>NC_141992.1:97488782-97795074 GCF_049901715.1 Pseudonaja textilis
TCTAACTAAAATAATTCAATCATGGGAAGTAATATTTCACTTAATTATGTAGTGGTCAGAGTGCATCACAGGTGTTGTGTCTGGTAAGGAGCTCCATATTCTAATAAAGGAGTCAGACAAATTTGAATAGGTGCAAAGAATGACAGTGAAGATGATTAGGGGATTAAAAATGTTTTGCAAGAAGACAGTGAGTTAAGTTGTTAACTTTAGCTTTGAGAAAAGACAGCTCTCACAAGACCTATGATAACTCTTTCAAAGTGCCTGAAAGAATCTGATACAGATGGTGGTCAACATCTGTTCTCTTTCATTCCATTGTGCAGGACTCAAAATAATGGTCTTTAAGTTATAGAAGATGGATATGCTGGTTGAATATTAGGAGCGCTTCTAATTAACAAGAACAGCTAAACAGTCAGTCCAATTACTGAAAAGACAGGTGAGTTCACTGGTTATATTCAAATAGAGAATAGAAAAACATCTGTCAGGGATACTTTAATTTGGATTCCAGTATGCACCAAGATTTAGACAAAAAGACCCAATTACTATGCTCTTCCAGCTTTGCTGTTCTTTTCTTCTCAATAAATATGCCTAAGACTGCATTACAATATAGGGGAGAAATGTTAGTAGTGGAATCCAAAAGTCAAAAACAAAGCAAAATCCAAGAAGTCTGTTGTGATATTATACAATATGCTAGTATATGCAAAGTTCACTAAATCCTATAGAAAGGCTTGGCTGCTTTAAGGAATTACATGCAGGTACTCCCGCAGTCCCCACATATGCAAGTTTCTGCTTCTTGTTCATCCTGTCATTGTAACAGTCAGCCTTTTTTTTTCTAAGACTAAGGGACAATAGGCAAAGAATGATGATGTATGCCAATGCAGCACCTTTCCGATGTGTTAGAACTGAAATTCCCTCTGGAAGGAACTATGCTAAATATCTGACAGACATTAAGTGCTCTGAACAGCCAGGGTTGGAGAAAGCAATAAAAAGAGAAGATAAATATTGCAGAAAACAGGCAGTGACATTACCCTTTTAAGAAGACAAATGTTTTTGTTCTAGATCCTCTCCCTTGTGACTTCATCCTCCTCCTTCCTCCTGCCCCCACCTTCTCAGACTGATGTAATTCTTTAGTAAATTTCAAACAGAGGCAGTCAGCCACATGGCTGCTTGTGAGGCCAACATTAGGTGGCTGCACTGCCTTCCTGCTTTCTTGTCGCTGCTGCATGAGAGAGACAACCTGCTTTGATTTCCAGGGTGTGCATGAAAGGGTTGTGGTTGCAGGCACACATGTGCCAGTGTTGCTCTTACACAGTGGCTATGAATGGTTGTTGGCTATTTTTGTCTCTGTAACATGATTGCTTATGATGGTTTACCACACCGAGACCCTCAGGGGAATGTTGGAGACGAGTAACCAGGCTGCTAATGTTTCTCTTCCTGATTGCTCTTTTTTAATTCTATGGGCTCTCTGGATTTCTGTATTTTCCCATAAAAATGACTCCCACTGCCCTTGCTCAGGTGGGGTCACAGAGGGACATGGGTAGGGGGACTGGCTGTAAGAAAAGATGTATGTGTGTGCTAATCTTGCTGGTCTGGAAAGATTTGAGAAACAATTCTCTCCAGCAGCTCATTTCAAAGACAGCTGCTTGGCAGAGGGAGGAAGACAAATCAAAGCTGACTTAAGAAGTGGCTTTTATATATTCATATATATTCAATTCCATTTGATTGTGGTGGGGGTGACTGCAGAACAGGTGATGATGGAGAAGGGAAAACCTTTTCACAGATAGGCTACATCAAATCTGCAGAGAGCTGTTCCCTGCTAGGAAGGGGAAACAGACAAGCCATGCAAAAAAAACAGGGAACAGGAAACAGCTTGTGAAAGTCATTTACAATTGTCAAAGGTGTGCCTGCTGCTGCATGATTTGCATGAATGATTTGTTGTTCTGAGTTTATATTTATCAGACACTGGGAAAGCTCTGAATGTAACTATTAGGGAGTGGATATGGCTTGGTAGGACTGTGCAGGATCATATCCTGGCTGCTCAATAGCTAATGTTCACGGATAAAGCCTGTGGACAAATGCAAATGGGTAGATGCACACTATAATTCAAAATGGGCAGTTCTAATCAGCAATCTGTTGAGTGCTTTATATACAAAGTGTCCACAATAGCATACCTACACTATTAGGACTAGGTTTAAATTCCCTCACTGATGAGGCCCAACAACACACTGCTCCATCTTACTTACAAATCAAACTTCCGGGTTTATGAAGGTCAAGTTTCTGAGTTGAGGTGGTTGCTTTGGCCATGTAGCTCTCTTGGCAACAAAACATAAATGATTTCACATATCTTCTGGGATATCTAGGCAGGGGGTTGGACTAGAACAGGGGTCACCAATCGGTGGGCCGGGGACCACTGGTGGTCTATGAGAAAATGTTGGTGGTCTGCAGAGAAATGTCACCCCCAAAGCAATTAATCCAGGCTGCACGGGAACACAAGGCTGCACCGCCCACATGGCCTGCGGGAACACAAGGCTTTCATCGCTTGCATTGCGAACAACACGTGGTAGTGAGGGGAGGGGGGGAAGGGCGGGGGGGGGACACTTGCCCCACCGGTCTCACCTGGCCACCGGGCTGCTGCTTTCTGTTTCTTTCTTCTTTGGCTTTTGGCTGCACGCAAGGAAAGCAGCAAAAGTCTTTCTTTCTCTCCCCCAAACTCCACCAGAAATGAGTCTTTGGGACCCTGCTAGGCATCCTGCTCCAAGAGGCTGTGCCGGCGTGACAATCTCACAAAGACTCATTTCTGGCAGAGTTTGGGGGAGAGAAAGAAAGACTTCTGCTGCTTTCCTTGCATGCAGCCAAAACTCTCTCTCTCTCTCCCTCCCCTTGAGAACAGAGCTGGAGACAGTATCCTGCAATCCCAAATAAAGAACGATAGATCGGTAGGAAAATGGGATGGGGAATTTTCCTGCAGACTTTTTTTTTTAATTTTCTCAGGGTCTCGGGTCCGCAGGATTTAAAATGATGAGTTTGGTGGTCCCTGAGGTCCAAAAGGTTGGTGAACCCTGAAGATCTCGAAGAATCTGTTTTTCTATTCTATTTTATTATCTCTTTCCAATTTCTCTGTCTAGCTCATAATGTTGGTATTTCTTAGTATTTCTCTCTCTTTCACAGGTCCTTTTACCTATATTCAATTTAGTGGGCTCAAGGTTGGCCATGTCCTGGGCAACCTGCTCTCTCATACTTTTCAGATTAGACCCTAATCCATCTTGATCAATCAAAGTTGGCTAAGTGCTGCCATGAAGATAAAAAAGGGTGATTATAAGAGTCTTATAAGAACAATTTTTAAGTAACCCTCCCAATGAGAGTGAGGGTAGAGAAGAGGACTATCACTGGCCAAAATAGATTAGAATCCTAGGGTCTTGCATGGAACTTCCTTAATCTTGCATGGAGGGCTGTTTCCTTAATCTAAATTGGCCCCTCCCAAATATTTCTTCCTTTGCAGACATACATGCATATATCTGTCATCGGAAAGTCCCAGTTACTTATTCATTTCTACTTAAATGGAGTCAAGTAAATGTTTTGCAATATCAACAATGCTCTGCCTACAGTTTAAAAAGCAGCTTTGGGATGGATAAAATGCAGCTCCATTGTATCCAGTCTTTTTGAATGTGGTTGAATGATTTTCGGTGGGCCCACGGGTATTTTGGGATGCAGATGTCCTCATTCTCATTTGTCTGAATTTTAAACCTTTGTGTTGTGGCTACCAATGCCACACATCTAGGAAAAGCTTGTTTGCAGACAGGACAAAGCCCTAGCACATCAAAGACAGTTGGCTGGACTTATGAATGCGCAGTATGATTTGGGATGGTCCAATATTAATTATGAGACATCTCAGATACAGCACTTCATCTATACAGAAAACAAAGTAATATGATCTTCCACAAGATACAGTGTGAAACTCATTGTTAATGTAAGTTGCTTTTCAAAATGGATTAGTTTGGATTTGCCATAGTTATTTTGCATGGATGAATGTCAGATTTCCATGTATTCTTAAATCCATTTCACCTTGTTTCCACCTCGATCTTCAAAGTTTCATTTTTAAAAAAGATACTCAAAGAAGTCTGCATTAAAATACAAAACATAGGACATATTTTATACTAAAACCAATGTTTTTTATGATGGTGATCCTTAAACATGGATTTTTGTATTCCATTTTGCATTCTCTTCCATATATCAGCCAAAGAAACACAAATCAGATCAATCTACTTAACAATGAGTCCTAAATGAATTATTGAAATTTTGCGCTCATAATAGCAACATGGAACATGGAAAGAACAGTATTCTTTCACTGTTTACTAAAGCTGGGAGCAACATCGATTCTTGCTTTTTTGCATTTTTCAGAGGCCTCTTCTTGGCTGCTGTTGATGACAGAATATTATACTAGAGCACCTAACAGTTGAGCACAATGAAAATTTTATATCTGCAGGGGTTCACTCTTGCACTAAGGCATCATGTTCTATCAGGACTAGCGCTACAACTGAAATATTGTATCTAAGGGGTGTCAGTGATGTATTGATGCCCACAAGGCCCAGAACAAAATCTTCTTATCAATCTTCCCTCAAGGCTTGCATCACAGGTTTTATGGTTATTTGGTCAGTGGTTTTGAAGTTTCAATTTATTGATGTTGCTGCAAAAATAGATCCCCCATTTCTCCCTATAAAAGCCACTAGAATCAACCAGAAATTAAACATGTCTTAAAAGCAGCATGAACTGCATAACACCACAGTGTTAGTAGTCTAGATCTATTGAATTTCAATTCCTGTAATTGCTGTCCTACAGACTTGTGGTTATTAAAAAATGAACCATGATTTATTGTATTTGTTGTTGATATGTTGAGCTAATGTGGATCAAGTCGAAATTTTGAGCATTTGGAATCTTAACAAAAGTCTCAGGGGAGCTATCAACAAATGGTTCTCTTAGGAGCTGATTTCACAAATTCACTGTTGCAAACCCCAAAGCCTGCATTCACTTCTCTGAGCCCATGGTTCTTTTTCCTCTTACATGCAAAGCACACAAGACTTGTTCAAAAAGATTGCTGGTAGTTAAAATCCTTGTCAATCTGAGGAACTTTGGTCTACCTAAAAAAATAATAATGAATCCCTAGTTTCCACGGCTAGGTAGGAAGCGTTTAGAAGCACCTGACCTAATCCTGATTTATTAACTTCCTTATTCTGCAACTGGCATAGTGACTCTGATGCTGCCCTAGTGTTATTAATATTAATTTTTCTCCATTTTGTCTCTGATAGTAATAAACTCTGGGTTTGTAAATAGAAGGGCAGAATCAGCATGAAAGGCACCCATCAGCAAAGTAGTATGATAAATATGGGCAAGGTGAAATCTTTATCCCTATGCTGGGACAATTCTCTTTTTCCAGAAAGGCAAAGAAAATATTTGCTGCCTGAAGCAACCTTGCAAAGAGAAGAGTCTGCCCCAGGGCTCAATGCAAAAAAATCTATGCCCAACCAGTTTTATTCAGCTGATAGAAGCTATTGCTTTGCAGGTCAAAAGCCTTCTAACAAGCATCTTTGGTTGATCAAGTCTGATTGCATGAGCTTGTGTGGTCTCCCATGGTGTTTGTACATCTGTGAGAAGATGAAAGAATTATCTCTGGCAATATGTCAACAACCAAGATCCTTCCTACCAAGTCCTTTCTGTAATGGAAAAAAAAAAGTTTTAGAACCAGATCAGAGCAGCGAACCCCATGCTCTTCTTGAACTGCTGCTGGGTTTTGTTGTCACTCTCTCTCTCTCTCTCTCATGAATGAGAAGAATCCTATCGCTCTGCAGTTTTACAGTCTTGTCATCCCTTGAAAATGTATTGCAGTAATAAGCAGAAGCCCAAACAGAAGAGACGGTTTTTGGAAGATAAAGAGAGGAAGGAGGCAAATAGTCCCACTCTCTTTCAACTTCACTTGGGAGGAAAAAGCCTTAGTAACAGATTTTCTACTGCTAATAACTTACTCCTGGGTGATAATGGAATACCTGAGGGAAAGGACAGTGGGGCCCAAGCCTTGGGAATTCCGCTTCAATTCACACCAAAAGCAAATAGGTCAGGCAAAAATGTAACAAAAGAAGCTAACAGAATAGACAGTGCCCTGTAAAACGGAGGAAGGTCCAGCAAATTTTTGACCATTTTTGCTTTTGTTTTTTTAAAAAAAGGCACAAAGAGACCATTTTTGTTTTATGTCTCAAAATGCAATGACAGTGTAGCCTCCTAGTAAAACTAGGAACCTCATTCAAAAATCCAAGCTGCTTAATGGGGGGGTGGCGACAGAACAGAGAAGAAAGTGAGAGAGGGGATCTTGGGAACTTCTCCTTGGTATTAACAAGAAACTGGGGCAGCCTTGGTGCTGCATGGTGGAACTGCTCCCTGTTGCAAGTTTAATGAATGAACAGTGCCTCTGATATCAAGAGACAGTATATCTGTGCATTGGTAAAAGATGGACATACAATCCAGGTTGTATACTGACCTCCTTGATGAATGAAAGTAACAACATCTAGCAAGATACGTCCCACTGTGTAACAGTTTGGTCCTCAGTTTTTATTGATAAGAGAGATTGTAATATTAATTTTAACAGACTAGATGTATTTTGTCAGTGGAAAAGAGATACGAAGCCTGAGGCAGATTGCATTGTGCCACTGGGTTGGAGTGGATTCAGTATGGAGATACAATCAGATAAGGCAGATTTTTATAATTTTATAGGGAGAGCAGTCGATCTTCCTTTTTCTTGAAGTGCATTTTATTTAGAGAGCAAGTCTGGTATACTGGTAAAGGCACCAGGCTAGAAATCAGGAGACACTGAGTTCTACTCCAATCAACTACAAAATCAGCTAAAAGACCTTGGGCCGGTCACTCTTTCTCAGCCCTGGGAAGAAGGCAATGGTAAGCCACTTCTGAAATGTTGCCAAGAAAACTGCAGGAATGAGCCATCAACAGAAGCTGAAAACAGACTCAAAAGTGTGTGTGTGGACACACACACACACACACACACACACGGAATTAGGATGGCTTACCATGAAGAGTGAACTGTAGTATCTTGATGGTATGAACTAGCTCAAGAGGCATTATTGATAAGATGAATGTAGGAAATGGTTGTCTGATTCTGAATTGGCTCCACCCTTGGCTCCAAAAAGCAATAGAGATGGTTCAGCTTGGAGGTTTCCTGGTCTTCATTTTTGTCTCAATGTCCAAGTAGCATTGGAGTGCATTTGGCTAGCTGTAATTTGCCTGCTACCTCTCTAGGGTAAGATTGAACAGGCTAAAAAAAAATCCATGTTCTGGTTCATTCAATTGCTGCAGTTGCTGCAATGTGCTCTGTATTTGTTCCTAAATAAAAGGAATTACCTTAGCCTTACTTTAAATAGCTCTTTGGATAGTTTACCTACTTGGACCTTTTAAACCACAGATAATACCACATAAATGTTGGTGTTAATATGATACTAATATGTCCTTTAGCAGTTCTTTGACCTGGCACCCTCCACCTATTTTCACTATTCTCAGTATAGTTATGCTGGTTGATGATGATTAGCATAATGGTCAACCATCTCTGGAGGGTGCCAGATTGGAGAAAGTTTGTGTATATAGACCTAGAGACTGCGCTTGTATCTTCTAACTGTTGCTCACACCAGTTTATACCAGAATCTCTCCAGGATGAGGTTCTGGAATAGCTGAGGAATTTTTGAAGAACAGATAATCTCCCAGCAACTGTGTTGCAGTTCATAAGTAAAGATTACACAGATTGTACTATTAATCTTCAAATAGTGAATTGAGAAGAGCCGTAACCAGCACATATTAGGGACATCCCTGTGGGGGCTTCCTAAAATTAAAATGGCAGTCACAGTTGTGTGAGTGAAGCCCTATCCTAGTAATGTATTGCATGAAGGGGCAAGACATAAATTATATGGACACCATCCTGACTTTTGGAATCCAGCCTCCTAATGTTTCAATCCAAATCCTAACACTATCCAGTGCACCACACCAGATGAACAAAAAACTTTTTTTTTTTTGTATCTGAGGCCCAGCAAGTATTATTAAATTTGTCTCCCAAGAGACTGAAATATTTGTATAGATGCATTTGGACATATTTTTCATCTGTTTAACACTTGCACATTTCACAATCTGAATTTGCTCGTAGACTTATGCTTTTATCTGCAGAGTAATATGCAACTATTCAGCAGGCTGTCCTCTTTGCTTAGCCTACAGCAAGGAAAATGTCGTTTATAATAGCCAGGTTCACATGTTGTGCCAGGTTTAATATAGCTTAGTTGGGCTTATTATAATGTTGAACCAGACCACTATATTTCTAAACCATAATTTATAACTTCATATGTTAAGCGAATCCATCCAATTTAGCAAACCTTTGCTAAACAAACCACAGCTTAGTGAAACAAACATGTAGAAACAATGTATGATCAAAATAGGAAATTCTTCGTTAATATTAGAACAAAATTTGAAGCCAGAATAGCTGCTGAGGAAGTAAAATATAAATGGGGAGAAGCATTCTGTTGCAATGATAAAAGGCTTTTTAAAATGCAGGGACAGGAAAATATTCACAAATAAAATTATAATTATTAGATGAAATCAAAAGGAGGGAGGGATTGCTCATTTTGTTATTTTGATCTCTGTATATTTTCTTAGTTCTCATTTAATGGTCCACAAATGCAGCTAAGTATGAGAAACACCTATCCTTTTTCTCAGAAGCATCATCCTTAGTGGGTAAATATCCAATACATATATCCTCTGGTTGGATGAGAGGTGATAATGACACAGCTCTTTAAAAAACAGCAGTTGGGGATGATATATTGGCTAAGTTTGCATAATATTCTAAGTCAAAATATGTTGGAGTGTATCATGTGAGCTTGGCCATTGCAGTTTGTAAAGTGAAGTTTATTGTTTAATAGTATGAATCAGCTGGTTGTGATTTATTCAATAAACCATACTTACATATACCATGGCTTTATCTATCAGAAAAGAGAGACATTATAGTACAAAGGATAAAACTTGCAAGAAACCCCCCCCACAAAAAAAAAAGATTATTAAAATGCCTATAAAGATACCATATCTGAGCAACAAAAATGAAAAGAGACACTTTTAAGTCCCTGCTGTCAACTAGTATTTCAGAATTTTGCAAGTACAGTATGGTAGCCTTATGGTAGGGCTTGCCAATTAACTTTCCGTTTTGCGATACAGTTTTGTATTTGGCTAGGACACAGGAAACCCAGATTCAAACTCACATGTAGTCATGGAAACTCACTAGGTGATTCTTAGTCCATACAAGGATGTTGTCCTTCTGACCATAAAACTGGAATAAATGTTTTATTAAATTATAAGAGAAATAGTACTTGCGTGCATTCCCACAACAACTGGAACATCACTTGAACACCATCAGTCAACTGCAGAAGGCGGCTTTCCTTGAAACAGCTTCCATCCTGCAACAATATCTGTAACACTGTCAAACATCCAGATCTGCCTATCCCAGGTCCTTGGTAAGGACTCAATAGGTAGACAAAAATGCCAAACCCAGTCTAAACATCTGGCTGACGATGATGATGATGATGAAGTATCATCATCTGTTTTATTCATTAAACATGAAACTCAGTCTGGTCTCCTGGTAGAGCAATATCAATAAATTGTACAATTCGATTTTCAACAACCATAATATCTGGCGTATTGTGTTCCAAATGGCGATCCGTCTGTATTCAAAAGTCCCACAAGATCTTCACCATCTCATTTTTAACAACTTTTCAAATATGTTCCCATGACTTTTCGGATACAGGTAGGGTGTATTTTTTACGTAATGACCAGTGGATTAATTTAGCAACTTGGTCATGTCTAGCTTTGTAATCAGTTTGGGCAATTTTGCCGCAGTCACATATTAAATGTGAAACAGTTTCAACTTTGTCATTGCAAAGTTGGCACTTTGGATTGTCAGTGGTTTTTTGTATGCTCACTTTCATGCCATTAAGTTTGTTAGTGCTTGTTTTTGAGCAGCAAGTATTAAACCTTCCGCTTCTTTCTTGATGGTTCCCATGCCCATGTCAAGTTATCATATTTTCTTTCAATATTTTTCAAGTGCTGTCCATGCAAAGCTTTGGTTTTCCAGCCATTTACTCTGTTGTCCAGCTTATAGTCTGCCTTTTTTCCTGTTGTTTTTATAATGTTCTCCATTTTCACTATTATTACTGTTATTGTTGTTATTATTGTTGTTGTGGGTGGTGGTTAATCTTTGATTAGATTTATAGCCTTTGGGGCTGGTTGGTAGCTCAACAGCTTGAGTCCTAACCAAGGACCTAGGAACTGTTAAGGTTAGCATTGGAAGATATAAACTGTTCCAAGTAGGGTGGGTTTTTTTGTAGAATCAGGGTATTCAAATCTGATAAATTCAGAATTTCCAAATACCGAGGTAGTCCTTTAGGTATTGCACCAAGGGCTCCAATTACAATTGGGATAACACACGATTTATTTTTCCAAAGTCACTTAACTTCAATTTGTAAGTCCCGGTACTTTGTGATTTTTTCTTGCTGCTTGTCTTCAATTCGTGCATCACGAGATACTGCAGTGTCAATGAACCAAACCTTATTATTGTTGTTGTTATCAGAGTCAACCAGTTGTTCAGACTTGATTTGGCATTTTCGTGTACCTATCGAGTCCTTACCAAGGACCTGGGATAGGCAGATCTCGATGTTCGATTGTTTATTATTCGGCTTTGAGCACCTAAACATTCTTTTGGAAAGAAAACTTTCAAAAGCCTGTCTTCGTGCCACAGAAACCCCATAAATTGAGATTAAAGCAAACACTCCTTCTCCTCATTGACAAAGCCCCTCCCTTCCCAGGCGCATTTGATTCGGCCGCACGCTCAGGGAGGAAGGCGGGGCCTCCCGTGTTACCTCGTCACGTGGGGCAAAGTGGACGTCCTTCTGCTCCAATGGGGAGTGTCGCTTTTCCCTTCTCACGTGAAGGGGGGCTCCTCCGGCCAAGGGCGCTGAAACCCGCTGAGTGGAGAGAAGAGCGAGCGGGGCGAAGAGGCGTTGTTGGTGCCGCTGCCGCCGCCGTTGCTTCAGCCCCGTAGGGGGAAGGAAAGGGCGAGCGGAGGGTTGCAAGCCTCGGAAGCAAACGGGCGGCCCAGCCTGGGAAGCTCTCGGCACGGCGTGGGGGACCAACTTGGAGCCCAGCCCGCACGGCGACGGGCGCCAGGCGTCATGTCCATGGAGGACCCCTTCTTTGTGGTGAAAGGGTGGGTGGACAGCCCGCAAGGAGGAGGTGGCGGTGAAGGAGGAGGAGGAAGAGGAGGCCTTGCCAGGGTGTGGGTGGTATTCCCGGCCTAGTCCTCCGTGAGATGGTCAGCCCGTCTCTGGGTCGAAGAAAGACCGGTCCTCTCCTTTGAAAGGGTGCCGCTTTGGGACCTGAACCCATTGTCTTTATTTCTCGGAAGGTTTTCCTTCTTTCCCCTCCCTGCTCGTTCTTGAACGGGATAATCTTCCTTGTTGTGTGCTGGGGTTTCTTCCCCCCACCTTTCCATTGTTGCAGTGTAATGTGCGGTTGGTTGAAAGGGGTAGGGGAAATGTTGCAAAAATGGCACACGCTGAGGTTGTGAGGTGGCGCTTTCCCTTCGGTGGATCCGCTTCCCTAGCAGAAGCAAATCTTGGTCCTGTCTAAGCCAACTTTCCCTGCCTACCTGGCAAACACCTTGGTAAAGTTAACAGGCACAAACTTGTCTGCAGCAGTGGTAGCTGAAATCCTAAGGGGAGCTGGAGGGGAGGGGGTTGGCTCTGTTTTCCTTGAGTGTTTAGTCTGCATATGTGAAGCGTGGAGGTGTGTGTACAGGTACTCCCTTAATGTGAGATTTAAACAATAAAAAAGGGTGGAAACTGGGGGAGGGGGAATCTTAAGTGGGTGAGTTCTCTCAGTTAAACTGGATAATATTGTTGATTCAGGATATACCAAGTTGTTTTATTCGATTTGATGTAGCAGTTTATTTTCCTAAAGAAAGCAGCTGGATGTATGCAAGAAAGTTTTAGCAAATATCTATTGGGGTAATAGTTACATGACCGTGCTATACCTGGAGACAATATTTCAGAATGCCACACTATGGAATAGGGTGGTGCCAGGACTTGGCCCTCTTACTCCCTATGCCCTCTTACTCCCTATTTTGTACCACTCAGCCTTCTCCTTAAGGTTGCCAAAAATTAAACAATTTCCTAACATTATGATGTGTAATATATATAAATATAATGTAACTCCCAAATTGATTTAAGGGGATTAAAAACAGCCATTACACCTCCCAAATCTCCCTTAACTCTGTATCATCATTCCACTAATGACTCTTGTTCTCATCCTACAACATTGTTTGGCTTCTGTTCATTGTTACTGTTCATTGTGCTACAAATAGTGTCTAGGCCAGGATTATGAGCTTTCCACGATCATTTTCAATAGTATGTATATAAACAACTTTAAAGCATATATATTTAAATATACATCTAAATATTTTTGCCTTAGAATGCTGTTATAGCTGAAGCGTTCATACAAGCTACTGTAAGAAAGAAATATAAGTATATTTAGAATGCCTTAAATAGAGAAGTACAATATGTGCACACGTGGGTAGACAGGAAGATTGCATATTGTTCAGTTTTAATCAACCTTTCAAATATTCCTGTTTTCTGTTACTATATTAAGCTTTCTTGACCTGATCCTCCAGATGTGTTGGATAGCAGCCATCACCATCCCCAGCCAACATTAGGGTGTTAGTTGGAAATAATAAACATTATAATCTCACACGTCTGAAAGACATTAAGTTGAGGGAAAACTAATCAAAAGCTTATGTGCAAGAATATATTAAGAGAAATAACAATATTTGGTAGCATGATTGTCATGTGTCTTCTAAGTACCACGATCTGCCCTCTCATGAAGTAAAGCAGCTATTGTGCCGAAGTAGAGGATGTGCTTCACATATAGGTTGACATGCAGCACGTTCTTTGAAATTAAAATAGTCATAAATATACAGTTAAAATGTTTTTAATTGCCTCTTCAAATTAAAGTTAGCAAATGCTACTTTCTCTGTCCATATTTTGAAATGACGTATTGATTTTCAATAGAATAATATTTTTTTCAGATGGAACTTTCTATGGTATAGTAGAATATAGTAATTAGTGATTTGTTTGTGTGTTCAGTTTGTATCTTTTGCTCAAGTTATAATTGGTTGTGAAATTTCCCACACTGAATGCACTATTATTTTGTTGCTAAAAGATACTGTATTTTGTTTACTTATTTTACATGCTGAATTCATTACAGTATGTGCATAGCAGCCATAGCCTACTGTGTAAGTGGCATTCTCGGAACATTTTGCTAATTTTGAATGAGTCCTTGTGGAACTAAAGGCCCTGTGTTTGAAGAAGCCTTTTTTCTAATTTGTTACCAAGGTCTCTAGTCAAAGATATAAAGAAGGGGGGTGGGGGGATAAGAAAAGTCTATTATGTTGATTGGGGGGGGGGGAGACCTCCTTTACTGTTACTTTCTTTTTCCTGCAACCAAGATAATTGAGACTGATGAGAGTATTTAACAGTGCCAATGAGCCCTCTCTTGGGTCTTCCTTGTCAGAATTTCTTCCATAGGATTGGATTGATGTAAAAGTCCTTTCTTGGCATTCCTCTAGATTGTTGCATTATTTCTAAGAAGGGACTTCCGTCAGACCCCTCCAACATACTGATGGCGACTGAAAAAGTATAAGATTTAAGTTTTTAAAGGTGTTCAGTGAAATCTTACACAAAAAATGTTCAACAAAATCTTATACAATAAAACAAGTACTGGAAATTTTCACCATGTAAAGTTTTGCTTCTGTAGATAAACCATCACTTAGAAGATCAATGAAAATGAATCATTACTTGCAGAACAGGGTTGGATATTTTTTGAAAGATACCTCAAAAGTTTAAGACAGATTCAATTGAACATTTTTCAATAAATGAACACTTAATACAGTAGATGTCATTAAATGCTGGAACTAGATGAGATGGCAAAATTGACTGCTTTCCTTAAAGACAATAACCTGACTAAATTGCTTGTTACTGGGAGACCACTGTTAAATTTCATATAACATGAGAAAAATCAACTTTGGGGTTTGAGGATTACATCTGATTTGACTAGATGAAGTGTTTTTTTAAAAAATATATGGTTATTCCTATTTATTATGCATTAGATCAAAATTAAGAGGATATGATCTGAATATTGATTTTTAGAGTGTTTATTATTTAAAACAGTTTAAATATTGTTTAAATTCCAGTTGTTGAATTGTATTATCTGTGTACTAAAATAAGTTAGAGGTCACTTTTGTTATATATTTGGGGGGGAGGGGTGTCATTTTTTAATGTGTCCTGTTAGTCTCCTCTCTTTTTTACTCTTTTTGTTATTTCCTATTTTAATGTTTGTTTTTTAAACTTAATAAAGATGTTTGTAAATAAAAAAAGAAAGGAGGTGAATGGGAAATTCATCATATAGAGGAATGGGTATAATTAAAGCATCCTCTGAAGCGCCCCTTTCCCTTTCTTTGCCCTTTCTGGAGAAGTGAAGAAATGGAATTTGCCCTAAATCCAGTTTGGATGCTTCAGCTGCTGTGTTATGGAAATTTAACAGGGTACAGTCTGATTTAACTGCATAAAACACTGTGCACCATTTGAGTTTTCTGACACAAATTTGTCTAAAATTGGCCCTTACAGTATTGAATCACCAACTTGTCAGATCAATCTTTATTACTGTCAGAGATCAGCATAATTACCAACATGTTATTTGCAATCAGAAATGTTCAGTGTGCTCCTTGGACTGCCATAGCTTAGTTTACCTGATATCAATGCATTCCTAACCCCTCCACCCCATCCCTTCCTTACAACAGATATTTAAGTTACTACTGATCTGGTTTTCAAACAATATTTTTAAAGCCACTTTAGAAACTTCAGTAGCATTATAGGAGTTTAAAATAGTGAATGATAAATTCTTCAAATCATTTCCATCCACCAAAAAGATCATGGGGATAATTTGTACCCACTCAGCATTATCTTGTCTAGTAGAAAGACAGAAGAGTAAAATATCAATCCTCTCTTATTCTGTGATTTAATCTCACCCTTCATACATAGGAAAAAATATATACAAATTGAACCTGGAAATTCACCATTATATAGATTGAGCTTTTGTAACTCCCATGTATATTATGTATAAGACAAACCGCTTTATGCATGCATTTCACTTTCAGGCTGAATGATGAGGGGTTTTTTGAGAGATATGCTAGTCTATAAGGTGAACTTTCAGTAGAGACATATAGTCCCATACTTACAGTTTATATGACGATAACTTCTATGTGAATACTCATGAGGATTTCCTCCTCCTTTCACTTCCAGGGAAGTTCAGAAGGCAGTGAACACTGCTCAGGGACTGTTCCAGAGATGGACGGAACTCCTACAAGATCCATCAACAGCTACAAGAGAAGAAATCGACTGGACCACAAATGAGCTAAGGAACAACTTAAGGAGTATTGAATGGGATCTTGAAGATCTGGATGAAACAATCAATATCCTTTTTGTTCCTGAGACGAACAGTTAAATAAACTCACATAGTATTTAGGCAAGTAACCAAATGGTTTTTCCATAAAATTATTCAATATAATAAATAAAAGTTCTCAACCAACATATTTTGGAGCAGTTGATGAATCCAGAAATATATAAATACTGTCCTTTATAAAAGTATCAGACATACACTCTATAACTGGACAGCTTTGTACATTTACAGCGTAGAAAGTTGTTATATACATGTTTGCTTTCCTTTACACAGTCTGTAGTCACAAATGGAACATTGTTATGTGTAACTCCTAATAGCGTAACTCCTAAGAAGCACTTAGCCAGCAAAAGACAATCGGAATTGAATTCTGTAGCATTAATAATGGTTTTAGCTCTGGATCTCAAAAAACAGGAAACAAGAAAGCAAGTCATAAGAGCATAGCAGTTCTAAAAATGCTGATAGAATAGTTTTTCCTTGTGTATTAGCTTTAAAAGTTTCATGAAAATATATAAGTAAAAATTGCATTTGAAATGTAATCCCTTAACTAATTATTTTCAACGCATTGTTGAAGCAAATCCTCGGAAATTCAACCTTGATGCCACAGAACTAGGTGTGAGAAAAGCCTTCATCACAAGCACTCGGCAAGTGGTCAGGGTAAGACGTTTGAGTTTTTTGAGGAGGCAAGACTATGATATAGCTCAAGAAATTTTACCTATTTATTTGAGCAGGGGTGTCAAACTCGTGGCCCATGGGCTGGATGCATCACATGCTGGCCACGCCTACCCCCGTTTTAACAAAGGGGGGGGGAAGTCACAATATGTCACGTTACAGTGAGATGATGCAAGTCTGACACTGCTGTATTAGATCATAAACAGTTTCTAATTCACCATGAAATTAAGCAGAAAAAGAAGATACCTCAACATTGCTATTCATGAACAAAAACATAATTCTGGTCATGCAGTGCAATGTTGCTAAAGAAAAGTCATAAAAATACCTTACAATACTTATCTCTATTTTAATAAAACAGAGGATTTTGTTTTACTAGTGTAGAAATATAGAAAATTGTAGAAAATTGATTTTCTACAATTTGACACTGATGTGCAGTGCATTCCAAGTTACCAATTCCTACATTGTCAGTATTCAGTCTTAACTTTGCTCTGACAGTATCAAGTTTAGTTTGACTATAAACCTGGCAACATTTCATAAGCCAGTGATATACATATCTTTGCAGCATCAAACTTATTGGCACATCAGCAACTTGGCATTCTTTCAGCTTTAATCCAGCCACATCATAAACCCTGGCGTTCCATGAACTTATCCTCTGCTGGTCTGCAGTGCTTGTTAAGCAGTTTCCTAGCTGAAGGGCCCATCTTCCAATATCATGTTGACACTGTCCAGTTTGTGATTGTCCATTTGGTTTTCTTGGCAAAATAGTGGGATTGCATCACCATTTCCTTTTTCAGTGGATTATTTTTAGTCTGACTCATGAAATAAATATGCATATGAATATCTGCTTTGTGGCCCTTACAAGGTTTTTGTTACTGAAGCATTCCAAAGAAAACAAAGCAAGAAAAAGCCAATGGAGTTGGGTTATATTTTGTCATATAAATTATTTTATGGTAAATGAACTACTATATCAGTCAATTATGCTAACTTTTTTTAATAGGATATGAAGGATCAAATGTCAAATACTTCTGTTCAAGCACTGGCTGAAAAGAAAAACAGGCAGGTCAGTATTACCTTGTATCTTGGATGCCAACTTGGTCAGTTATGACTAGAGTGTTTGTATTAAGTGTTTAGTTATAACATTAGCCACTCACCTAAAAGGGAACTTCCCTTAGTTCAGGAAGCATACCAGACTTGGTTCAGGCTTTCCCCCTAAATTAATGGAAATGATGGAACTATTGTTATGCTCACATTGATAATCCATCAGGAAGTGAATGTTGGGATGCTGAAGACAGAAACCCTGAATTTCCAAATATAAACACAGCTTTGGTGGAAGATGAACGTGTGGGGAAGCAACACCTTTGTCTTGCTATGGAGAAGAGATTCTGGTAAGCCAGTCAGTTCCCCGAGCCTCTCCTGGACATGTTTAGAGCTCAAGGCTTACTGGACTTCAAGTGAACAGACAACTATTTGTGTGCCCTTTAAAGAGTACACGATACTGTTCTTAAGTATTGCCTGTTCAGGTTAAACTGTGCAGACACAAGCTTTTCTGAAAATTAATAGCTAAATCTTGCAGGTTCATATTGTTCTGTGTCTGACATAGCTGTGATAAAGCAAAGTTAAGATCTAAATGTAGATTAAAATAAGCAGAGCTTTCTTTTTGGTTATTTGTCATCACTATAGTTCAGTTTCTCTTTAACTACTTAGTTTCAAACTAGTACATTTTTTTTCTGTTGACACTGTTCCTTTTATATAGGAAGAAGGAGATTGTTCCTTAATAACTTGCTTGGAAACTGAGCTGCAGCAGCAGCATTGAAAATGGAAAATTACTGAATCTTAAAAATCTGATTTTGGAAATGTGATGAGATCAGTCTGAGTCATGAGATTTATATGTTGTATTTGTCCATTTGCTTTACAGTTCTTGCATGTCACCATAATCAAGTATACATTCTGGAGGTTTCTGAATTAAAAATCATACAATCAAAATAGCTAATAAACAATTTACAATACAGTGGGTTTGTTTATTGGTTTGTTTACAGCATTAATAGTCCATGCCCCTTAGAAGAGCTGAATGGAATACAACAGTAAAACAACAACAAAACACCCCACACAATTGGGGAATGATTAAAAAGTGACAGTAAACCAGCAAACAGCACTCCCCACTGATACCCAGTGCCACTGATACCCAGATACCCAGTCATAAGCCAAAATTTCTGTTAAACAATGTTGTTTTAATGGCTTTCTAAAAGAAAGCTAGGTGGATGCCAACTAAGTATTTTCTGGAAAATGTTATTCCAAAGGAAAGGGACCGCACAGAGAAATACTGTTTCTGTTTCCACAGTCTCTTCCCCCTTCTCCCACCCCAATTTCTTAGATGGGGAGAACGTTAAAAATTCCTTCTTGGAATATGTGGATGATATTCCTTGAAGGAGAAACTCCTATAGATACCAGAGAGGTATATTATGTTTTATGTTATGCTTCATGTTATTAGAAGCAGCACTTTGAATTATACCAAGAAGCCAATTGAAAGCCAGCGCAGTTTCTGTTCTGCAGCTATAGTAGGTATTATTCTCACTTGCCAATATGTGGGCCACCACTTTTTGCACCAGTTGCAGATTATATATAGATACTATTCAAAAGCATCCCCATTAAAACATGTTGCAGTATAACCTAGAGGTGGTGAGAGCATGAATTACTGTCGCCAAGACCTCCCACTCAAGATTAGATTGCAACCAGCACATCAGTCAAAACCAAGCAAAGATCCCCTCACTTTAGTCTCTTCCTGCAAATCCAGCAGTAGCTGTGAATTCAGGAGAACCCTCAAATATCACATCCATTCAAGCAAGTATCAGCCCATCTAGAATCAAACCAGGAGATGACAAAACAGCATCTACATCTTGCAAGGGTTCCATTTCAACAACATGCAATAACTGACCATGTATTTCCTATTCTTATGCAGGTGCTTCTGGGAGAAAGTGGAACTCACAGCTGGAGCTCCAGGGCGGATAAATACAGCCGCTTGGATCGAGAACTGCAGTCTGCAAATTCACACTTCATTGAAGATCAGCAGGCACAGCAGCAGGTAGTCTGGATCTGTCTGTGCAAAGATTCCAACTAGCCACTAATAGAATGGGATTTCTAGATGAGGCTTTCACCCACAAATCTCACAGACTCTTAATATAATAGGTGAGATTCATATGCAACCTCAGGATACATTCACATTTGTATTTCAGATTGGGGGATTCAGGAGGCGACAGTGAGCATCATGCCTCCAAGGTGATGAGCATTTCTTTCTCAAAGAGTGTCTGGGAGTGGCCAATTTTTTATTCATCCCACATTCATAACCTGACACAGTACCCAAATGAAGAACAAGAGAAATCCAGGGAGACGCATATATTTGGTATCGATAGCAAGTATGAATGAACCTTTTCTACTTTATACTAAGACCCAGAAATCGGGATGCTCCTCTCCCACACATAGATACACATTCTCAGAATTAAAGATACTCATGAATCAGGCTTTGAGTCAAGGAAGCCCCTTCTCTAAATGTTGGCACGTCATTCTCCAGTTCATCAATAACTCATACCCACTTAAATTAAAAAGTATTGAGAGTCTAGCTAGACAAATCATGGTTGAAGGAATTCAGTTTTCCTTTTCGGATCTGGGCAGGCATATAAGCTGGAATTTTTTTCTTTAGAAAAAAAGAAGAGTTTCAGAGGGGGGATTTATGGATAACTTTTGTTTTGTTTTAATGGCAAGATGAACTTTTTCTTCAAAGCAATTTCTGGATCTCAAGAAGCTAAAACATTTTGCAGTCCGTTGTCAATGGTCTTTTCAATGCATAATTTGAACTATAGAATTCTTTCATCTCTTCCTGTCCCCTCATCCAACTCTATTCTGTGCTCTAGTTAATCATTGATCAGCAAGATGAACAGTTGGAGCTGGTCTCTGGCAGCATTGGAGTACTAAAGAATATGTCCCAACGCATTGGAGGGGAATTGGATGAACAAGCTGTGTGAGTATTAAGCAAATTGAATCTCTGTGCATAATATAAACTTATTAGTAGTAGCTTTCTTGGCAGCTAAATCCCACTACCATATTGACTTCTTCATGAACAATCATCCCTAGGATGTGTAAGAGTCAGAAAGTTACTGAGTATGTGCATGATAGTATCTTTGGTGCAATTTATAAATATTATTTTTTCACCCAGCAGCAAAAATACTTGGTCTAGCTTAACTTGGCTTGGTTTGGTTTTGCTTGGTTCAGCAATGGTTGAAGGAGTGAAATGGAGTTTGAGCTAAAAAAAAATTGCCTCAGAAATGGTTAGCTTCCTTATCTAAAATGGAATGCTACAAATTATTTGGCACTTTCTAGAAATGCTAAGTATTTAATCTCATTTACTTTGTGGGTTTATGAAATGGAAACACCAGCATTCATCCTCATCTGTACAAACCAAAAAATAAAAGCAAAGTCATTTTGGCTTAACTTTCATCAATAAAACACATTTTGGAATGAACAAATAGAACTCAAAGAAACTATTTGTTCATTGTGGTGGGCATTGACAGAAAAGTAGTAATTCAGACAAAGGGGGAATTTACTAATAGAATCTTCCATTTAGACTGATAAATTATTTGAAAAGAGGACTTCCGGTGACGAGATATGGACGAATGGAGGTGCTGAAGCTCACTCTGCGTTTCACACTATCTCCTCTTGCTGTTGGAGTGACCCTTGGTGCACGCATCTTGTAGAGAAGCATGCCGGTGTGGGGAGACTCGAGTCGCGGTGTGGAGAAGGTGATTCTCATCGCAACGCATAGAGACCCTGTAGAGACCGAAATCAACAGACCGTCAGTAATGGCGGTCCTGAAGTCTGGATCGTTACATACAAGAGGAAGCGAGTGAGTGACAGACTGTGGTGAACGAAGAGTGTGAGTGAAAGAATTTGCAATCCTGATTGAGCGTTGACTATTGGAGAACCTTAGAGCGAAGCCTGAAAACAGCAGCCAAAGCAGATACGAGTGAAAGTGAAAGGGCTCATAAGACAAAAGAGGGTAAGGACGCGAGCAATCGGATGGAGAAGATAAGAGAATCGGAGTGACTGACAATAATTGGGGAAAAAAGAAAGAACGAGTTTAATTTAAGGGAACTTCGAGAGATTTGAACTGTGGATTTTGGGAAAATTGGAAGGACGACCTTGAGATCGGGGGAGATCTGAAGTAAGGCATTAAATAGCCTTATTACAACTTTAAATATTCCACGGAGGAAACTGAATAATTTACTGGACTCTTTTTGGATTATTGGACTGGAGCTGTAGTAGGTGGAGGAGATTTATTAAAGGAAGAGACTATATGAATTTAAAGATTAACTTACAAGACTTTTAAACGAAAGGAGAAATGGCCACAGCGGAAAGTGCGGTGAGACGGTGAAACCGGAGACATTACTCAGCAAGTTTGTGCTTCCGGTGCGCTTGGTGAAGGAATTTTGATTTAGAGACGAAGAACTGAACAACTACATTAAGACACTTTAAGCCAGGCTTGTCCAACCCGCGGCCCACGGGCCGCATGCGGCCCAGGTCGCCTCGTAATGCGGCCCAATGCCCACCCCAACCATCGTGCCACAGCCAGCGAGAAGGAGGAGGAGAGGCAGGCGCGAGGCGGGGCGAGGCGAGCGCCAGGCCAAGCAGCAAGAGAAAAGGCGGGCAGCGTCAGAGCACCACCTCCTGCTGTAACCGCCGCCACTTCTGCCCCTGCCACCGCTGTTACTTCTGCCCCCGCCGCCGCTGCTGCCCCCGCCGCTGCCGCTTCTTCTCCCGCCGTTACCCCCACCACTTCTGCCCCGCCGCCACCCCTGCTGCTTCTGCCCCCACCGCTGCTGCTGCCCCCGCCGCTTCTTCTCCCGCCGCCACCGCTTCTTCTCCCGCCACCGCTGCTGCTTCTGCCCCCACCGCTGCTGCTGCCCCCGCCGCTTCTTCTCCCGCCGCCACCGCTTCTTCTCCCGCCACCGCTGCTGCTTCTGCCCCCGCCGCCGCTGCCCCCGCCACGGGGGAAGAAGCGGCGGCAGCGGGGGTGGTGGCCGGGGCAGAAACGGCGGTGGCAGAAGCAGCAACGGTGGCGGGGGAAGAAGCGGCGGCGGCGGGGTGGTGGGGGGGCGCGGCAAGCAGCAGCGGGGCGGGAAGAGCGGCGGGGTGGTGCTGGGCAGAAAGCGGCGGCAGAAGCAGCAGCAGTGGCGGGGAAGAAGCGGCGGTGGGGGTGGTGGCCGGGCAGAAACGGCGGCGGCAGAAGCAGCAGCGGGGCGGGGAAGAAGCGGGGGGGCAGGGCGGCGGGGGCGGGGGAAAAGGCAGCGGCGGGGTGGTGGAGGGGGCAGAAACGGCGGCGGCAGAAGCAGCAGCGGCGGCGGGGGCAGAAGCCTTCCCCCGCTGCTGCTTCTGCCCCGCCGCTGCTGCTGCTGCTTCTGCCTTCCAGTCCTGCCTCATCCAGCCGGGCTATTTGCAGGAGGAGGTAGGCGTGAGGCAGGCGAGCTTTGCCCCCCGCCCCAAAATTTGGCCAGAAAATAAACTGATAAAAAAACTGTGATAAAAAACCGTGATAAAAATAAATAATTTTAAATAAATAATAAATAATAAAAACATCTCACTAACTTTATTTCCAAATAAATTTAATATGTTAACTATGTTTTCTATGGTTTTTTGGGATGATCGGGTATCGTTACTGTTATTTTATTTTATGTGCGGCCCAAATCAGATTTTCATCTTCTAATGTGGCCCAGGGAAGGTGAAAGGTTGGACACCCCTGCTTTAAGCCTTTAAACTTTGCTGATTGTAATAATTATTTCTTGACACCAACTCAACTGATTTTCAAATGTGGTAAATGTGATTTATATATGATTTAATTGATACATTAGTAAATATTGAAATTTATATTTGGTTATAGCACCAAAAAAAGGAGATGATAATTAATTATTTAGGTATTGATATTTGATTATATTGAATTAAATAATTAATTGTGACTAATTGTGATTACTACAAATTAACTAATTATTGTATAGCAAGGTTGGTATATTTTCATTTAGATTTGTAAGTATTTGAAATATTATAACACTGTTTTAAGATTAGGGATTTTATAGCATTCATAGATAAACAGATTAATAGTACTTAAATTTAGAGGAATTTGATATATTATTAAGATCTATAAATCCAGGTATATGATTTAGAAAATAGCTCTAAAATTGTTCTGGAGAATATATATTTTGACAAGAGAGGTTAACACTGTAACATATCATATTAATTAGAGTAGCTGATATATAGCTGATACTTCTCAATAGCGAATGCTAATTTGGGACAACATATTAAGTATAATACAAAAACAAAAACAAATTTTACAGGAAATGACCTCTATGACTAACACAACATTTAAAACTGGGAGGAAGACTTCTTCAATACAAACAACTGCGATGCCATCGCCCTCAGTGATGGGACAAAAGACAATTGAAGAAACTCTACCTGGAGAGAAACAACCTGTCATCACAAATGCTAATATCCAATCAACCCTTCTCGCTTTACAAGAATCCATGCTGAAACTTCAGGAAATAATGGTGAAAAATCATACAGAAACAAGAGCTGACATAAATGAATTAAAAGAGATGGAGAACTTAAAGGCAGAAATGAAATTAAACATCTTAAAGCTGGATCAAAAAATTGAAACAATACAGCAAGCACTAGAAAGGAATGAATCAACAATAAAGGAGGTTGAGAAAAAGACAGAACAAATGGAAAATAAGCTGGAAATGGCTGGTGAGCAATTAAGAAACATGATTAAAGAAATGGACGATTCCTTGGTATATCTGGAAATGGAGAAGGCCGCAGCATATTTTAGATTCAAAAACATAAAGGAATCTAAAGAAGAGGATTTGGAACAAGTGATGGCAGGAATATTAGCAGACCTGTTGGAAAAAGATAAGGATGATATCCTGAAAGAGCTAGACGAAGTATACAGAGTGAGCACAAATTACACAAGATGACATAAATATCCAAAAGAGGTCCACGTGAGATTTGCCAGAAGAAAAGTTCGGGATGTTATATATAAAATTTCTGGAGAAGAAACAATTACATATAAAGGAAAAGAAATCTTGGTGCTTAAACAAATCCCAAGAAGAGTGAGAGAGCAGAGGCGCGATTATAAATTCTTGGTGAACCAATTAAACCCAAAAGGCATCATATTCAGATGGCTAATTCCAGAGGGAATGCTAATCACATGGGAAGAAAGGAAAATGAAAGTAGACTCTGTGGAAAAAGCCCAAGAATTCTATGAACGATTGGTAGGCGCTGAAGAATCGAGTAGTAGAGACGAATTAGAAACAAATTCACAAGACGATCAAGACTATCAAAAGAATAGAGATGGGAATTATAGGAACTCAAAAAAAATATACAACATCAAGAGAGAGAAGAACCGAAGACGCACAATCAGCCACAAAGAGAGACAGGAGTAACTACAAGACTAAGAGCAAGAGTCAATTAGATGATGGACGAAGAAAAGAAAATATTATCAATTAACATAAATGGTCTAAACTCTAGGATAAAAAGGGAAAGAATACTAACCAAACTAATTAAACAAAATGCAGACATAATACTTTTTTGTTGTTGTTTTTTTAAGTCTTAATTTCTCCTTTCTCTTTCCCCTCTTTTCCTTTTCTTCCCCAATTAGAATTGCTTGTTCATTAAAGATGGCTTCTTCTTCATCCCAATCTCTTTGTTCTTGAAGTTTCTGATAGGTAGAAATCGCCATTTCTAAGAAATAAAAAACAGATCCAGAAGAGCCCTTCCCTTCTTGTTCCTCTTCTTTTAGCTTTTTAAATTCCATTTTCAAATCATCAACAAGTAATACCATTGTGAAAAAATTTTAAAACAACCCAAATGTTTTTAGTCTTTCAAATAATAATTTCCAAAGTCCCAAAGTCACCAAGCAATCCAAATACACTCAAACTGTTTCATTTAAACACTTTCCATCTGCTATCACCGTAAGGAAGGAGAGTGAGAAAAAACAAACTTTCCCTTTTACTTTCATTCACCGCTTTTTCCATCTTCTTTGGGAGTGATGTATCTTTAGTAAAATTTAAATTCCAGGGTATTTAGAAGTTCCTTATTGTCCCGGGTCAGCCAGTAACTTTCACTTCAAACTTCCTCCTGCACAATTCTTATCCGGCTGAAGGCTTCTTTGTGGTGGTCATTGCTGACCGCCGCTCCACCGCCTTCGGAGAAGGGAGTTAAGCCGGCTGAGGAGGGGGGTTGCGATTCCCCCGGACCCCTGCCTGGTTCTCCCCTATCTTCAGCTACCCCTACAGGGCAACTATAGCCTCCAAATCCGACTGGATCGAGAGCACTCCAGCAGCAAGTGCGGCAGAAACCACGCACGATCGCGGATTCCTGTCGCCGCCGAAGCCTTGCAAACCGGAAGTCAGACAGATATTCTTTGAACAGGCCAATAAACCAGGAAGGTGGTTGGCCTATAAACTTAAAAAAGAAAAACAAAAAAGATTGATCTACCAACTAATAGATGAAAACGGGGATGCCCAACAAGGAATAGAACAGAAAAAAGAAATTGCATGTAAATTTTTTGAAGATCTTTATAAAAAGAAGGAGGTAAACGAGGACATGATAAGAAACTATTTGGGTACTACTATAAATAAAATAATCGAGGAGGAGATGAAGGAAATGTTAACCAGAGACATTACGTGGCCTGAGTTAAAAACAGCAATAGAAAACCAAAAGAACAATAAAACCCCAGGACCTGATGGGATACCAGGGGAACTGTATAAGAAAATAGGAGAACAAATAGGACCTCTCATGGTGGAAGTATATAATGAGGTCCTACTTGCAGCAAGAATGCCGGATTCATGGAAGGAGACACTGATATCGTTGATCCCGAAAGAAGATTCAGAGTTACGACTTATACAAAATTACAGACCAATTTCCCCATTAAATACTGATTATAAAATTTTTACCACAACTATAGCAAATAGATTTAAAAAATATTGAATGAATATATACATAAAGATCAAAACGGATTCCTTCCCAATAGACAAATTAGGAATAATTTAAGAATAGTGCTAAATGTTTTGGAATACTACAAAGTCCATCCGGAAAAACAAATAGCCCTTGATTCTTAGATGCACAGAAGGCCTTTGACAACCTAAATTGGCAATTCCTAATCCAACAAATTTACAATATGAATTTAGGCACTAAATTTGAAAACATTGTGACTACAATTTACGATTCACAAAAGGCGAATATTATAATTAATGGAGAGTACACGCGCTCAATAAAAATAAAGGAGTTAGGCAGGGATGTCCACTATCTCCCCTTCATATTTATCGTTGGAAACATTGCTTACACGAATTAGACCGAACCCAGGAATAAAAGGACTAAAAATTAAGAAAGAAGAATATAAACTCCAGTCATTTGCGGTTGATATGGTTTTTTTCATAGAGGAACCAATTGAAACAGGTCAAGAACTATTGAAAGAGTTAGATCAATTTGGGAAAGTTGCAGGACTTAAAATTAATAGGCAAAAAATGAAATTAATAACTAAAAATTTAACAGAAAAACAGAAATTAAAATTGGAAAGGATAAAGGGATTACAAATAGTAAAAAAAGTTAAATACTTAGGAATTTGGTTGACGGCTCAATGCAAAACCCTAATGGAAAATAATTATAATAAACTATTACAGCAAGTCAAAAAAGATTTAGAGATATGGGTCAAATTGCAAATCTCCTTACTAGGGAGGATTGTCACTATAAAAATGAACATTCTGCCCAAATTTATTTACTTATTCCAAACAATACCAATAAAAATACATAAAAATTACTTTGTGGAACTTAACAAGATAACCACCAAATTTATTTGGCCAGGGAAAAAACCGAGGATAAACCTAAAGGCAATGTAAGATATGAAGAGCAGGAGAGGTATGACACTCCCAAATTGGGAAATATACTATAGTGCAGCTTCCTTACTTTGGCTGAAAGAGTGGGTAAACCTGTCAAATAAAAGAATCTTATTTCGAGAAGGCCACAACTTTCAGAGGGGGTGGCACGCATTTTTATGGGACACTGGAAAAATCAAACATAATTATTTCCACAGACATGTAATTAGAGACTCCTTATTGGCTAATTGGAATAAAAAAAAACACTATTTAAAAATCCCAATCTGGATCTCAATGATGGAGGCGATGATACATCCAAATAATTTAGATCTTAACAAAATGATAAAATGCAAAGACCTTCTTGATGTGCGAGGAACTTTAAAATCATGGCAAGATCTCCAAGAACACGGGCTACAAGCAGACTGGTGGGCTTACCTGCAAATTCAAAATAGATATAGTCAGGATAAGAAATAATTTTGAATTTATGCTAAGCCACAACAATTAGATAAAATCCTATTAGGCCCAGATAAAAAAATATATAACTAAATTTTATAATTATTTATTAGAGATAGAATTAGAAGAAGAAGTAGTCAAAGGCAACATGATAGCTTGGAGTAGAAACATAGGACGTAGCATTACATTATTAGAATGGGAAAAGGTCTGGACAAGGAATAATAAAATTACAAAATCAGCAACATATAAAGAAAATGCCTATAAAATGTTTTAGAGATGGCACCTCCTGCCCTCGAGAATAGCGAAGATGTCTCCTAACATGAATCCGAATTGCTGGAAATGTAAAAAGAAACACAGAACATTCTTTCACATGTGGTGGTCCTGCACTGAAGCCCAAAGATACTGACACAGAATTTAAAAATGGTTAGAGGAAATAACGGCAGAGCAAATTGAATTAAAACCAGAATTCTTCTTACTGGGGATATTTAATAGACAAATTTCTAAAAAAGTCAAATATATAATACTGCACATTCTTACTGCAGCCAGAAGAACCTTTGCACAGTGTTGGAAACAAGCAGATATTCCAACAGAGGAAATGGTCATTCAGAAAATAACAGCCTGTGCAGAGATGGATAAATTAACCTTAGCACTTAAGAAAAAAGAAACATCAGAATATTATAGAAGCTAGGAATGCTGGTATGACTGGATAGAACAAAAATAGAAAATATATTAGTAAACACCGTAAAATGTAAAAGAGGTAGTAATTATATACTCACAATAAGATGTATTTGTAAATATGTCACCAATATTGATAACAAACAAGGAACCATAGACTGTTAATAGAATTGCTAGTTTTTTAATCGTTTTTTTTCTTTTTCTTTCTGTGTGTTGTGTATGTGTTTATTTGACATTTTAGTTGTATAATCAATAAAGTTTATTTTTTAAAAAAAAAGAATGATAAATTATTTTATTTCTGAGATACTGTTTCTCACAAATACACTCAAGCAATCAGCTTGTTTGCTTCTTAAAGGATTTCAATAGTTCATTATTGCGATTCCCCAATGCTGTCCAGTTAACTTTAAGCTTAAAAAACAAGATTGCTGCTTTTCTATTTCATCTGAAAAAATGTTTGAAAACTAACATTTATACTACTCCTCAATTTGTATCTTTGTAATGCCAGTTATTTTCCAAATTAGGTATTAAGTATATAAAGCATTTTTAGAAAATAAAAATAGTTATGGGATAGGATGATGCCAGTATAAACTAAGAAATTATTTCCAATCTGAAATTATCCCTACCCTGTTGCTCTTTTATTCATTAGGAAGACAGAATATTTCTGAACACAGCTTACCACACAGTAATGAACAGATAGATGGCTGAAATCCTTACCATTACTAATACTGTTAGGAGACAATGACAAATGTCTTGTGTAACTTCTAGTTAGGCCTTTTTGAAATAATTGATTTGGAAGGCTGTGGTATAAGAAAATTTATAAGTAAGTGAAAGATTGTATGAGCTTTGTGTGAGAGAAATAAAATGAAAAAATGAAAAAGGGAAAATTGTGGGGAAGGTAATGACTGAAAGAGAGAAAAGAGAAATGATAGCTACAACCAAGCCTCATGAGGAAGTAGACTCCAAGACTCTTCCAAACTATACCTACTTCTCTGTTAGGTAAAACTTTTTGTGACAAATTCTTGCCTAACTTTTCTTATGTGAAATTTCAACGCATAGGGCATTGCATCATAGGGACCTTAGAGTCAGTCCGTGTTTATGCTGCTATATCAGTAACAGTATTACACAGGAACAGTGTTAGGCGATGCTATAAAATGCTAGTGAAGAAAAACAATCGTCCAGAGCATAATCAATGCCCTGTTCCTATGCTTGCAGCATGTTGGACGACTTTTCTCATGAAGTGGACAGCACCCAGTCCCGACTAGATAATGTTATGAAGAAACTTGCAAAAGTATCCCATATGACTAGTGGTAAGTAGCCTGAAATCTAACAAAAATGTAACAAAATATCTTTTTTTTTTCCTCATGAAAGCAAGACAGTCTTCAGCAGCTGTAGCCTCTGCATCAGTAGACTGTCTCAGACCTCTTGTTTCAGGTCTGCTAGGTCTGCACTGTTTGAGAAAACAAAAGTGCAAATTCTTAAAGTCAGAAGATAGAAAATTAGAATAATAATAAAAAGATTAATTTGGCACACGACACTTTTGCAAAGCATGGAAGACCTGTATATCCTTCAGAGCACAGGGGTCCTAGGTTTAGGTGGTCCAACCCTTGCCTGTTGACTTTAGATTTATTCTTGATATCCATTAGAAGTTTTTAGGTTTTGTCGATAATGTTTTTATTGTTTTTAATGTGTTGACAGCTGCCCAGTTGCATTTGTGAGATGGGTGGCCATATGAAATATGTAATAAAGTACAATTAATAAAATGCTGGTAAAAAAATAATATGCTGTCACTGATTCAGGGAATTGAACTGATACGTCAAGGAGTGAGTTGCTTGTGGTGCATACCATATTGATTGATGTGCCCCAATATCTAAGTGAATTGTTCTGTAAAAGGTCTCCCTTAACACCATGGTTTTTCTTATTGCTGTCTCCCCCCCAACCCCCATCCCTGACTTAACTCTAGCATTGTTCTCAGTGAAAACAGCGAGCATCTCTGGAAAGTATACAGCTAATTTCTCTTCCTCTTGATTTTGTTTTTACTGGCAGATCGAAGACAGTGGTGTGCAATTATCATCCTCCTTGTTATCCTTGTGGTGGTGCTTATTCTGTTTTTTGTGCTGTGATAATTTGGGGCTCGGATTCTTTTATGGACTTCTTTTGTGCAGACATCTTAGCACTGTTCCTGTCCACCAGAGAAAACTGTTATGGAACATACCTAGGAGATTTTGATCCTGTGTTCTGTGGATGGCTATCAGTGACATAACTCTCTGTCCTCATGGTTCTTCTTCTCATGATCCTCATTATCTTGCTCAAGGAAGAAATGGACCATTCGTATGCACAAATCCTGCTGACACTGGAAGTTGTTCCCCTGGGCTGAAACATTGGAGTCTGCCAATGCTCTACTATGGGTCAGGTGGTTTAGACTGGAAGAAACCACTGTATGATCATTTCCATCGTGTCTCAGATATGAGCCACCAGATGCCTTTGTTGGCCTATCATAACAGTACTCTTGCCAATGTTAAAAACAAGCATACATATATATGTGGATTCACACACAAGCAGATTTTGCAGAAATTATTCCATCACCCACAAGATTCCTTTCACAGGTCTTTTACACAGCCAGGCCTGCCTAATGATCATGGATCTTTAAGGGAGGAAAACAGCCAGTAAGAGCTGCCACTGAATTCACAGTTTGAATATTTGTTTTCCTCCAGAACAGAATTGTGCACTTGAAAATGTCAAGGGTACGTAGTTCTGTACCCACTGTTGTAAAGCCTAACTAATGTTCAATAGAACAATAGGACACTACATAGAGAAAGCTGCAGGCCTGAATCTAAACTAAAGTCAGTCTCAGTGCTCCTGAAAGTAGGGAGAATGGCAGATAGAGTCCTAGCAAGTCTGGGCATTGGACTGGAATTCAGTTTTGCTTCAGGGAAGCAGACTGGCCCTAGCAAGCTAATACAGGCCATAAGTAAAATAGGTGCATGTTTGTGTTGTACATCAGCCAGCTATAGTGGCTCTACTTTTCAGACTTGTAATCTTAGGTTTACTGCAGTGTAGACAAAGCCAGTAGGCATACTGTGGTTGCTAAAATCTTGTGATTTTATGGCTTTGATTATCGGTTTTCTGAAAAGAGAAGCTTATATTTGAGTTCTGCTAATTTAAGAGATGCTTCTGCTGGATAGATGTCAAGATACACATGCAGCAATGGGGGGAAATGGCAATCTGCCTCTTCCTTCTGTCTTGGACTCCCCAAGAGGCACAAGCACTCAAGGAAACAAAATTGCACAACTCCTTTAATGTTTTCAGAACTTAAAAATGTGTAGCAAAATGCACTCCAAAAGATTATGGAAGCATTCCAGTCCTTTTATTATAAAATATGTTTGCCATTATTTTACTATTTTGATAGTTTGGTGGAATTAACTGCAAACTAATAAATAGATAGGCTCATGATTGCTCCTGGATCTTAACATCTGCACATGTCCCCACTAAGGCCTGGTAACAGAGGAAGCTGCATTTCCCTTGATTCAAAAGGTGGTTTACTTGAAGTCTACAAGATAATCACTTTCTTTCTAAAATGTACCTGGTATGAAATTTGGGATGTTCTGTCTAGACATCATGGTGACAGAAAAGGGAATATTTTGGACGGTAATGTGTATTTGCTAACGTCGTACTTATTCTGCTGGGAGTAGAGATTTTGGATTTCCACCAAAGTTTCTTTAAGCGTTCTTTGATATCTCATTTGGACTCCTTTGCCATTAAGTAGCCCATTAAGGCCCAGCACAATGATTTGCTGTCAGAAGCTCAGTATCATTTGCACCCAGTTCCCTACCACCAATGAGATTCAGATATTGCATTTCTATTATTACATCTGTAAAATCTTAATCATTTGAAGATTTTTATCAGAGCACATAGATCCTGCAGGCTCTTGTTTTTCTGTTCTGATCTGTTGTTGTGTTAGGCTAATTACGATGTTTTGCTGATTACATTTCTAACAGAACTTCAGTATTGCGATTGCTAAACTGACTTTGGGTGGGGATACGTGGATTGAAAATATGTTTCTTCCAGCATGTGAGTGGGAGAGGTGTCTGATCTCCTATGTATTTCACAATATGAAAGCCTTCAAATCATGATGTACGTTGGTTTTCAGCATTGTAGGCCCCGTTTTCCATCTGTTATTGACCTGCTGTTCAGAAGCATGTGAAGAAGTCCAGCATCTGTGAAGTTTAGTTAATGTACATATTCTGATGAGATAATTGGGGCTAATCTCAGAGTAGCTGCCTCATCTTCTCTGCTCCTAGAAAATGATTAGTAAAAACAACAAAACGTTCTGAGCAGAGAGTTCAAATCATTGTTTCTCAACTTTACCAGTTTTAAGGCATGAATTCAGTTCACAGAATTCAAGTTCATTGGGGAGTTATGTCTTAAGATTGCTAATGTTGAAAAGCATTGTTTTAATCTCTAGCCAGATGAGATAGCATTTTCAGCTTGAAAAAACAAAACAAAATAATTTGAAAGCCAATTGAGACATTTAAATGCAAAGTTCTCTTATCAATAGAGAAATAAAATCAAAGAGTATCTATGATACTGTTCAATGCTCTGTATGCTCCAGAATCTTTTGGCAGCATGTTGAAAGAGTATACTATAGCTGGATACAAAAACCCAAATTAAGTGATGGCAACAGTTGAAAAAAATCCCCCTTCATTGCCAACTGAGAATCATATGGATTCTTGCAGGACCAAAGTAGCACACCTATTGTCAGGCTTCCCTAACAGCCATGGAGAGTTTTCCCATTTAAGGAAACTTTTTAGAGAGAGCTTCCTAAAGAGAGGAAGTCTGAGATTTTATTTATGTTCCATAATTTCCCCTTCACTCACGTCATTTTATTTCCTTACTCTGTGTTGCAGTAAACCTGTCTGGAAAATGATGCTTTTAGACATGATCTCTTGTCTAAGGGATTGGTGTAAAATCCAAGAGTACTTTCTTAACCATTACTTAAAGATGTACAGCTAGTCCTCGACTTACAGCCACAATTGGGACCAGAATTTTGGTCGTAAGCCATTGCAACCATAAGTCGACACACCAAATTGGCAAAAAAAAACCCAAAACACCCATTTCAAATTGTGATCACATGACCATGGCATTCTGCAACTGGTGGCAAATGTGAACCAGTTGCCAAGTGTCCAAAATGTGGTCATGTGACCACAGGGAGGCATTGCACCATTTCATGATGGCCGGAAATTCTTGACAAGCTGTTTGACATCGTTTCCAAGGCCATTGTAACCTTGAACGGTTGTTACGTGACTGGCCATATGTTGAGGACTATCTGTGTGTTTACACACTCGCTTTTAGTCAGTATAAGAATTGAACCTGGTTCAAAACTCTGTCTTTAACATTCTGCAGCATGTGTCATCAGAATATCTTAATGCTTTTTAAAAAAAAAAAAAACCTGTAATGCGTAAGTTCTTAATATTTCCCGGGGAGTGCTGACACTCCATCATTCTGCAATGCTGTGTTTGTGTGAATTATGTGGGTTTTGACTTGAAATCATGCTTGTACTTAATCTCTCTTCTTCCCCACTCCCTTACAATTCTCTAAAGAGGGAAAGCATTGAGCTAACAAAAGTCTCTGTGAATGTCCTCCTTTGAATGGCTACGCTACCTTTTCAGTATCGCCATAACAAAGGATATCTTTGTAAATCTGGACAATTCTGGCGGCGGCTGCTACTTCAGAACAAGCTGGGTTTTTGTTTTGAACTAAATTCCATGAAATGACTATTTTGAGATATGAGACTAGAAGTGCTGCCTTGAGGAATAAAAAGAAGCGTCTTCACCCCATGCCACCTCTACAGGCGGACAAAGCTTCCTTGCTCCAGGTACTTCCAGGCAGGGGATGCAACTGGTCATCCAGTCTAAAAGATGACAGTATACATGGACCCACTCCGAAGAAAGCGATTGTTTTAATTTTCTATGTTTGGAGTTGAACAATGGATTCTACAGGGGAAAAAGACAATGTGCTTCAAAAAGAAGTACTCATTTCCAGGTTGTGTGCCAGGTCATTTAAAGATAACTTGCAATAAGCACTACTAAATTGGAAGAATGACATCATTCCAGGCTTTGTGTGTGTGCTGGCCTCTTTCATATCGACTCCCTAGTGACAGATTTTTCAGGATTTTTACTCCAGGTGTGATTGTATCATTCAGCTCTTTTCATTGCAGAGATGTTGCAGACTATTTGCAAAGGTAGCTGCCATCTTCATACCTGCTGAAGGATCTGCTAGGGAAATGCCCTTTTCTATTAAAAATAAGCCATATGAGTGGCCTCTAACCCTGAAATGGTGACTGCTTGATAGCTTAAACATGTGAATCCTTAAGAGTTATATCATGCAATAGAACTTAGGGACAAGCAGGAACATCCCAACGGCTTAATAAAGGTTTTCCAAAAATGGTATGGCACATTTGGTGTATTAAGCAGTCACTGGATGAGTGGTTGCTTATTTATATTGTTTTCCACCCTCCCCTTTTCCATGCTCTCATTCATTTAGAACATTGCACCATTGTTTCATTTATATGTCAAAGGACTCTACTAGCAGTAGTAGACAGCAGCTGCTCATTCTTGTGTGCGAGGCCTTTATGCGATATTCTTGATTATAACAAGAAGCTTGTCCCTAGTGCTATAAGGTTGAATTGTGACTATGGGGTCCTCTTGCAAGGTGAAAGGTGTACAAAGCTGCTTAAACATATTTACTATCCTGTTTGACTTTAATTGGTAATTATGGTAAGCAAATTCATTACTGCCTTTGAGGATCCCACAGAGGAGAGCAGATTTTCCTTCTCATTCAGTTGGATTCAAGAAAAATTGACTAGATGCCAGGAACAGCTATAGAAGTGATGGGGATGTCTTTTCTCTCAGTTGCCATGTGCTAGGTGTCTCTCCACCTGGCTGGATGGAAGATGTAAATAGAGCAGAGAAAAGATCTCATGAAATGTTCAAGAATTGTTGACAAGTGTGATTCCTTCAGTTTGCCATATGGGAAACAGAGCCCTGACAAAATTACCTTAAGAGCTGGTGAAGCACAGCAGGTAAAAGTTTGAAATGCCAGTTGGTCAAGTGTGCAATCAGATAAGGGTTGCGAGCTGTTCCTAAAAGTAAAAGTCAAGATTAAGTTTATTTGCCAGTGTCTTCTTCCAAGATGTTTGCAACCATTCAGATTGTCCTGCAACCCTGGTATTTCTTCCCATCCAAGTATTTTAACAAGCTTTTCCTTGGAGGGGAGGATAGGTCAAGGGTGACAAGGGTAATACGACTTGTATAAGAGGCTGTCAGCAAAAAAAAGCCACCCCTTTCTTTTATATACATACACCTCCCTGACAAAAATCAGTTCAATGGGTCCTCAAAAGTTACCTAGATTGACCCCATGCTTAGCACAAGATATATTAAAAACATTTTGAACAGATGGCTGTCTAGGCTCTGAATACCTCTAGTGAATAGCATATCACTTCATTAGGCACTCTGTTCTACTGACTGGTCACTCTTGGTATTCAGGAAATTCTTCCTAGATGTCTTAATCTGAATCCTCTGTTGTTCTAGCACATCAAGTCTTACCCTCCCCGCAAGAGTATTAGGAGAATAAGTCCCCTGGTTCTGTATGAAAATCATTTATATAACCCTAACACAGCTATTGCATCTCTTCTGCAGCTCCTCCATTTTGGGGGAATTGGTTTTAGCTCCTTCACCATCTTCACGGCCTTCCTCTAAACTTGCTCTAATTTGTCCATGTCCTGCAGTACTCAGACCTGGACTTAGTATTCTAAATTGGCCCTGGTTAAAGAGGAGAAGAAAGAGACGTGTGACTTGAGTACCATGCTCCTCTTCGTACTACAGGTAGTCTTTGACTTATGATCACAACTGGGATGGAATTACTCCAGGTTTCCTGGAATTTTCACAGATGATAGCTATCCTAAGATCTCCTACACTACTTTTTTGATGAACTCAAATGGAAGGTGGGTCGGATTCATCTGGTCTTGGGAGACCCTAATTTAAACTAGTGAAGTATTTTTTTTTTCATCTAGTCAGAATTGAAGCTCCTTTCTTTCACAAGTGACACACTGATGGCCGGCTGGAATTTTGTTTCCTGAGAGAAGATCAATGTAAAATGCAAGATGAGATATTCTGCTTTCTCATTATCACTCACTTCTAGTTCACCCCATTGACTTTACAAAAACCTATAGCCTGAATGCCTTTTGTTTCTGAGCATCTGAAAACGTCTGTTACTTTTATCAATGGCATTTCTCACAAGCTTAGCTTAGATTCAGTTTCAGCTTTTCTAGCTCAATCCCTGTAGTTTGCTTCTGTTCCTTTATGCAACTGCCTTATATCGTCTTTAGGTTACATGCCCCTCTTCTACTTTCCTATACAAATCCCCTTTTCTTTCAGCATGTTAGAAAACATTATGTGACCTCACTGGTTTTCCACTTTTCCTTCTTGTAGGAATTGTGCATGATTGCATTTTCCATAGCTTGTTTTTCAGAATTTCCCATCTTTTCTGGACACTTCTCTTTCAGGATTTCCAACCATTTAGTCCGACCCACCTTCCATCTGAGTTCATCAAAATCTGCTTTTCTGAAATCCAATACACGGAACTGACTTTACCACTCCTTCCCTTGTAATTGTGAAACTCAATGAAACATTCTTCCAAAGTTTCATTTACTTTCCTTCCTGTTGGTTACATGCATGAATACATACATTTATTTTTAATTTTTGATGCCATCAATCTCCAACTCTGTTCTTTGTTTTCACAATGAGGTTGTTGCCAAAAAGAGGATAGGAATTTGTTGGACATAATTCATGACATGGATTTCTAGCAAGTCCACCTGAACTCTATCATTCCTATGCCTCTTTGAAAATTTTATCAACTGGCTCAGAAAACCTTTATCCATATCTTCTGGTTTTCTATCTGGATAGTTTACAATAAGCTATTCATTTGTAATTTTTACAACCCACCTTAATCCAAAGACACTGGGTTGAAACAGCATACAAATATAAACCAACCCCGCTGGCCACAAAAAAACACCAAGGAATCAACTTAAAGAAGGCTCAGTGAAATAATTCTGGCATGGCAGTGCTTGAACTAGCCTGTTGCCATGCTATTTAAAGCTTTGTAAGTTGTATTCAGCCCTTTTATTTGGGCCCAAAGCTGATTGGTAATCAAATCAGTAACTTCAAAAAGAAGTTACAGCAATTTCATCACTGTTCTGGACCAATCAAGGTACATTCAAAAATTGTTCCACGTACAGTATACAATAATAATGCAACCAAGCTGTGATGAAAGCATGAATTATTACTGTCAAAGGTCAAAATTGGCACTCCAATCAAAGCTTAGCAAAAGCTACTTGGGCCACAAGCTGCACCTTGAGTTTAACTCTTTTTTTTCTTCTTATTCAAACATTCTCAACAGGATTTCTATATTTTGGTTCATGGATTTCTGTGCTTCCTATGTATTGAGCCTGTTCCTTTTGAATAAGTTGTCTTTTTCCAGATTCTTCCAATCACATGACATCCCATCAAGTTTCACCATTCCATACCAGCTTCACATTTGTAGTTTCCTGCCAATTTCTAAGTCTCCCGCTCCAGTCTTACACTTTTTCCTTCCTCTCCTGTGGTTGTTGGCCATGGATGTAACAGTATAGTAGCTTCTGGGTTGCTTCCATCCTCTTCCATTTGCTGTTATTTAACACCCATATGGTGCCTGTTGAATACATCCTTGTCAGTCTTTATGAGATGAAACCTGATCTTGTCAGAAGTCTGTGATCTAATAGCACCATCTGTGGTCATGGAACCCAAACTCAGTCATATTACCTATGTAGCCAGTTGTTCAAAGCAAGATCCTGTTTTTCTTTTTACATCTTGATCTTCAACCGGAGGAATTCACAAAAACACTTATCTGCTCCCAGTCTTCTTTTTTTTAATTTTTTTATTGGTTTTTAAAAACAAACATAAACAAACAAAACATAAAAACATCAAGCTATCTTCCATATGTGTACATACAGTGTGCCGGTTGGTTTACAAATTGTTTTGTGCTTCCATTTTGTAGTCTTCAATTACAATTACATTGTATATGATCTCATATTTTCAATCAAAAATTAAATACCTTAGTACCATTATTAATCAATCATTTGACTATACTTTTATTCATTCATGTTTTACAAGATAATCATAATTTACTTAGTTTATTTTATCCCAAATCTATCCTAAAATCATTTTGTAGATATAATAAGAAAGAAGTACATCTTTATATATTTATTATTTTCTAAAAGTCTACATATTTCATTACTGTATTTTATTGTCTAACCATTGATAGAAAAGATCCCAAATTTTATAAAATTGTTTATCCTCTTGTTCTCTAATTTCAAATATCAATCTACTCATTTCAGCACATTCCAATATTTTCTGAATGATTTCCTCCTGTGATGGTATTTTCTCGTTTTTCCAGTTTTTATCAAATACAATCCTAGCCGCTGTTAATACATTTACAATCAGGTATTTCAAGTCTTTACTATATATTTCAGGTAAAATTCTCAATAAAAATATCTCTGGTTTCAAGTCTATATGTTTTTTTGTCATTTTTTCCAACCACATGTGGATTTTAGTCCAGCATTTTTTAGCATCCGCACAAGTCCACCACATATGGTAATATGAGCCAGGTGTCTGATGACATTTCCAACATTTTTTGGATTTATTCTTGAACATTCTTGCTATTCATGTCGGGGGGAAATGCCACCTGTAAAACATCTTATACAAATTTTCTTTATATGCTGTTGACATTGTCATTTTATAATTTTGAGACCACAATTTTTGCCATTTCTCTAAATCAATCCCATATCCAAAATTCTTCCTCCAAGCAATCATAGTTTCTTTAACTTGTTCTTCTTCTAGTTTAATTTCTAATAAATATCCATACAATTTTTTAATCACCTTTTCATCAGTACCTGTCAAAATCTTATCTAAGTCAGTCAGTTTATCATAGAAACCTTCCATTTTAGAATCTTTATCATACCTTGAATGTATTTGCGCATATGAACACCAATTCATCTTTATACCTTGTTCCTCTAGTTTTTGTATAGATTTGAGTTCACCCTTTTCATTCACTATTTCACCATATCTGTTTGTTCCTTTTTGTATATTATAAGAAAATGCTTCAATAGTCGATAACCAGACTGGAATTTTCAAATAACATTGTCTTTTAATCTTCTCCCAATTTAATCCCAGAGACGCCTGTATATAATGTCTTCTAAAATAGCCCTGTGTTTTAGTTCCTTTATACCATAAAAAAGCATGCCACCCCAACAACAGATCATGTCCTTCTTGTGTCAACAATCTAGTATTTCTTAGTGTTATCCATTCCTTAACCCACATCAGATTTGTAGCTTGACGGTACAACTCCCAATTAGGCAAACCAAATCTTCCTTTAATTCTAGCATCTTGCAAAAGTTTTAACTTTATTCTCGCTTTCTTACCTTGCCATATATATTTCAACACAATTTTATTTAAATCTTCAAGCCTAATTGGAATTGTTTGAAACAAATATAAAATTCTGGGTAATATATTCATCTTGATTGTTGAAATTCTCCCTATAGTGACAGTTGTAAATTTTCCCATTTCGCCAGATCTAGCGCTATCTGCTGTTTAAGTTTGATATAATTATTCTCTTTTAATGTACTACAACTTGCTGTAAAATATATCCCCAAGTACTTGATCTTATTCGTGACCTGAATTTTCAATAGGTCTGCCAGTTCTTCCTTTTGTCTTAATAGCATATTCTTTGTCAAGATCTTTGTCTTATCTTTATTTATTCTCAAACCAGCCACCTTTCCATATGTCTCTATCTTTTCTATCAATTTTGATGCTGTTTCCAAAGGGTCTTCTAAGATGAAAACCAGATCATCTGCAAATGCTTGCAGCTTAAATTCTTCCTTTTTCATTTTCATTCCTTTTATATTCTTTTCATCTCTAATATTTCTGTTTAGCATTTCCAAAGTTAACACAAGCAACAAAGGTGATAGTGGGCACCCTTGTCTTGTTCCTTTTCTTATGTCAATAGAGTCTGTCAGTTCTCCCTCTATCATTACCTTTGCCGTTTGCTTATAGTATATGGCTTCTATTGCTTGAATAAATTTTCTAGCAAAACTCATCTGTTCCAACAGTAGTAACATGAATCACCAGTTCACCTTATCAAATGCCTTCTGTGCATCTAGAAATATCAGAGCCATTTGTTTTTCAGGATGTGCCTCATAATTTTCCAAGGTGTCCAAGATTACTCTCATATTGTCTTTAATTTGTCTCTGGCAGAAATCCATTTTGATCAGGATGAATAAAATTATTTAAATATTTTTTAAATCTTTCTGCCAATATTGAAGCAAAGATTTTATAATCTGCATTTAGTAGAGAAATGGGTCTATAGTTCTTAATTTGTAATGGATCGGCCTCCTCTTTTGGAATAAGTGTAATATAGGCTTCTGACTATGATTTAGGTATCTTCTTTAACATAACTTCATTCATAACTTCTAGCAATGGAAGATTCAACGATTCTTGTAATGTTTTGTAAAATTCTGCCGGAAGTCCATCTGGGCCTGGTGCCTTTGCATTATTTTGCTTCTTGAGTGCTTCAGTTAACTCCATCATCGTTATATTGCTTTCTAACATTGTTTCAGTCTCTTTAGGTATCTGAGGTAAATTAGCATTCTGTAAGTACTGTTTAACTCTTTCCTCATCAATATTCTCTTGCTTATATAATTTCCCATAAAAATCTCGAATGATTTCCTTCTTCTCTTTACTGCCATGGCAAACTTGGCCTTGATCATCTATTAACTGCAATATTTTCCTTGATTCTTTCTCCTTTCTCAATTTGTATGCTAACCATCTACCTGGTTTGTTTGCGTCTTCAAAGTAGTTCTGTTTAGCACCTCTAATTTTCCATGCTAATTCTTCTTTTTCTATTTGACCCATTTTATGTTTAATTATATCCATTTTTAGCTTGAGGTCCTTTTTCTGTGGCATTTTCTGTAGCTCTTTTTCAAGTCTTTTATGCTCATCCTCTAAGGCCTTAGAGGCTAGTCTTTTCATAGTATTCCTTTTCCTTGTATAGTCTATTATCAAGCCTCTAACATATGCCTTCATTGTATCCCATACATTCTGAATTGATGTATCTTCTTTTTTGTTTTCTCTAAAGAAAAAAGCCAATTCTTTCTCCATCCACTGTGTGAAGTCTTTTTCCTTTAAAATAGTATTATTTAACGTCCATCTAGATCTTCTTTTTTGTCCTTTCCATTTAACTCTTATTGGATTGTGATCTGTCCAAGTACTTGTTTCAATATTTATTTCTTGAATATTAGTTATTAATTCCGTTGACATCCATATCATATCTATTCTGGACCATGATTGTTAGGGATATACCCCTAGCAAGATCTGCAGGGCAGTCAGGCAGGCAGGCAAAATATGTGAGATAAGTGTTTTGTAGCTTACACACAGTAAAACAGAGGGCACAGTGCTAATTAAATAGTTTTATTCCGGCAAGAGTTAAAGCATAGTCAAAACAGTCCATATTTCATTCACTTAGTTCAGTCCGTCCAGGGATTATTCAGTTGCAAATTCCAGTGTCGAAAAAGAGAGGTCAGTACACTTACAAATGTCAGTCCGGTGATATATCTTCTCGCAGAGAGAGATATGCAAAAACTCAGAAACTCCTCTCTTCTTATCAGCAAACTCAGCAGTAGAGAAACACGAAGCTACCAAACATCAACGTAATCCAATCCAGTAATTGTCAGTAATTGCCAGCAATCAATCAGGTCCTCTTGCTGCCTCTTATGGTGGTTTCACACCACACCCAAAATTACATGTTTTGCAGTTAAAGTGACACACACTTAAACTAACAATCATAGCTTATATATATTATTTTACCCAAACTAGTTAGGTGACCTATGTTATACCTAACATTCTCCCCTTTGGGATAATATAATAATATATATCTATTTACAACCTTAACCCATAGTTATCACAACTCTCTTTGTGTTTGACTGCGCCTTGGGCTTTTGTGAACTGATCAGCAATATTTTGCTCAGTCATACAATATTCCAATCTTATTAAACCATCCTTTACAGATTGTCTTACATTCAGATATCTAAGATCTGTATGCTTAGATCTCGTTTTTACAGCAATATTTGTAGCCATCTGTATGGCTGCTTGATTGTCCTCATACACAACAATGGAATTATTAACAGTTAATCCCATATCCAACAACAGCTGTTTATACAGAATTAAATCAGTACATAATAAAGATAGACATGAAAATTCTGCTTCCATTGTGGACATACTTATGCGTTGCTGTCTAATTGACCTCCAACCAATCAATGCTTTTCCTAGTAATATAGCCATTCCTGAAGTTGATTTCCTAGTGTTTATATCTGTTGCAAAACTTGCATCAGCATATGCACTTAAAATCAAATCATCTATAAAAGAGAGAAAAACAAAAAACAAAAAAACAAAGAGACGGAAGAAAAAAGAAAATACGTTAAAACCAGACAAATATTCTTTTTGACAGTCTACAAGATCCAATTCTCCTACCTTACTTTAAATATACACATCTTATCGCTATTTATGGATATTTATGCTTATTTATGCTCATTAAACAGTTTATCTCTGATATAACCAATTATACCATGCATTCCAATTATTATCAAATGCTGAAGACTCTTTATTTTTAAGAGCTATGGTTAAATTGTCCATTTCTGCGCAGTCACATATTTTCTGAATGACCAATTGATCTGTAGGTAAACGGGATGATTTCCAGCACTGGGCAAATGCTAATCTGGCCGCAGTTAGAATATGAATTATTATGTATTTCGTCTTTTTAGGAAAATGTTTATCAGAGATCCCTAGTAGGAAGAACTCTGGTTTGTATTCAATTTGATCTTTGGTTATCTCCTCCAGCCATTTTCTAATTTTTTGCCAGTATTTCTGGGCTTCTTTACAGGTCCACCACATATGAAAGTAGGTTCCTCTATGTTTTTACATTTCCAACATTTTGGACTAGAGTTTGGGTTCATTTTCGCTAACCTCGAAGGGGTAAGTGCCATCTATATAACATTTTATACATATTTTCTTTTGTATGCCGCAGATTTCGTAATCTTAATGATTCTATTCCAGATCTTTTCCCATTCTGTTAATGTAATGCTTCTTCCAATATTCCTACTCCACATTATCATGTTCCCTTTCACTATCTCTTGCTCTAATTCTACCTCCAATAAATATTTATAAAATTTAGAAATATTCTTTTTATTTGATCCTAATAAGATTTTATCTAAGTGTTGTAATTTGCTATAAATTCCAAACTCTTTGATATCTTGTTTGTATCTACTATGGATTTGTATATATAACCACTGATCAATTTTAAATCCCTGTTCCTGTAAGTCCTGTCGAGTTCTTAGTTTCCTAAAGGATCTAATAAATCTTTATATTTAGTCATTTTTGTTATATCCAAATTGTTGGGATGAACCATTGCCTCCATTGTTGAAAGCCAAATCGAATTTTTAAATAATGTTTTTACATATTTTTTTCCAATTAGTTAATAGTGAATCTCTAATAAGATGTCTATGAAAGTACGCCTGTTTAGTTTTCCCACATCCCATAGAAATGCGTGCCATCCTCTCTGAAGGTCGTGCCCTTCCAAGGCTAGAGTTCTTTTATTCCGTAAATTGACCCAGTCTTTTAACCATAGTAAGTTGGCTGCCCAATAATATAATTCCCAGTTTGGAAGCGCTAGCCCACCTCTACTTTTGCATCTTGTAAGGCCTTAATACTGATTCTAGCTTTTTTCCCTTGCCAAATAAATTTAAGAGTTACCTTATTTATATCATCAAAAAAATTTTTGGTAATTTTATTGGGATTGTCTGGAATAAGTAAAGGAGTTTTGGTAAAATGTTCATTTTGATTGTGGCAATCCTGCCCAGTAAAGAAAGCTGCAACTTATTCCAGGATTCTAGATCTTTCTTAATTTGCTGTAACAGTTTATCATAATTATTCTCTTTGAGTGATTTACTATGTGGTGTTAACCATATGCCTAAATATTTGACCTTTTTTGTTACCTGTATCCCCATGGTTTTTTCTAACTTGCATCAGCATATGCACTTAAAATCAAATCATCTTTTGGCTCCAAATACAATGCATAGTGCATTGTTCTTTTAAGATATCTTAAGATACGTTTTGCTGCTTGCCAGTGTCGTTCAGCGGGTTCAGCGTTGAATCGAGCCAATTGATTAACGCCATAGGCAATATCTGGCCTTGACCAATTACTAATGTACGATAGACTGCCAATTAACGACTGATAGATAGTCTTATCGAATTTTGAACTCTGAGCATCAGTCCGGCAAAATTCCTGACTCATTGGAGTTTTTGCTGGTTTACAAAGTTCCATCTTATATGTTTTTAGTAATTGATAAATCTTATCCTCTTGAGATATCTTATAGCCATCACTGGTTTTATTTATTGTCAATCCTAGATACTGTTTTATCTCTCCTAATTGCTTTAATTTTATCCTCTTACCTAATAATAATATTATTTCAGTAGCTTCATTATTAGTTTTTGTAATTAAAGCAATATCATCTGTAAACAACAATAATAATGACACTATTCCATTTGTCTCTCTTTTAAATAAACATGGATCAGCTAAACCTGCTTTAAACCCTATATTGTTTAACTCCTTAACAATATATTGGTTCCATTCATAACCAGATTGTTTTAATCCATAGAGACTCTTTTTAAGTTTCCAACAGTCATTATTAGTTTTATCATCCTTAATCCCTACAGGTTTCTTTAGGTATATAGTGTGCTGCAATGGCGCATGCAGATAGGCAGTTTCTACATCTAAATGATTTATTATATAGTTTTTCTTAGCTGCCCACACTAAAGCTGCTCTCAAGGTTGTTGCTTTTAGACTTGGTGCAAACACTTCATCATAATCACATGCAGTTTGATTAAATCCTTGAGCTACCAACCTAGCCTTGTGGGTAACAGTCCCATTTGTACCTGTTTTTAATTTAAATATCCATTTACAGCCAATGGACTTTTCCCCTGGAGGTAATCTAGCATTCTCATAGACTCCCATCTGTTTTAATGAATTCAGTTCCTTTTGCATTGCTGTATGCCAGTTCTCCTGATCCTTCGCAGGATACAATTTTAGTTCTTCCACAGTGGCTGGAATTTTACTAATCTGGCACACCACACTTGCCTGATACCTATCAGGTGGTCTACTCTCTCGTGTTGACCGTCTAGGTAGAACAGGACTCACAGGTGGACTCTTATCTATCACCTGTTCCTGGTTATCTATTTCTTCTTCACTTATTTCTTCTTTAATTGGTTCTATTTTCACTTCCTTTACTTTCTCTTTAATTGGACTTTTCTTATTACTAGTATGGTGGCTCGGGCCCCTGTAGGTTTCTATAATTACACTTTTATTCGAATCTTGTTCCAGTTTGTGCCATCCTACATGTTCCAGGAATTGAGCACTAGCACTACAATAAATTTTAGTTGTGCCCTCTTCCCAGAACCTGTAAGATCTATGGTTAGATTCGTAACCTACAAAATACAATCTTTTAGCCCTATGCTGTCCCTTATGTCTCTGTTGTGTGGGAATATGCACCCATGCTGGTGCTCCAAATGTGTGCATGTAGCTTAGGTCAGGTTTTCTACCATGCCACCGTGTGAATGGTAATTCACCTGTTGTTGAGTTAACAACATTATTCAATATATGATTGCCACACATTGTTGCTTCTCCCCACAAATTATCAGGTAATCCTGAAACTGACAACATAGTACGAGCCATTGCCTGCAGTGTTTGGCCTCGTCTTTCTATAAAGGAATTATGTTGTGGCCTATATGGTGCAGACCTTTTATGTTCTACACCTGCCATCTTCAGTCTATTTTGGAATTTATTATTTATAAATTCCGTACCATTATCAGTTACAAGAGTTACTAGTTTCCTTTTAGTTTTCCTCTCTGCAAACTTCAACCAATTAAAGAAATTTTGATATGTTTCCGTTTTACTCTTCATTAAATAACAGAAACCATATCTAGAATAATGATCCATTATACTTAATATATAACGAGCACCTCCCACACTTGGTTTTTTAGGACCTATAATATCAGCAAATACGACCTCTAGAGGCTCCTTAGTCTTAAATCCATTAATTCTATTTGCTGGTATTACCTTGCTTTTTTCTTGACTGCAAGCATTGCAGTGCAAATACTTACTGCAAGGCTTCAGTTTTATACCTTTAGATAGTTCAACTGTTTGCTTGAGCATTTTAAAATTTATATGCCCTAAACGTCTGTGTAACAAATGTATGCATTCATCATGAGGTTTAACGTTATTATACACTGTGTTAGCCACCTCTAATTGATTATCATTTAACACATACAATTCACCTTTTAAAGTTGCAGTCACTTTTTTACCTTCCTTTTCTATTATGCAGTTTTCTCCCCTAAAGGTAACTACATAACCTAGTTTAATCAAAACTCTAACCGAAAGCAAATTAAACTTAAGTTGTGGTACATATAACATTTTTACATTTTCTTTTATGCAAGAACAATATGCTGTACCTTCAGCTTTTGCTTTCAGTTTCCAACCATTAGGTAATGATATCTGCTGTGAACTCGTGGACATCTTAATAAATCTTTTCTTATCTTTTGTTATGCAGTGCGATGCTCCACTATCTACCACCCAAAAATTATTATTGTTCACAGTTTGGTTGCTATACATGGCTAACTCTAAGCATTTTTTATCCTTTTGATGCCTTTTAGCATTCTGGCTGGCATTTTGGCGTTTTTCTTTCTTGCAGAATCTGGCCAAATGTCCTTTTCTTCCACAATTAAAACATTTTCTAATTGTGTAGGCTGACGAAGATAATTCCTCTTCTTGTGGTTGTTCCCTTCTGAGTTGATCCCTTTCAAGCCTTCTCCTGGCTTCTTCAATTAATCTGCCAGTAATGTCAGTTAATGTGAGGTTATCCTTTGGCAGCACTTCCAATGAAGTTACATAATCGTCATAGCTCTGATCTAATGAAGACAAAATTATATAAACTTGATGCAGTTCAGTGAAGATAAGCTCTTTTTCATGCAGCTCCTGAAAAATCCTCTTCATAGTGTTTATATGAGTTAACATGTCTCCATTCTTTTGAAGATGTGTTCTGAACAGCTTCCGTGTAAGATTTATATGAGCTCCTACACTGTCTCGAACATAAATCTTCTTTAAATTCTCCCAGCACTTAGCAGCTGTTTCTTCTCCACGAATATGGACAAGCTGCTGGTCACAGAGTGTCAGTCCTATTATACAGAGAGCTTGTTCATTTTTTAGTTTATATTCTTGTATTTTCTGGGCATCATTTTCATCCTCTGGATCCCAAACATCTACCTCTGGTGGGTTTTGAATTATATTCCACAGACCTTCTCTGCATAGAAGTAGGCTGCATTTCATAGACCATGAAACATAGTTTGTTCCATCCAGTTTGGATATTAGAGACAAACTTGATAAATTGACTTGTGCCATCTTTCTCTGGATATTAAACTATAATTAATAAAACACAGCTGTCTGTTTACAGTATTGTGTAACTACACTAACTCTCACTTTATATAAGCCTGTTATATCCTGGTTAGACTGACTGTGCAGCTGGGCCCATAACCAGTGTTAGGGATATACCCCTAGCAAGATCTGCAGGGCAGTCAGGCAGGCAGGCAAAATATGTGAGATAAGTGTTTTGTAGCTTACACACAGTAAAACAGAGGGCACAGTGCTAATTAAATAGTTTTATTCCGGCAAGAGTTAAAGCATAGTCAAAACAGTCCATATTTCATTCACTTAGTTCAGTCCGTCCAGGGATTATTCAGTTGCAAATTCCAGTGTCGAAAAAGAGAGTTCAGTACACTTACAAATGTCAGTCCGGTGATATATCTTCTCGCAGAGAGAGATATGCAAAAACTCAGAAACTCCTCTCTTCTTATCAGCAAACTCAGCAGTAGAGAAACACGAAGCTACCAAACATCAACGTAATCCAATCCAGTAATTGTCAGTAATTGCCAGCAATCAATCAGGGTCTCGTCAGCAATCAATCAGGTCCTCTTGCTGCCTCTTATGGTGGTTTCACACCACACCCAAAATTACATGTTTTGCAGTTAAAGTGACACACACTTAAACTAACAATCATAGCTTATGTATATTATTTTACCCAAACTAGTTAGGTGACCTATGTTATACCTAACAATGATAAGTGTCGATTTGAATAGAAGGTGTATTGTTTAGTTTTAGCATTTCTTTCTCTCCATGTATCTTTTAAGTTTATTTCATCTACCATTTAAAAAAAAGATTTAAGGAGAGTCTTTCTGTTTTGCTTTATTGTTTTCTGTGCTGTATAGTCCAATTTATTGTCTACAATTCCATTAAAATCTCCCATCATAACTATATTAGCATAGTCCAGTTCAATTATTTTCATATGTAATTTTTTGTAGAAATCTTCTTGTTTGTCATTCGGAGCATAGATTGCAATCAGGTGTGTTTTCGTATTATTGCCCATTATTTCCACCATTAGTATTTTTCCATCATCATCGATATAAATCAATTTTGCTGGGGTGGTCTCTTTAATATATAAAACCACTCCTCTTTTCTTACATTGTGTCAAGGAAGTAAATATTTTCCCTAATTTTGGCTGTATCAACAATTGTTCCTATTGTTTTTTAATATGTACTTCTTGTAGACAAATTATATCAAATTTTAATTTCTCTAATTTATGAAAGGTTTTCCTTCTTTTAACGACTGAGTTAAGTCCATTTATATTAATTGTAATCAATTTTTTCTCTTTCATGGTTATATTTTGTAGTTAAATTCAGCAGCTCTCGTAGATCTTAGTTCATGTTGTTCTTTGGCTTCCACCTTTCCACCTACTGCACCTTCTTCTTTTTCAGTCGCCATTTGGCAGTCCTCTTGGAATTCAATTAGTGAGATCTCTTTTTCTGCCTCTTCCTCTTTCCCTCCAAAAAATTCTGTATAAAATAATTCCGCTTTCTCAATTGAATCAATTCTGTGTCTGTTCTTGCCATGTGAACATTAAACCTTCTGGAATCAGCCATCTATAATTCACTTCTTTTTTAAGTAGAATTTTAGTCAGGAACCGGTATTCTCTTCTCATCTCTCTCACTCTTCTGGGTATTTGTTTCAAGACAACAATCTCCTTGTCTTTATAGTTCAATGTTTTCTCTTTTGCCACTTGCAATATTTGCATTTTAATGGCTTTCTTTGTAAATCTAATGTGAACTTCTCTTGGTAAGCTACTTCTCATCACATATCTTGTGAAAACTCGTTAAACCTCATCTATTCCATCCATCATCTTCTCTTGAGTTATTTCCAAAGCTTCAGCCAGTATTTCTATCATTATCTCAGCTAAGTTTTGTCCTTTTTCTTCCTCTACGTTTTGGAATCTAAGATAGAATTCTGATCTATCCATCTCCCATCTCAACATACCACTTTTATCTTGTTCAACCACTGTTAATCTATTATCAACATCTCCAATCTTCTTGTCTCTTTGTTTATCTTCTTCAATTTTTTGGAATCTCTCATCATACTTCAACATCATTTGTTGGATGTTCTCCACTTTTTCATCAGTTTTCCCTGTTCTTTGTTCAATGTTCTCTGTTCTTTGTTCAATGGTCTCTGTTCTTTGTTCAATGGTCTCTGTTCTTTGTTCAATGTTATCTATTCTCTTTTCAATATTCTCTGATCTTGCTTGAATATTTTGAATTCCTTGCATAATCATCTGCAGAATCACTTTTTCTTGTTCTTTTTCTTGCTTTAACATTGTCTGTATTGAACGTTGTCCTCCAGATGGTGGAGAGGAAGAAGTAGAAGTTGAAGAACCAGGAGCTGTAAATTTCCTACTCATTTTAAGCAATTCAAAATCTTCAGATTCTTCTAAACCTTAATCCAACTGTGAAGTAACCAATTATAGTTCAAAATAAAAATAGTAGAAAAAAGAAGCGCAATAATAATGATTTTAAAAAAGAAAAAAAGGGAGGACAAAATTTCTTCAGGTTCTTGTATACCTTAATCCAATCAATAGTTAGATGAAGAAAAAGGCTTGAAAAAAAAGGGAAGAAAAGGAAAAAGAAAAATTCTTCAGGTTCTTCAACACCTTAATCCAATTGAAAGGTCTCAAATAGAAAAGAGTGCATAAGAATAAACCAGAAAGGTAGATGAAAAAACAAAATACCAGGAAAGGGGTGGGCGGTGGGGAAGCTATTCCCTTAAAAAAAAAAACATTAATACTTAAAGGCTTTCCCTTTAAAATAAAAAGCAAACGTAGAGATTGGACTTCCAAAGAAAAAAAGAAAAACAAAGACAAGCTCCAACAAAGCCAAAAACCCAAATAGTTATTACAAGAAAAAAAAAAGATAAAATAAAAACTAAAGCTGGTGAGGAGGGATAGCACAACTTAGAAAAAGTAAAAAGAGCACACTGCACTTTGTTTAATCATCCAAGGCTCTTATTATAGCTCTCTTCTCCAAAAACTTATCACCCCTTTTTCCCCTAGGTTTCAACCAGTCTTTCTTCTTTTTTTTTAAACAAATTTTATTAATTTTTAAAGACATACAAAAGCACAAAACATAGAAACATAAAAACCTCTTTTCTGAAGGTTGCTTAGTCCCGGGTTAAAACTCTTCGTACAGACACAAATTCAAATTCATATTCATTTTATATACCATTCCATATATTATTAACATTTTCAATTTTCTATATAGCTTCTCCTCTCTTTTAAATTTTCTTTATTTTATTTTATTTATTTATCTCATCTCAGTTCGAATCATAATATTATTCTTTGTCCGTCCTACTTCCAGCTATCCATTTATCTTTCTTCTTTAAAGAAAACTTCTCCTGTACACTAATTGGAGTATGACACCTTTATCTCTTTCCCCTACATTTATGATATTTAATATAGAATACATAGCTTACATTGGGATTCCGTTTGGTACATTCTAAAATTATACAATATTATCAATACCAATACAAATCTATTCATTAATATTAAGGTTCATTTATATCTTAAACACTTAGCACATTACTTTTCAATTAAATCACATACTTTTATGGGAGCACCTACTTTCCAAAATTATTCCCACCCCACATCACATATTTTGAATCATTATTTCATTAGGATGTTCCCCCTTCTCCTACTCCAAATCTCTCATTTCAAAACAAATTCCACTAGAACAACATAGTCTAATCATTAATATTAACAATCTTAAACATTTTACCCATTTCAGTTAAATATCATGCCTTTATGGGAACACTTATGCTTTCCATGATTATTTCCCCTCCATATCACATATCTTAAGTCATTGTTTCATTAAAGTGTTCCCCTTTTCTTGACAAAAAATTCACTAAGTTATACTAAATATATCATCACATTTTAAATTGCATATTATTTCCAATTTTCTATAATTATTTCTAAGTACAAATATGAAAATACAATAATACAATCTTGTGTACCTTTCCAGAATCCCTTTTTCAGTAAATTTTACCCATTATCTCTAAAAAACTTTTGTTTCTTTGCATCTTGCTCCCCTCCATTGAGGCTTCTCATCCCTTCCTTCCTCCCTTGCTTATTCTTCTCCTCGTCCTCTTTACCCCCTTGTCTCTCCACCTCCCTTTTATTCTGCTTTCCTCTTTTCTGTTGTTTTCCAACATAGTGTCCCCTTTTCATCTTATTCTTCTCTTTTTTGGTTATTTTTCCAAGTCTTAAAGTCTTCTTTTCCTTTTTCTCTTTCTTCTTTCCTTCCCCAGCCAAAGTCACTTGTTCATCAAAAATGGCTTCTTCTTTGTCCCAGTCATCCTGTTGCACATTCAGCTTTACATAAATACAAACCGCCATTTCTAAAAATTGAAAGAGAGTGCCCAAAGAATCCTTCCCTTGTTGCTTTTCTTTTTCATATTTTTGATATACAAGTTTCAGTCCATCCACAAGTGATGCCAGTATAAAGAGAAAAAGTTTTTCCAAACAACAACCCAAGAGCTTTAATCAGAGGTCATTCTCAGAAGTTCCAAAGTCACCAAACAATCCAAACAAGCTGTTTCTTTTAAATACTTTCTCCTTCACTTTCTCTTTCTGGGGTTAAAGTTTAATCACAAAGTTCCATTTAAGGTATATCTTTTAGAAGTCTTATTAATATTTAATAACTCTTTAAAGTTATAGGCAATCTCCTTATTTTCAAATTCTGCTCCAATTTTTTTCCCCTCCCTTCCCACTCACAGCAAAAAAGATTATTTTTTAAACGTTCAGAAATCCTTATCCCTTCAGCCTTTAAATACCTCCAATGCAGGTTTTCTGATTTCTTTTATAGTTCCATCCGCTGTCACGTTAGGAAGGAGAGTGAAAAGAAAAAAAAAAATCTTTCCCTTTTAGAGTTCCATTTGCTGCTTGTAACTCTCTCTGGAAACAATGTATTTTTAGCAACTTTCAAAATTCCAGGGTACTTTCTCTTGCTTTGCTCTGTCCTGGTCAAAAACAACTTTCACAGCTCTTCCAACTTTCTCCCTCCTGCACAATCTTGTCTGGCTGTAAGTTTCTTCGTGGCGGCCATTACAAACCGCCGCTCCTCCACCTTGGGAAAAGGGGGTTTTGCCGGCTGGGGAGGGGGTCTGTGACACTCCCAAACCCCTATCCGGATCCCCCCTGTCTTCAGTTGCCTCTACAGGGCAGCTATATCCCCCAGATCCAAATGGATCGGGGGAACCTTGGCGGCGAGCGCAGCAGGGATTGCGCAGTATTGCGAATCCCTGCCACTGCCGAAGCCTTGCAAACCGGAAAAAAAACAAAGAAAAAGAAAAACAAAGACAAGCTCCAACAAAGCCAAAAACCCAAATAGTTATTACAAGAAAAAAAAAAGATAAAATAAAAACTAAAGCTGGTGAGGAGGGATAGCACAACTTAGAAAAAGTAAAAAGAGCACACTGCACTTTGTTTAATTATCCAAGGCTCTTATTATAGCTCTCTTCTCCAAAAACTTATCACCCTTTTTTCCCCTAGGTTTCAACCAGTCTTTCTTCTTAATGCCCATAAAATCATAGCCTCTGGAAATTGATACAAGATCTCTTCTGACGGGGTCATTTATCCCCCATCCCAAGGATCGTAAAAAAGGGATAGTTATCCATGGCTTGAGTTTCACCAGCCTATCGCATCATGAATACAGGCACTTGGAAGACAATACACATCAGCCTGAGCTATCTTAAATTCCTTGTAAAGAAGATGAAGTTAGCTAAAATTTGGGACTGAAATCTTCCTTCCTCCCTTTCAAATTGATCGATATGTTTGTGATCGCATTGCGATCTTCCGCTGCGTGCTCTTTGCTGGAAGTATTATAGATCACACTGTTGTATCTATTCGTTATAAGGCAAGCTAATCAGGTATGCTGATTATGGCTTTGATGGTGCAACTTGCAGCATGTGTTGACTCGTATATATTAGCTTGAATTTGCTTTACCACACAGGGAACACATTTGTTCTTTTAATTTCTACTTAAGATTCACCCAAAAGAAATTGAATTGTCCGCTTTACATTCTAAATTTCTTAGTAGTGAATTCAAACATGGCAGAAGAAATATTTGCAGAGTTAAACTGTAGCCAACATTTCCAGTGGGAAAAACTGGGTGAGAGATAATTGCACACTGCCTGGTTATCTTTGGTGAAGACGGAATACAGCATAGTTTCACCTGATTTTTTAGGTGAAAGCATCCTGACACGAAGGCAAAGAAGCTGCTCCATAAATAGCACAATTCTGAAAGGTCAAAGCCTGATTCCTAGCCTCCCTGCGTAGTAGGGTCATGGCTGTATTAAAACCAAAAAAATGTTGTTCCAGCATTTAAATTATTGATTGACTTCTTGTGATTTCAACTGGCAGGTGTGTTGCAGCTGGTTGGAAAATATGCTAGGGGCAGGTTTGCTCTTTTCATTTGCGCCAAGCACTTCAGGGGATGGACAATAAATAATAATAAATCCTGACATTGTCACATCATTTCAGAAATTAATATGGCTCTGTATTATTACTTTTAGAGGACTGGCCATCAATTTCATGTTTCAAAAAATATTCTTGACTCCCATGGGATGAGTTTCTGTGCCTCTTCATCATCTAATAAGGATTTGAATCTTCAGTTTACCAGGATATTTATTATACCATGAAATGGATTCTCTTCAGATCTGGTCCCAAATGCAATTTATGCCAACCAACATCCACTCATTTGACACAAGGCGATATATTAGTTACCTGAAAGAATTACAGTCCTAAATTCAAGATAGCCACCTGCCCAAAGCAGACAAGAAAAACAATGCAAACAAAAATTGTGGGCAACATTCCACCTTCCCCTTCTTGTCAATTTTGGGTTGTTAGCTACAAAGAAAATCAATCCCAGGGGCTTCCTCACAATCAAAGGTGTGTGTGTAGGACACATTTTTAATGTGTACCCATATACTTGTCAGGGATCCCATTCCAAAAGCATGTACAGCCAGGCCAAAATTTAAAAAGCATTACTGATTAAAATTGATTCCTGAAAAATAAAGTACATGGCAGAAATACAGAAAAGAGCTGGGCAGCTGCCCTGCGAAGAGAACATAAAATGCGGAGCAAAAGTGAATGGAGATGAGAAAAGAATAACTGGATTAGGAAGGGGGGAAAGGGGACTGTATTTGTGTCTTACAGAAAGGCTGAACATTCAACATCAAGTCAAAGTCAACCACCCAAAGTTCCCAGGCTTTTCGGAAGCAGAGTCTGCATTCATTTGGCCTTCCCGCCTATTTGTCATTTTTCCTCAGGAGTCCCTACCCTCACCATTCATATGTAATTATTTTGTGGTAAAATAACCAAATAAAGCCACCTTTCCCAAAGTTCCATTGTATTGTTTTCATTGTTCATTTGTGTTGTTTTGATTTTTAAGGAGGTGTATTCAATGGGGAGAGCGATGACAAAAAGCTCAGGAACTACTTCCCTAAATGGACCAATCTGGCCTTTGTGCCAGTTCACCACCATCATCCATGGATCTAAACCTTATAAATAATTTCATTTACATATTCACCCTCCAAAGAAACAAGACAACAAAAAGGTTTTATTAAACTTGTCTAACTAGCAAAAAAAGAAAATCTAGGTGCAACATGCAGGGCAACATCTGGCCATGGCTGATCTCAAAGAAACATAAGCAACATTAGATGGGAATGGGCCAACTCACCACAGCCAACTTGTGGTGGGCGAACTTGCCATGGCCAACTCGTTGCAGGACAATTTAACAATTCTATTTATTTAAAATAAAAACTATTTCAATTTTTGCCATTCACACTTGATTCTGTCCCTCCTTTTGCTTCCTTTCTTTCATGATTCTATTCCACCATTTCTTTGATATTAGCGTAACTCTTGTCCCTCAGCAAGTTGTCCTGTAGCAAGTTGGCTGTGGCAAGTTGACCATGGCAGGCTGGTCATGGCGAGCTGGCTGCAGCGAATTGTCATAGACCCACATTAGACTGGGTTCCTACTTTGATGCGACACCACCAGGGATTCCAGTCTGTAAAGTAGACTGAAAAATTGAACAACCCAGCTTACTGATGGCAGTGGCAATCTGATTCCACATTGCCAAAAGACCCGCATGACTACAAGTGAAGGGCTCTAGAATGTGTGGGGAAACCAAAACAGGTCTATCACTTTTGATTGGGTCCAGTGGTGGGAATTCAAAAAAATTTGCTACCGGTTCTGTGGGCGTGGCTTGGTGGGCATGGCGTGGCTTGATGGGCGTGGCAGGGGAAGGATACTGTAAACTCTCCAGTCAGAGGTGGTATTTGCCAGTTGTCCGAACTACTCAAAATTTCCGCTACCGGTTCTCCAGAACTGGTCAGAACCTGCTGAATCCCACCTCTGATTGGGTCACAGGCCAGAAGACAAAAATCCCCTTTGCTGGCATCACCCACTGAAAGATGACAATCATGTGCTTTGCAAATTAGCAAAGTGAGCGGAACGTTGCTTGGGCTGCTGAGTTGTTTCCATAACGCAAATGATCTAGCAGGGACCTGTGGAGAAATCTCAAGGGGAACGCCCACCCAGAAACAAAAGAGCCATTGTAAAAAGAGCAACGTTGGAAAGATTGTTGTGAGGAGATCAGGCAGGGGGAGTGGGTGAGACGACAGTTTTTGTGGACAGGAAGAAATTATACTGGGAAAAAAATATTTTGAAACTCATCAGATTATAGACTAATGTGGGGGGGAGCATGTGTCTCAAAAGACCCTCAACCATTCATTTTGCAGTTCTTATTTCTTTTTCTGCCTCACATTTCCTAAGTCCCCTGCATGTCTGAGCAACCCGTGCAAAGCATCTGAAGGAGGTGCTTCACAAAAATGCGAGGAGAACAGTGCTTCTCGTTTTAAATAAAACAGACCAGTTCTGGAAGGCTCGCGTGTCTGGAACTGCGAGCAAAGCCCTCGAGGAGAGCCAAAACTGTCTTTGAAACAGCCAAACAGGTTTTCAAAGGTCAGGGCTGTTTTATTGATTCAAGGAGAACTGCTTCTCTTCTCATGCACACAAGTACTTTGCAAAGCTTTCTTTCAAATTACTTGCACAGCCTTAATCTATATTTACGGAGGTCTCTGCAAAGTTAAGGGGCTTTTCAAAAAACACTCTTGTCGCTGCTGAATTTTGGTAGTGTGATCTTGGAGCCCTTTGGAGGGCCATGGATGCGAGGCACAAGGCAACATGAAGTCCACTCCACAGGATAACCAGCCTATCCTGAATAGGTGATAAAGGGGAACATTACTGTATTTGCATTGATCCAGGGTCTTCCTAGCAAAACCTGGCTTACTTTTGCTTTTGTTGTTCAACGCCAACAGATCTGAAATGCTAGACAAAGAGGCAGGGCATCTCATTTGAGATGGCATGCATTTTCCTCTCTCCCTAGGTGTCCGTATGAGTCAGTCAATCCTCCCCTTTCTATCTGTTCATCCAAGAAGAAAGAGAATTTGAGGGGGAGACGGCTGCTGGAGAGCGAGGGAGAAATAACCCATCTTTTGTGAAATTAGCAATCGCTGGAAAGGAAACCGGGTTTTTAAGAGCAGTTCGGGATTGGGGATTTTGTTTCTCACCTTCGCCTGACCCATCAAGTCTTTGGACAAGTTATTTAGCCTTCAGCCTGCCAATGTACCTTCTCTGAGGTGGAAATAGGATAGCCAAGTCCGCCACAGTAGCCTCTAATACAATCTAAAATGGCAACCCTGCCCCCAGCCCACTCTTTCTTCAAAGGTAGTTACAGGGCTTCAGTTCTATGCCCTCCCGAGGGCTTTGCTTGGCAAAAGCCAAATGTCATTCAAGGGAAAAGTGGGAAGCAATTATGTGCCACTTCACAAGCTCTGCTCCGAGAAGAAAAGCTCCACGAGAAGCCAGAGGCGGTCCCGCGCAGAGCTTCCCCTCCACGCACTTTGCAGGCAATCGGTCCAGACACACCGAAGTAATTAGCATTGGAGGAACAAAAGCTAAAGTTACTCGTCCAGGGAACAGGAACCTTACTGATGGGCTGGTGGGGGGGGTGAGGCAGCTGGAAGAACTAAAGCACAACTGGGGCTGGGCAGGTGGCTTCTTGGCTTGGCTGCCAGCCCAGAATTCTTGGCTGCGTCACAACTCTCGTTTGTATTATTGGAAGCCTCTGGCAATTGCAGCAAGATGCTCGCCTGCCGTTGGGCCCTGCTGGGTGATGGAAGAGCTTTGAAAACAGCCAGCCAAACTAAGCAAGGTGGGGGCAAGAAGAGAGAGAAGACGTACGCAAGAAACGGCAGCTCAAATGGTGCTGCCGGAGGGGGCAATGAGAGAGGGGGGAAGGGAGGGAGGGAGAGAGGACACTATCTAAGGATCTTCCTAGCTAGTGGGGTGAGACTGTAGAATCCAGAGATCCCCTGCAGGCATTGGGTACAATTCATTCACAAGGGAAGTCATCAGGCCATCTCAGAAGCTGTTGCCAAGACAGCGCCACAATCAATGCAAAGAGAAGTGTTGCAACAAGTTTCTCCAGAAATGCTGGGGAAAATGGAGAAGATGCTCCAACAGGTTCCAAGAGGTGATAGGATGTGTAGCATACTTAATCAGCACTGACTGAGATCTGATCACTTTTTGGGAACCCTGAATAGCATTAAATGTACTATAAAAGACTATGGACAGAATACAAAATAGGAACCCTTTATATTTCAATTTGTAAAAAAAGAAAAAACCTATTCAAGCAGCTTTTTGTACTGGTACTTCTAGTACATTTCATTTTGCCTGGTATACCTTAAAGGCAATTGTATATGTGCCTTTGAGTCAATGTTGACTCCTAAAAATGAACTTTGAGAGCAAGGAAGCTTGTTGCAGTCTTTGCTGTGATAGTAAAAAACTTTGGTTTGAACAGGGTGGATATATGAGATTCAATGGACCTCACATTGCATCAGGGGTGGGGTTCTACCAGTTCACACCTATTCACTAGAACCAGTTGTTAACATTCTAAGCAGTTTGGAGAACCGGTTGTTAGAAGAAATTACTGGCCTAATCCTGTAAGGAAGGCAGGAAGGAAAATTCTGGTGTTGCTTACAGAAACTGCCTCTCCATTAACCCTTATTACATTCTTGGCAGGACTAGACTTCCTGTCTCAGGAAGTTCTCTGGAGTTTTTTCCCCTCCTTTGCTGGTACTTTTCTTGTATGGAGTGACCATTCGAAGTTACAATGGCACTGTAAAAAGTGATTTATGACCATTTTTCACGCTTATGACTGTTGCAGCATCCCCACAGTCATGAGAGGCCAGGTAAGGAGATGTGTGCCTCAATGTGAGTGATACTGAGTTGGCCACATCCACCCAGTCACATGACCACCAAGCCATGCCCAACAACTAAGCCATGCCCACAGAACCGGTTGATAAAAAATTTGAATCCCACCCATGATGTCCACCCTTTAAACCTTCCCCATGCAAGGTTTAAAGCCATGGTGGGGCACTACCCCTTTCCATCATCCCTTCCTCCTGGATGGGGCTTGCCCTCTTGCTGGACCTTCTTCCAGTCCTTGTTGGTGCTGGTTATGCCTCAGTCACCTGGGGAGACGCACAACCTGCTCTTTGTCCCAAGATACTGGCCCGACCAGCCGCTAACATGAGGGCTGGCAGGGTGGGAATGGAATCAGGAGGAGGGGATGATGAAAAGGGACAGGTCCACAGCACCCAGCTGTGGCTTTAAATCTTGCACGGGGGACTTCCCCACCTGGAGGATGCTTTTCAAGGAAAACCGCTGGTGGCACCACTCCATTGGAGAAGTAAAGAAGCTCAGGGCAGCGGGAAAAGGGGGTTGGCCCTGGCAAACCTTGCGCATACACCCCAGGGATCAAGCTTAGAGATAGAGTGCCCTCGCCAAAGACGCTCACACATCAGCCGGTCAATCTGCCCATTCTGTGTGCCTTCGCTGCACTTTGGGGCCAAGCCTGGCTGCTTGCTTGAGGAGGGTATCCTTGCTCGTGCCCACCCTCATGGCCACACAACAGCTGGCCAGGGGGGCACATAAGAAGCAGGAGGAGGGTTGTCTTCAGGGAAGCCACCGCTGTGGCTCATGCTTGCTCCTCAACTGTGGGCCTTCCCCCTTTCTGTCATTCCCACCTCACAGATCTCATTCCCACTCCACCATCCCTCGTGTTGGCAAGGTTGGCATCAGCCTGGCTGGGTTTGGACAGTGCCTTGGGGCAGAGAGCATGTCTCATGACCTGGTTGGCAGGGAGCCACAGGAGAGGGATCAAAATACTGCATGCGGCTCCAGAGCCATGGGTGGCTGACACCTAGTTTAACCTGACATTTCTGCAAATTCTGCTAATGCCATCCTAAGACATATTGCTGAATTGCTGGAATTTGAAAAAGGAAATATATTGTCTGTAAGTGTATTCTTAATAAATGCTAAGCAGCTAAGAACTCGTCTTTTGTAGCTATTGAGGGGCTATTGACTTGAGGTTTCAACATGCTTCGGATGGCCTAGATGCGTAATGGTGAACTATGGCATGGGTGCCACAGATGGCACACAGAGCCATTTGTGCAGGTATGTGAGCACCAGCCAAACTTACCTGCACTGCGCATGTGCACGTCTCCCAGCTGATTTTTGGCCAGTTTGAGGCCTTTTTCGGAAATACTGGAAGTGATGAAACAGGCCTGTTTTTCAGCCTCCAAAGGCTGCAGAGGCTTCACTCAGGAGGGCAAAAACGGCCTCTCCAGGCTCCCAGAGGCCCTCCGGAGGCTGAAAACGGGCACTTCTGGTATTTCCGGAAGACCCGTTTTTCAGCCTCCCAAAGCTGCAGAGGCTTCCCTCAAGCCTCAGGGAGGCCGAAAAAGGCCTCAAACAGACCGAAAATCAGCTGGGAGGCGTGCACATGCACAGTGCAGGTAAGGGGGTGGGGGATGTTGTGTGAGCATGTTCAGAGAGCGGGGCACATTGCCTTCTGGGTGCTGGCACGCGAACATGCGCACATGAGCGCGCACACAGTTTTCGGCATGGGAGCCCCAAAAGGTTAGCCACCACTGCCCTAGACCTCTCCAGATTGACTACCGGATAGTGGTTATATTTCTCCATTAAAAGAAAAGTATTTTCTTAGGAAAATATCAGATGAAAGGCAATGAAATATTGTTCTGGTTGGAAAGGTAGATATAGTTGACAGAATCTAACAGATTTCAGGAGGAAAAAAAATCTGGCTTTAAAGCACAACCCCTCTTTTAGAAACTTTCCTTCTCATTCCAGGAAGTATCATCAGCTAAGTGTTAGAAGTATAACATAAAGATTGTTCCTTCCTTCTTGATAAAATGAAAAATTACAGGTACACTTAAAAATCACACTCTCTATCGAAGAATTCTTCACTATGACCTCTTACTACAGACCCTGTCTTTGCCTGTTTAAATGCATAAATAATATTTCAGGTCCAGGACATGTTTATGCAATGTTCCTGTTTGCCAGGCCCCCAAATTGTGATAACATCAGAATGAAAAGATCCAACAGAGGGAAAGGTCATAATTATCAAGAATTCACAATTATGTAGCTGCAGTAGCATCTCTGATGATCCCATTAATTACCTACTCAGGTAATTAAGTGAAACATTTTGGTGATTTAGACCACTCACTGTCTCAGTGTTTATACCAAGTTGCTCAACATTGAGTGAGTTCAACAGTAAATTGAACAATTTCACTAATATGCCCATTTTCTATTTATCCCCCTGAGTTATATTGGATATGACAAGGACTGTATTCTTGTTCAAAAGAATCCCTAGTGTTAGATCTGGGAGGATGGTTCAAGAACGGAGGCAAGACTCAGATAACAACAACAGCTCTTTATTAGTGACTTCAGATCTGAGCAAAGAATCCCAACCGCAGCAGCCCCTTATATAGGGCTGGCTGCAGCTAGGCAGCCAATGAAGGCGATTTGAGTTTGCCGCTCTTGGCTGGGCCAATTGCGGCAGCCCGTTTACTAGCCAATCGGATCAGTCTGCGGTGACCAATCACGATCTGCTATTCGCGGGCCAATCAGAGGCTTTTGAGCCTGCTAGTCCGGAACACCTAGTCAACTCACAATAGAGCAAGAGCTGTAATATAATTAACAGCATCAGTACTTGGCTTTTTTTATAGTTGTAAGGTTAATCACCCCACACAATTTGAAAAACTGAACTATTTCTACTGACTATAAAAGTTAGAATGAATCTGTAATTTTAAAATAAACATACAATCTCACTGAACTTGATGAAATCTGCATAAGAGTAAACCCTTCTGAAAGGACAATCTTGGCAAATTTCAGGTAAATGTACATGCAGGGCTCCTTTCTTTGTAACTATTTATTGTCAACTGTTAGAATTGGATAAAATCTGCATCGTTGATGGCTATAGAATAAAGATTGTAAGTACTCCTCTACAAACAAGAGCTAGGTTTATAGTTTAGGGATGGCTAAAAAAAAAGGTTAACAAATCCCTCCCTCTAGTGTTTGAAGAATAATTTCTGTCAAAGCCCTGTACATTTTATTCACCAAATCACAAGGGGAGTGCAGAGCTTTAGAGTTAGGCATGTAAGTTGGTTTTGCGGCAGGAAGCCAAAAAAGGACTTAATGTTCATTCACATCACTTTGTTCTGTAATGGAGGGCGTGCAGCCAGGTTGCGTGACAACGTGGAACTTGAGACAGTTGAACAAATACCAGTAGGAATAAACTTCTAGAAAACAAATTAAGAAGGGCCGTGAATGAATGGACTAGAACAGAAAAGGAAGTTAGGGAAAGGATTGGTGGGAACAGGGTAGTAATAATTTAGGGCTTAAGAGTTGTACTGCTGTGTAGCACTCCCAGAAGTAAATGGGCAGGCTCAGAACTAAACAACAATTCAGTCGTAGTGGATTGATTACGTGCCATCAAGTTGTTGACAACTCTTAGCAACAACACAGATTTTCTCCATGAAGATCTTAAAGAATCTTTTATTTCAAGTCTCTCCACCACTGCAACTGAGTCCACCTGTCTTGCTTCTGGTCATCCTCTTCTCTTTCCTTCCACCTTTCCCAGCATTGGAGCTTTTCCCAGTCTTTTTCCAGCATACTGTGTCCAAAAGTGTCTGAATTGCAATGGATTAAATATCTGAATAAATATTTATATTGACTCTTATCATGACTACCCAGGAGCCTTCCAAAAGATCCTGAAGGACATAAAAGTCCTTGCAGACAGCATAGGTTACCGACAGTATGTACATATGTATGTATGTGCATACACAATGCACAACATGGCTTATACTATCCAAGAATTGAAGGTGCACTGTTCAGAAATACACATACAAGATTTTGGGAGGGGCACTTGAAAGGCAAGAGAGATCTGATTTAAAATTCATGCTGTCTTGTAATTATCACTTTTGAAACCTAGCTCCAAATATTATATTTTTCGCTAACAAATTAAGAGAGTTCTTAATTTAATTTAAAGCTGGGGGAGGACTTTTTAAAGGAGAGAATATACGATGCATATCTCCTTACCCATTTAGATGACTATTATAAAAATGTCTTGTGCGACATGCATATGATGGATAAGTCCGTACATTCCCTTCCCCTTTCTCCCATTGTTATAGGATCACCAAGAGAGATAGAAGTGATCGGGACCTTTCCATGTTGTACAGAGACAGGTCATTAGCTGCTGCTGTGTGGGATATCTTTCATAATCAGCATTGTTCTTCTTTGGATTAGCCAGTCTGGGTAAAAGCCTGCAGCTAGTCTCAAAGGTGCTTTTTTTTTTTCCTTTAAAAGGCAGCTGGAGTTTTTTTTTCCTTGAGGAAGTAAAAACAGTCCAGTTTTTGCCAGTAGCTGATTCATCTGTGGCACTGGTGTTCAAGTTCTGCCGTTAATATTTTTTAGCCAATAGGTATGGATCATGTCCTTACCAAGTGCTGTCCAGATTTTCATGTTTTTGACCTGCTGGTCTGCTATAGATGGTCTGCTACAGAGAGTCCTTACTTTATAACCAGTGATTTTACAACCATTTGAAGCTATCATGGCCTGGAAAGGGTATGAAGGCCTTCTGTCTAGGAATCTGTGTGATGGTTGTAACCCTCAGGGAGCCAAGCATACCCAATATTGGGGTGCTACTATACTTCAAGATTTGTAATCAACAGTCTTCCCACTATGACCACAGTGTTTCAATTCTTTTTCAGTGAGTTTGATTTTGTTCCCACTGAAGTTTGCTTTATTGGAAATACATATAGGAAGAATATTTTAAAAATGTGTTTTTTAGGTTTTCTGCTCAAACACAATATTTTGAGTTTGCCTGCCCATCAGCAATTCCTTCTTATTCCTTCCTTCCTTTTCTTGGCTAATACTGTAGAAAAGGCCATGGTTGAAAGTTCTTATCCCCCTTGGGAAGAATACAGAAATACCCTGGTTTCCTTTAAATTGTGCTGAAGACCATGTGATGTGAATTAATCTGACGGGGAAGACACGTCCTAGGTGGACATGAAGTAAGCAATGGGCTGAGGCCAAAGCTAAATGGATTAAGCCACCACCTGATTGTTTACAGGGCACTCTTGAAATTAGTTGGGGTGGAAACCACCTAAAATCACACCATCCTGTTTTTATATAACCTTACATGATTCAATCACTTCAAAAGTCAGCTACCCCATCATAGATTCAAGCCAAGAGTCCATAACTCTTTTTAATAAATAATTTAATCAGAGAAATACAGTGAAACAAGGTAGAGAGGCTTTCCAGTGTTGTCAAAAGCAGCCCAGGGTTGTGGGTTGGGGCTGAATACAAATAGTCATCAAAAAGAGAAGCCTCTCCGGTCACAATCATATTTTGGGTACAAAGCTCATAAGATAACCTGGTCTTTGCTCCTATAGAGACTAGCAGATGGCGCTAAGAGAGACACAAAAGATGATCAGTGGTGACAAACCTGGCTGTGAACTACCATTTTAGATTGCAACTAGAAATTGATTAACCAAATATTCCTACAAAGAACCAAAACAAAGATCATTTCATCTTGTGACCTCCACGTGCATTCTACAGTGGTACATTCCAGGCCCATGATTACCACTTCATGAGAAACAAGTTTTGAAAAGAACTGAACATTAGAGATACAGGAATATGAAGTTCAGACTGACTTGTAAAACTGCAAATTGGAGGGTTTCTCTGGTAGAAACAGAGAAAACTTTCTCCAAAGATTCAGTTCAGTATTTTTAAGAAGCTATGGGAATCTGCAAACATCAGGAATTCTCAGCTCTGGCCTGCTGAAAGAGCAAAAACTCCAAGGTCAAATAGCTTTCACGGCAAACATAAAACACCTAAATAGAATGATTAGACAGAATTGTCTACTAACACTGTGGCATGAGTGAGTTTGGCCATATATACTGTAGCACATAAACTGATCCAGAATGGATATTTTTGTGGATGCCTGTAAAGACTCTTTAGGTTTGTAAAGGAACTGTAGATTTTCTGGTAAAGAAATCTAACTTCTTTAAAGACTCCCAAATCATAGAATATTTCCTTATAAATAAAGGGTGTGGGAGGGGGAGAGATAAGATTTCCACAGTAGGGAGCACTTAATGCTTTAGCATCTCTCCAATGTAGTAAACAACCTCCGCATTTCTAGAAAAAGTATTAGCTGGAATGTTTTAATGAAATTTATGAACAAACCCAACTTGTTATGGGTATTTTAATACAAATTAAAGAATTTAAGATGATCCAGCACCCTCCAATTTTTAGATAACAATTTGTGGGGATGTTGCTGGTCAAAAGATAAGTCTTTATCCACAAATTGTTACCTGATGCTTCCTTCCCTCTCTCTCCCCCACCCCCCAATTATTTGTACAGGGAGGTGCCAGATAACTAATTCCTATTCCTTGATGATGGACAGAGTCCACATTGCATGACTAATCTTTGCATAAATTAAATATTCAGTAGATACAAGCTTCCATTACAGAATAACCCATGGGGTTGGTTTGTGCCTCCATCCACATCCAAGTCATAAAAACACTGAGACAAGGATGCAAACTCCAAGTCTCAAGTCGGCTTAATAAGCACCAGAACTGCTTTGCCCTGTTCATAGGGCAAAGCTGCCCATTCAGGTTTCCCTCACAACGATCTCCTCTTCTGCTACTGCCGGACAGGTCTCTGCTTCAGCACTCGAAGGGAGAGTGTCTCTGCCCACAAGAGCAGCTCATTGATCCGGGCTAGGCCCAGCCCAGCAACCTTGGCACCATTTACTTCAAGTATCTCATCCCCAACTTCTAGCAGTCCAGCATAGAGTTTAGCTGTACTAGTGTCTGCCATCTCCTGGACATAGATACCTGTTAAAGAAAGAAAATAAGGTACAATTACATTTAGTGTTTTATTGAAATGTTGCCGCTATGGAATGGGGAAAATGTTCCTCCTGCAAAATCAGAAAAGAGTTTGGGGAAAAACATATCACGCTTCTTCACTGAACCTAAGCTTATTAGACCTTCATTAATCATTCAGAACTTGTTATAAAAAGACACAGGTCTCCTGCTTTGTATGAATCCACTTTTATGCATTTGAGCCTTTTCATTCAAGAATCTGCTGGATTTCGTTGCAACAAAAAACCCCAAAACTGCCGCTAAGTTTGTGTCAGCATAATCAACTTGTGCCAAAAATCTGGAAGCATGCCAAAACTTTTTGCCATCAAAACCACTTGGATGTTTTTCCATCAAAATCTTTTCTGCCTTCATGCATTTATCATTGTACTGTGCAATTACTGTTACTATTTCTATTGCCATGATGTATTCCACCCTGTGCATTAGAAATTCAACAATAGGAAAAAAAATGGAAAAAATGATTTCACCATACACTCACATACAAAATTCACATAAAAAAACATGTTGGAATAATGTATTGCTTAACAAATAAACCTCTAAATTAGCACATTTCACATACTGCATCCTGCAATTCTCCATTTTTATCCACTGGTTCAATGCCTCACCTTATATGAGGTTTTTGAAGAATATAAACCCAGTTTAAAACAAGGGGAACCTGTATATTATGCTAGTACTGACCAAATCTACTGTGTGTTTTTTCATACTGTTGCCACATTAAATGGGTTTTTCAAAGGCAAAATTTCAAATCCCATTCATGCTAAAAGGTCAAATGATGCACACTAACCATAATGCTATGGATTCTATAAACATCAGCCAAAACTGGGATTACTTATATATATTTCATCTGAAAAACTGTACACTTCTGTATCTTTATTCAGAAATATTTTTCATTTTACTTTCAAGGTGCCCAGACTTCAATTTGGATTAAAATTCCTCGAAGTCTGGAGGTTCCCATTATAGAAGATGGACAGAAATACATACCTTTTAAATAAATAAATAAAAATACTTCTGCAATGATGAGCCCTTTTTTTAATAATGCAGGATTGTCCACAGTATTTTAACTTAGGAATTCAAAAAAGTTTATAACTCTAGATCTAAAATACAGCAGAACATAAAGGAATTATATTTTGCTCTCTTAACATGGAAATTTCCAAGTTATTAAAATCAGCTCCACATTTGTCAGTACATCAATATACATCTTATGTTTTTATTTGTGCTGAAAGCTATTTTATAGCTAGTTACAGGCAATTTGTAAATGAGGACTCAAGTGTACTAGCGCAAGCAAAAAGAAAAAAAAATCCACCCAGAAAAGCAGCACAATGACTACGAAAAAAATCATCTAAATCAATTTGTTAAATCTAGTTATTAGTTATTCAAGGCTTCCTGGGAAGGGATACCTCAGAACAAGAAATGGTTTAATTGAGATGGATCTGAATTTATTTTGAAATATTTTTACGGTGGAAGTGTAATGGAAACAATGCATTCCTTGAATCAGAGTGTTTAACGCTAGGACAAACATCTGTCAACCCTATCACAAACAATGCAACATTCCCAGGAGCTTGCCTGGGGAAAAAACCCCTAAGAACACATGTTCCAAATTATTCCTGCCATTTGACCTACTTTAAACAGCCCTTCTCTTAAAAAAATAAAATAAAAAAAACAGAAAACATAAAAAACACCACAATGAGATTCTACCACAATCAAATATTTGGTTGTGATTCGGAGCCTATTTTCAACTAGTACTGTACAGCAGAATATCAAAGTATGTTTGTAGCCTAATGGAGGAGCACATATGTGGCTGAATATTTCAAATGTATTTCTTCAGAAGCAAAGAATAGCAGGGAAATGATTGCGGTGAAGAAAGCAATAACATACATGCACCAAACAGTATAACTCAGTGGTCATCGACTGGTGGTCCATGGACCCCTTCGGGGCCACGATGTCATTACAGGAGATCCACAAAGCCTTGAAGAAAAGTTATGATTTAAATCTTGAGTTAAGTCTTGGGAGGTCCATGCCCAAGGTCCAGACCACAAAAGATATTTAAAGGGGGTCCATGTTGAAGAAAAGGTTGAGAATCACTGGTATAACTGAAACAAGCAACCCTGGTTTTGAACAACAGGGCTGCTTTTACCTTCCATTTGTGTAGCATTCCTACTTTTTGATATGGCTGTAGGGCTCCCTGAGCATACATATGGTTTGTCAATTTCTATATTACACCAAATCATAATAAGCAAGGATTGCAGCCATGTCAGTGCAGATGATGCCACTTTAACAAATGATATGTTTTTGAGAGGGTGCTTTTCGATGTTCTGGAATTTAAAAAAAAAAGAATTAGGTTTGCTGAGTGTTGTGGCACATCTGTTTTATTTGAAAGAGCTGTGTTTTGTTGCTGTAACTCAGACAAATTATCTAAGGATAATCTGGGCATTACAAAAACAGTGCTTGGGTGCAGATATCCCGTGGCTAGCTTGTGATGAGGAAGTTACCATCCTTGGCTTTGAGGGCAAAGCATTTGTAAAAGAAGCAACAATATCATAATTGGCATAAGACCTAGCTGGAGAAGTCCATGAGCAAAATGAAATAACTTCCAGGTCCAGAAGAAAGTTTTAAGTCTAAATTAACTTAGGATGTACAGATCAGTGAAGAGGCCAGATAGAAACTGGTTATTTAAGAATGCTTCTGAGAAATGTCCCTTCTTGTTTATCTATTTGTAATATAAAAATGAAGAAGGCAAGGCAAAAGGCAAGAGAATCTATCACAAGGAGGAGCAGCCCTTTTCTGCTCAGAAACCTGAGAAAATCGCCCTCTGGAAGATGTTATAGGGAGCAGGGAATGATATATAGGACCTGCTTTAGCAAATGAGCTTCCAGAGACAATTGACAGTCCTTGTAGATTGGTTCTTTGGCTTGTAGTTATGATGAGACATAGAATTCCTCTTTCAAAGACCTATATTCAGGACGTGGAAGAAAAATAGGCAATTCTTACTCTGTGGGGTCATAACATGTTCACAAATGTCATGAGAATATGCCAGAGAAGAGGAGTTAAAGTCATGCAGAAGAATTTCAGTAACGCCTTATAATTCCAAGAATGCACTTTCATAATGACATTCACTGGCATTTATGATTTAGGAATCATAGCATCTCTGAACCTGTCAGGGTATATATAAAGAACTTTTTGTGATGTTATTACACCCCTACAGTTTCTCTGTTGCATCCCATAGGCTTTCCTTCTCTCAAATCATGACTTTGTTTTGCATGTGTGAATGGCTGTAATGCCATTGGCTTTATCTTTTACAGCAAGGGGTTCTATAATAGGAATAGGTAATGCCTGATGAATCTTCTTTATCTATCCCCAAACTTTCTTTCATCTCTTGTTCTACCTCCACATGAACTTTTCCTTGCATTTCCTATTTATATAATTGGACAGAATCATGCACTAGTACTTTTGTGTACAACTTTAAGAATAAAAAGGAAAGAATGAGTTTTTAATACAGTAAACATACATAGCAGGTCTACCAATGTTGTGCTAATATGCTTTTATGATACAATTAAGATACAATATATTTTCAGGAGTTATTTTATATGTGACCTGCAATTATAATTTCATTCCTAATTGATTGTAGATTGTCAAAATGTCGAGGACAATAAATACTAATGTGGAAGAATAAGAGTTCCCTTCTATCATGCAAACCAGCTGAAAGCCAAATATAGATGAAGTATTATATAGCTGCTTCCTTTCCTTTATCTGGAAAGCTACAGTGGATAAAGACAAAATATTTTGACTATTCCTACAGTTAAATATATGTACTCTTTATACTAAAAATATATAAAGCTAGTTTTTAAGTTCGTAATGTTAAGTCTGTTTTTGTTTCTCAACTGAAAAATTAAGGGTACAAATTGTAAAATAAAGCAAATGTAAGCTAGCATTCTCCCGCCTCCCCCAGCAAAGAAAAAAGTATACAATGTTAAAAACCATAGAGATATTCCAAGATCGTAATTTTAAAAAGTTAAGTCGGGGGTCCACTTATTCAAGATTTCAGGCCATTGGTTACCAAACTCGTACCTGTATCAGGACGACCATTCCCTGAAGAAACACGAAACCCAAAGTTTCCTTGCTGGGACCGCTGCAATTCTAATTGACTAGTTCCATCTGGAAAAACTGCTACCACCCGCCCAACGTTTCTCGCTAAATTAGGAGACCCAATGTCTTCCACACTGAGGGATCTTCTATGCTGAGTCCTTGTATCCCTAAGAATAGGGAAAATATCGTCATATTCAGAAAGACATATAATCAAAGAACAGGGTGGTTGTTTCATTTATTGTCTAACCTAACTTTGTTATAACATCTTGGCTTTTAGTGAATAGATTTACAGCTGACATTATTATGGGAACTTTGTGAAAAAGTGAAGCTGACTCTTACAAGCATAAAGTAGTTTGGAGACTATCTTACTTGGCTTTGGAGACCAAGCCTATGCTTCTCCCATTTGTACAAGGAAACTTTATACAAAGGAAACATGCTAACTTTACAGCATTATTCATTAGTAACTTTTCAACTCTGCAAATATACTTTTTGCTAATCCTTCATTTAAAAATTCTGAGCACATCATCCACCTATATCAGGACATTTTTTAATTGCTTAAAGTCAATTCTAGAAGCATTTGATTGCAAAAAGCAAAATATGTATGTTGTTCTAGCAATTGTGTTTTCTGCTGAAGGATCTCTGAGAGTCCATCTTTTTGAATTCTCAATATAATTTCATTTCAGTTGCATAACCAGGAACAGCAAGCAAATCAGACCTTAATTACCAGGCTTCACATTCTCCAATACTCTGATACATATTTCAAGAATGAGAAAATGTATATTAAAACAACCTTTTCAGACATATTTGTATGTATTTGTTTAGACCAGGGGTGGGCAAACTTTTTGGCTCGGGGGCCTCATTGACTTTTAAAATTTGACAGACGGGCTGCCACCTGGTGTCGAAATGCCTGTCATTACAAGTCAAAATCAAATGAATGCAATCATTCAATCATTCACATCAAACCTTAATTCTGTACCAATCGTCGGCGGGCCGGATTAAAAAGACCAACGGGCCGGATGTGGCCCGCGGGCCGCAGTTTGCCCACCCCTGGTTTAGACATACAGTGGGGGGGGGAGTATTTGATCCCCTGCTGATTTTGTATGTTTGCCCACTGACAAAGAAATAATCAGCCTGTAATTTCAATGGTAGGTTTATTTTAACAGTGAGAGACAGAATAACAACAACAAAAATCCAGAAAAATGCATTTCAAAAAAGTTATAAATTGATTTGCATTTTAATGAGCGAAATAAGTATTTGATCCCCTATCAATCAGCAAAATTTCTGGCTCCCAGGAGTCTTTTATACAGGTAAAGAGTGCAGATTAGGAGCACTTTCTTAAAGGGGGTGCTCCTAATCTCAGCTTGTATTAAGACACCTGTCCACAGAAGCAAACAAGCAATCAGATTCCAAAGTCTCCATCATGGCTAAGACCAAAGAGCTGTCCAAGGATGTCATGGACAAGACTGTAGACCTACACAAGGCTGGAATGGGCTACAAGACTATCACCAAGCAGCTTGGTGAGAAGGTGACAACAGCTGGTGCAGGGTGGGATTCAAAAATTTTTTTCTGTGGGCATGGCTTTTTTTTTTTTTTTGCAGCACCCCCAATCCATCTTTTGGGCCTTCCTGGCCTCAGGGGAGCCTCTGGGGTGGGCGTTTTTGCTCCCAGAAGGCTGCCCTGGGACTCAGAAAGAAAAAGAACGGAGCAAAGGAGGGGTGAAGCTCCATTTGGGGGGCTGCCTGGCCTCAGGAGAGCCTCCTGAGCACAGGAGAGCAATCTCATAGGAACAGCTGATTGTTGGGAGGTGAAAAAGAAATACCTTAAGGAGTGACTGGGCAGCGAGCATTGGGCGGATGAGGTGAGCGGGCATTAGGCACCAGGCGGGTGGGACAAGCGAGCGAGTAATGACCAGGCAACCAGGTTGGGGGCGTGGCCAGCCAGAAGTTACTATCGGTTTGGCGACCCACATCAAATCCTTGTTTGAACCGGTGAGAACCGACTGAATATCACAACTGAGCTGGTGCAATTCCATATGGAAGAAACACAAAATAACTGTCAATCTCCCTCGGTCTCAGGTTCCATGCAAGATCTCACCTCATGGAGGTTCAATGATCATGAGAATGTTGAGGAATCAGCCCAGAACTACATGGGAGGATCTTGTCAATGCTCTCAAGGCAGCTGGGACCATAGTTACCAAGAAAACAATTGGTAACACACTACACCTTGAAAGACTGAAATCCTGCAGCACCCACAAGGTCCTCTTGCTCAAGAAAGCATATGCACAGGCCCATCTGTACAGACGTTCAAATGTTCATTTGCCAATGAACATCTAAATGATTCAGAGGAGAACTGGGTGAAAGTCTTGTGGTCAGGTGTGACCATAATCGAGCTCTTTGGCATCAACTCAACTTGCCGTGTTTGGAGGAGGAGGAGGAATGCTGGCTATGACCCCAAGAACACCATCTCCACCATCAAACATGGAGGTGGAAACATTATGCTTTGCGAGTGTTTTTCTACTAAGGGGATAGGACAAATTCACCGCATCAAAGGGACGATGGATGGGGCCATGTATCATCATACCTTGGGTGAGAACCTCCTTCCATCAGCCAGGGCATTGAAAATGGGTTTTTATTATAGAGAATGAGATAAATGGTTAATTGGAAAAGAATGGACAAAAGATAGAAGATGAAATAAATAAAATAGAATTAAGAAGAGTGAAAAGCGGGGAGAAGTTATATAGAAGATATAGAATGGTAAATAAGATAGGTAACGGTATATAAGATGAGCAAGAATTTAATTGAAGTCCGTACAAAGAGAGGTAATCTGGGGCCAAGCCACTTTCTAAAAAGAAGTTTTATGTTTTTGTGTTTTGTGTGTTTATGTTTGATTGAGAATTAATAAAACCTTGGAGGAATGTCAGATGAGAATAATTGCAAACAAGTCAGAGGGAAACATAAATATGATGATTATAAAATAGATAAATATAGAAAAGAAATGTAATTGAATAAGGGTAAAGAGAAATAATGAGATATTTGTTAAAAGATATTCATGTGTCCATATGGAAATGGGATAAATTAGAATTATGCGGTATAAAATAATGTTTTATCTGCCCTGTAAAGATTTATAATGGAAAGAGGTTTTATGTTTTCAGTGTTTAATGATGTTTTGTTTGTCTTTAAAATCAATAAAATTTGTTTCAAAAAAAAGAAAGAAAGAAAATGGGTCATGGGTGGGTATTCCAGCATGTCAATGACCCACAACACACGGCCAAAGCAACAAACAAAGGAGTGTCTCAACAAGAAGCACATTAAGGTCCTGGAGTGGCATGGCCCGTCTCCAGACCTTAATCCCACAGAAAATCTGTGGAGGGAGCTGCAGGTTCGAGCTGCCAAAAGTCAGCTGCAAAACCTTCGTGACTTGGAGAGCATCTGCAAAGAGGACTGGGACAAAATCCCTCCTGAGATGTGTGCAAACCTGGTGGCCAACTACAAGAAATGTCTGGGCTTCCGTGATTGCCAACAAGGGTTTTGCCACCAAATTCTAAGTCATGTTTTTGCAAAGGGGTCAAATACTTATTTCCCTCATTAAAATGCACATCAATTTATAATGTTTTTGAAATGCGTTTTTCTGGATTTCTTTTGTTGTTATTCTGTCTCTCACTGTTAAAATAAACCTACCATTAAAATTACAGACTGATCATTTCATCAGTCTGTATCAGTGGGCATACATACAAAATCAGCAGGGGATCAAATACATCCCCCACCCCCCACTGCACTGTATGTTCACATTGAATTACGTTGGCATTATACCTTTTCTTCTTCCCAGGAAGGTATCATGAAGCAATCTTAATGTCTGATGTGGTTGCTATAATTATGACAGAGCAAAATAAAGCAATTTCATCTGTTTATGAAAACAGATGATTTCCTATAAATCAAAACTGGTATTAATAATTCAAGGTTCACTTTGAATTCACAAAGTTACTATTAAATAGCACAATATTACTATTAAAATGTCAGATTTAGATGTAACTCTAAATGTGACCTTGAACTTGAAAACTAAACAGCTTCCATAACCTATTTGTATCTGCATCGGAATACTCTATGCATAGAACACTAGACCATAGGTTAGCATTATAGCTGAACCTGGAAAATACAAGTGTCCATGTATGGATTAGTTCTGTGCATTAAGTGAAAACAAGATGAAGCTGACTTTATGACAAATCACATACAACAGAAACATGGGGGAAAAAACAGAATGATGCAACTGTAGCTATTTAACTATTGTATTTAAAAACTCTGTATTTCTCCTGAGAAACAGCAGTTAGGGACAGGATTGGATCTGGATTTGTGTCTCCTGCAGAAAAGCTAGCCACTCTTCAGGATACTGTGAATTGAATATATGAAGATTCTGCAGGATGCAGACAGAGGTGTGTTGCTGCAATCAGTGTCTAAAAACAGACTGATTATCCACCATCCATCCAGCACATAAAAAGAACCATTTAGGATATGGTCACAATAGTCACCTAAAATATCCCAACTCTCACCTGTTAGAAGAAGCTTCCTCATCCTTAGGTTCCCCCACCAGGTAAACATTGGACCGATTATTCTTGCCCAAAAAAGAATGCAGATTTTGAACAGATGAGGCTTTTCTCGGTTGGCAGAAAGGTGACACCTAGTGGGAGGAAATACTGCAAATCAGAAAGAATATTGAAGAATCAAACTGCAGATATCTTGAACAAAGTGGAATAAAGTTTTCTGACTGCAAGCTTAAATTATCTTGATCCTTCTGAAAACCAGAAGAAATAAAAACAAAACAAAAAAGAGCGGGGCAATGCTACTGGATTAGCTTTCATTAAGATGGTTCAAGAATATTGCATTGTCACAACTTCCCCCTTTGTGCCAGCATATACAAACAATTTTAGCAACTTATCAACATCTCTTAAAATAGAACCCTGTTTTCATCCCATATCTCACCTCATTCTTTATAAACAAATCTTTAAAACTTCATTACCCATCCTAATCAGCAAATATCTATTGAGGGTTACCAAAAATAATATTATATCTATTATACACTTAACAGTGGGATTCAAAAATTTTAACAACTGGTTCTGTGGGCGTGGCTTAAGTGGTGGCCGTGGCTTGGTGGTCATGTGACTGGGTGGACATGGCTTGGTGGTCATGTTATTGGCTGGGCGTGGCCAACTCAATATCACTCACATCGAGGCATGCATCTCCTTGCCTGGCCTCTCATGACTGTGGGGATGCTGCAACAGTCGTAAGTCACTTTTTTCAGTGCCATTGTAACTTTTTTTTTAATATAAAAATTTTATTTGGGTTTTCTTAACATAATACAAGTAAAATTTCTTTTTTTGAGAATAGCATGGTCCCGGATTATCACTTCTCCATACAGACGCAAATTCAATTTCATATTCATCTTTGTGTTCTATTCTTATTACTATTTTAACATATTCTCAATAATTTTTCCCCTCCCTTAGTTTTCTCAATCTCACTTTTAATTATCTCATTCCTTTCTAAATTCAATTATATATATCTTTTTCTAAGTTTCAATACCTTTCTAGTCATCATATTTATACTTTTGTCTGTCCTGTTTCAATTTCATATTTTCTTTTCTCATTCAACAAAATTTTTCCCTGTAGTTACTAATTGGAGTATGACACCTTTGTATCTTTTAATTTTTATCCATTCAACTCTTATTTAAACTTCAGTTTATGCCTTTACAATTATAACATTCAATATAACACATAACTTCCAGTCGAATTCTGCTTGGTTCTTAAAATAAGCACTAAGTTCTTAAAGAGAAAATATATATATAACAATAATAAATAAAATACTTATTCTATTACAATTCAGCACTATCATTAAAGTTAGTTATAATCTTTGACATCTTTAACATTCCTTTTCAATAGGATATGATACTTCTAGGAACACTTATAATATTTCCATAATTTTTTCATGTTTCTTTCATATTCCTCTTTACTTAACTTTTTATAACACATTTATAATAATTAAAATGTTCCCCTCCTTTCCTAATTTCATTCTCTCATTCTATTTATTTCATTTATTTATTAAACATTCCATTACATTACAATGAGTATTTTATCTTTCATTTTAAACACACTTGTTTCATATTTTCAAAGTTCATTTCTATTTCTAATATAACAATACTACCTTATGTACCCTTGCAGAATCCCCCTTTCAATTAAGTTTTCACCCATTATCTCTGTGACTTGTACGTTTTCCCTGTTTCTCTATGTCCTGATTCTTTCCTTTATAATTTCTTTTCCTTTCCCTATTCTCCCTCTTCTTCTCCCTTCCCTTTTTGACCCCTTCTCTCTCTAATTCTGATTCCCTCTTCTGTAATCCTCTCTTCTGTTTCTTCCTAATGTTATAATTACTTTTCAAACTATTCTTTTTGGGGTTTTTTTGTGGATCTTAAAATTTTTCACTCTCTTTCTCCCCTTTCCTTTCTGTTCCCCACATAGAAATACTTGGTCATTGAAGATGGCTTCTTCTTTGTCCCGCCCTTCTTGTTCTACAGGCATTTCTTGTTGTTTCTCATAGTTCAGGATCTCCATTTCTAAAAATTGAAATACGAAGCCAAAAACACCTCTTCCTTCTTGTGCATCTTCTTTCTGTTTTTTAAGTTCCATTCTCAGTTCTTCCAAGAATGATACCATTTTTAAAAAATTTAAACAATCACCCAATTAATCCAATAGCCAAAAATCTAGATCCAATAGGCAAAAATCCAAAAATCACCAAGTAATCCAAATAATCCAAAATTGTTTCTTCTTGCTTCTTTTTTCCACTTTCTCTTCCTGGGGTTCTCTTATCTTGTTACAAAGTTTCAGTTAAAATGTATCTTTTAGGAATCTTGTTAAAGTTTCACTGTTAATTCCTTTCACTTCCAGGTGGTCTCCTCCCTTTTCCCAGATCCCACCCTTTTGTTTTTTTCCCTTCTTTTAAAAGTTTTTGAGAATCCAGAAATCTTTATTATCCCTTTGACATTTTTAGTTTAAATATCTGTTACTGTCAAAGTGGATTTTTGCCGATTTCTTGCTTAAATCTCTTAGTTGTCAATATAGGGAAGAAAAGAAAAAAAAACCCAAACCTTTCCCTTCCCTCTCTTATTCGCAGCTTCAAAGTCTTCTTTGGGAACAATGTTGTTCTTTATAATTCAAATTCCAGGGTACCTTGTATTGTTGTTTTTCCAGTTCGACCCGGTCAGCCAAAAGCTTTCTCTTCTTATCTTCCTCCTGCACATTCTTTTCCGGTCGAGTTCTTCTTTGAGGTGGCGGTTTCTGACCACTGCTGCAACCACCTTCGGGAAAGGGAATAATGGCCAGCTGGGGAGGAGAGATGCGGCTCTCAACGACCCTGCTGGCAGTCTCCCCCCTGTTCACCACCTCTACGGGGTGGCTTAGCCCCAAAAACAGCCGGCTCAGGGTGCTCCAGCGGCAAGCACAGATCGAAACTGCGCACAATCGCAGATTTCGGTCTGTCACTGAAGAAGCTCAAACCGGATCTCCAGTGCCATTGTAACTTTGAATGGTCACTCCACAGAAGCAACGTACCAACAAAGGAGGGGAAAAAAACTCCAGAGACGTTTCTGAGACAGGAAGTCTAGTCCTGCCAAGAATGTAATAAGGGTTAATGGAAAGGCAGTTTCTGTAAGCAACACCAGAATGTTTCCTTCCTGACTTCCTTACAGGATTAGGCCAGTAATTTCTTCTAACAACTGGTTCTCTGAACTGCTTAGAATGTTAACAACCGGTTCTAGCGAATAGGTGTGAACTGGTAGAATCCCACCCCTGACACTTAATCAAATAAATCTTCTTGAACTTCATCCTTTTAAAGTATATCTCATTTTCTATAATAATTCAAATCCCCCAATCTCATTATTCAAATCTAGAACACACTAAAGGTACTAGAATAACACAACTGTTTTAATCTTACTCAGATATATTTAAAATACATCCAATAATATTTTCCATATAACTTTTAATTATAAACAAAACCTTAAAATATCATTATGCAGTCCTGGTCAGAAAATAAAATTCCATTAAAATTTCCAGAAATAGCAACCAATCTATTTTAAACTTGGTCAGATAAACTAGTTTTATATTTTACAGTGCGGCTAGAACATCCTAACAAATTACATCAGTGTCATCCAGAAAACAACCATATATTTGTTTGTTCTTCCCTTCTCATTTGCCAACTGAGGAAAAGTATGTCCCCCCCCCCCCACTCTTGGAAACTCTGAGTATTATTATCACTGTTTTGATATACAAAACTTCAGCAGCACTTTCATAATCCTTAGAAATGATCTTGTAAAAACTTGTCTATGGAGTGGATTTTTGCTGTGCCTTATATTCATTCATGGAAAGCTAGGCTTGGAAAATGGAATGAGCTTGTTTTCTGTAAAATTCCTTTGATTTGTTAGAAAAAAATAATTGAATCCCTGTGTTTGAAATTTGAAAAGCAGGAACTACAGAAAAGTAGAAAACTAGGACTGTTGGACTTTGTCACTGTCTCAAAGAACTGGGAGCATTACAAACTAAGATGGTCTAAGATGGATTTCAATGCCGTCATTATATTGTAAAACATGAAACAGATTTCTCGATGCACACTGGGCTTACAGGTGGAGTTCAGGGCTTAAACTGTTTAAACATTCGTGATGCTGTTTAATGTAAAATGCATTGGATATCAAAAAATGTTTTATTGATAATATGTCATCATTGTAAGGCTAATATTTCTCTGGAAAATAATTTTAAAATTGTACCACAAAAACTAAGCTAGTTTACTGCAACCTTCTCATAAAACAGGAATGGGCAATTAATTTTCCCAGGGAGTCACATGCAAAACTGAGATTGCTGTGGATGACCACCACCTCCAGCACCCTGCCCTCCACTGAAGCCACCCTGCCCCCTCCAGTGACGCTGCCCAAAGCACCAACCCCTACCACCAATGTACTGCCACTGATGCTGCCAATGCCAAGGGCTGGATTGGGACCACTCGCAGGCTGGATGTGGCCCGTGAGCTGTAAAATACCCAGGTCTATCATAAAAATCTAATAAAAACACAATTTCAACATAGGACGTAAAATACCCAGATCTGTCATAAAATTTAATAAAAACACAATTTCAACTCACCCTCTGCAAGGATTGCAAGGAAGGTACTTTCTTCATTTTTGGAGAACAAATGGTATCTGGACCAGCTTCCAAATTGGGCTTGGCAGCTCCTGATTCTAGCATAGAAATCTGTTCCATGCTATAACATCGGAATCTGCCCAATCGTTGTTTGGTGCTCTGACTCAGAGTGGTGAAGAATTTTTTTAAACCTGATGTAGAAGAGACTTCTTTCTTGCTGGATTGCTGTTTCTTTGGCTGAGGGTAGACTTCTAAGTGTTTGCTGGAGGGCAAAACAAACCAGCCAAGAAAATTACAAACTAAAAAGCAAGAAAGTACCTTCGACTTTATTTACAATTTGGAGTGCCCCAATGAACCTCTTTGGTGTAGTGGTTAGTAGGCATCACCCTAGAAACGAGGAGAGATTTTGAAGTTGCAGCTCTGCCTTAGGAGCCTTTGGTCCAGTCACTCTCCTCAGCCTTAGGAAGAAGGCAACTGCCAATAACTGCCAAAAATCTTGCCTGACTTGAAGGCGCACAAAAAAAACCGAGGACAGTAAATGGTAAAAGGATTTTAAAAGGATTTACAAATATTAAATAAACAATGGACAAAGTCAACACATTTACCTATACTTTCAAATTAACCCCATTAATATCCAAGAAACAGGAACTATTATTACTATTGTTATATATTGCAGAATTCTAACCTAAAAAAACCCCTTTCTCAGCTAATATTAATTTATTTTTATTTATGCACAACTTTTGCTTTGTGTTTGTGTTAAAAACCATAGAGAAAAATTCTATAAATGGAGAAGAGTAGCTTATTTTTCTATGAAGTTCATTCTTTGCATAATTAAGTTTTTCATTTTACTATGACTAGGATTTTTCCATTTCAAACTGCAGACCTAGAATTGCATATATGAGGTATTGAAAAGTATAAGAGGATTGGCCTCTAATCTTATCACTATTTTGACTAAGTAAAAGAGAGCAGCTGTACTCTACTGTATCTCTAGTAAACATGCTTCATAGACAGCTATAAATGGCGTGGTTATTGTCGAAGAGGGTGCTGTCAAAAAAGGGAATACTAAAAATATATTGCAGTAAGTGGGCTTTTGATCAGAACATTGCTTAACAAAATCAGCCTTTTTGACTAGGAATTATGGGAAATGAAATCCAACACTGTTGTGAACACTAGGTTGGGAAAGGTTGACATATATCACGTAGTATCATAAATATGTAGGAAATCTCACATTGGTCAAATCTCACATTGGGGTAGAGGTGTACCCCAAAGAGCATATAAATAGCTTGAAAATGGGAGGAAGACAAAGGAAGGAAGAAAACAAGGCATTATCAGTAGGAATACATTCATATGCCTCAGTCAGAAATTTAAAAATAGAGAGACAGAAAAAGGGGTTACAACATTTAACTGGGGCTCTTTCTTATACAAGCGGTTTACCATTTATTCCGGTACATCACTGTAATTTTTTAAGTAGGAAGGGAAGCCCACTTGGCCAAGGAAGGTTAGGCTTTGTGAGCTTTAATGTGCTGTTCTTTCCATTTGCTTCTATTATAGCAATCTGCCCCCTTTCTTATAATTCAGTGTCGTGTTTAATTCAATTAGAGCCGAAAACTGAGTAGAGCCAAAACTGAGTAGAGCCAGTGGCAGTAGCCATGTGCCACTGCTACATGGAGCTGTTAGTTGCACAAGAAATGACTTGCAAATGCAACAAATAAATGAATAAATAATAATAAATGCATGTCTTTACATCACCCTGCCTGAGTTGTGTTTCTTTAACTCTTGGAAACCAAGACTTGATAACTCCCCTCTATGTACATTTCTCAGATCTGTAAATCAGTCCTTACAAAAGATTTCCTAAATAGATACTTCTATCAAGGCAGGTGACACTATGTCATGGATGAACAGAGCAACACTGTCCCCAAGGGCAACAGTTTATTCTCTTGAGCTCTGTAAGACCAAATTATAGACATTTAGCCGCCAGAATGACAACACTTAAGAGTTATCACTAGAGTAAGAGATGCCATTGCAAATCAAACTTCACCCTTTCATCCCTGGTATTAAAGAAATAACTGTTCAACCAAATAGTACAAACGCTGGCCAGAAAGAAATAAGTGCATTATATTAAATTATGCTTTTTAATTAAAAGTATAGAATGTTATGCCCTTTGTGTACAAAATAATTTCTGTCAGGCACAAAGCCATCTGGAACTTGTCAGGCAATTGCCAGGAGTTAATCCTGACTTGAAGGCTCTCTTTCTTTCACATAGAGAGAGAGAGAGAGAGAGAGAGAGAGAGAGAGAGAGAGAGAGGGAGGGAGAGAGGGAGGGAGAGAGGGAGGGAGAATCTGAAACAAAAAAGGCTTTTAAAGTCAAGAGTTCTTACTTTCCTTATTTGTACTTTCCAAATGTATCTCCTGCCTACTTTCTTCAGCCCCATCCCTTTCAAATGCGTTCTGAGAATCATCTCAGCTTGAGTATCTCTATTCTCAACCTATTTTTCTCTACCAAGCTTGTGCTGGCTTAGATTAATTTGTTACTGACAATGCTGCACAGAATTTCCTCAGACCAAATTATTTTATTTATCTGGTTAACTTATCAGATAGCAGTGGAATCCACATTAAACACATTGTTGATATTGCTGAACAATGCAGCTGGATTTTAGATGCATTGAAGAAACCAATAATATGCCATTTTAGCATTTTAGATATAATTCCTGGATTAGAAAGAAGAGGCTTAATTTCTGCGAACTGAGGTATCTAGCCATAAGAAGAATTTTCTGGGGATTGGGACAGGAAGGGAGAAGTAGGTCAAAGCAGATTTCAGCGCTAAGAGGGAGGGGAAAACAGCAGGGGAGGCAACAGGGGCTCTAAGCCTGCTGGCAGCACCAACAAGGCAGTACTTGCCTGCTGTGAGAGTGAAAAGCCAAGCCTCAAAAAGCAGAAAGCACCCCTGGGGAGAACTGCAGCAGACCTCAGGGGAGTTCAGCAGAGGAAAGATTATATCACCGAGAGGTGCAAGTAGACACGCAGGAAGCATTTGTTGCTAACAAACTGAAAGAGATATTCAGTCTGTGCTGCCTGCTTTCCCTGGGAGAAAAAGGGCTTTAAGAAGAGACTGGATTGCCATTTGTCCAGAATGATATCGGGTCTCCTGCTTGTGCAGGGTTGGACTAGAAGACCTCCAAGGTCCCTTCCAACTCTGTTATTCTGTTAAAACTAACACAATGAATTATGGGACACAGCTTGGGAGCCTTACCTGAGTGAACTTGAGGTTCACTCTTACTGACCACATAAATAGATCTTCTCCAGGAAAATGTGTCCCCAAAAGAGCCCTTCAATGATGCATCCATCACCCTTGTAATCAACTTTATCCATCTTGACACTGATAACTCTTCCCTTTCTTTCAATTTTTCTCCTCCCACCAAATGGGACAGCATAGCAGAATACAGGGAGGTTCAACTCTACCAGTTAACGGAAAATGTCCAGATTCTTTTAGACGGCAAATGTGTATCCTGCATATATCTTTCACAAATAACGTTCAGATTCTATGTGGTCTTAGAGAAGTACCTCACATCCTAAATCTACTTTGCAAAATTGTTCCAAAGATAAAAACTGGGAAAACACAAATTAAAAAGCATTTGGTTAAGCTTGCTAGCCACACCAAATATTAGAATTACTTTCCTCCTGGCAACCTTTTCCACTTCCAACTGGTTGGTACTCTGGAGGCCTTTCCTTTACAAAATACAAGATACTATGAGGATGAGATGAGTTGAGAAGCTGTAAATTAATTAGCTGCTCCTTATTTTCTTTAGTATATTTCTTATATATTTCCTCAGTTTAATTGTGTCTGATTCTTGAAGTCCGCATGGAGAAATCCCTCCAGTTTTCTTAGCAAGTTTTTTCGTAAGTGGTTTGCTGTTGTTTTCTTCCTAGGGCTGAGATTGATTCACCATGATCACCCAGCCAGCTTTCTGCCTAATGCAGGATTAGAACTCACAGTCCCCTGGTGTCTTAATCATTATGGCAATCTGGCTCTTCTTTAGTATATGCCCATGATCGTGAACCTACGGCATGCGTGCGGGAAATGGCACACAGAGCCACTTCTACCGGCAACGCGAGAGGTCACCCGGAAGAGCCTCACTGCACATGTGTGCACACCTCCCGCCTGACAGCTGATTGTCGGGTATCTGGCGCATATGTGCAGGGGGGCACAGAAGATGCGCATGCATGCGTAGACGCATGGGGGGCAGGCGCATTGCCTTCTGGGTGTTGTCACATGAGCACGAGCACAATTTTCGGCACAGGAGCCGAAAAAGGTTAGCCACCACTGGTCTATGCCATTGCAAAGAAAGAGCTCATGGTAGGAAAAAAGCAAAAACATTTTTACTTAAACTGTGTCTTGGTCATCAAAAACCAGTTTTGGTTAACCTTCAACAGAAGAAAAGATTAAATGGCAGTAACAACTCCCACATTTGCTGGACTGGTGAGGGATTATGGGAAATGAAGTTCAGTTAATTTAGAGAATATCAAGTTAGGAAGGCTGATGGACAGGGTCTCTCAGTAGCAGATCATCTGGCCATGCTGGTTGAGAAGTTCCAACATGTGAAGAGGGATTAATTTGGGAATTAATTGATTTGCTTTAGCTTTAGAAAAATGAGGTTACAAACAGCCCTGCTCTATGACATCCCCACCTCAACTTCCTAACAACATGATATATTTCTACTCACCACTGAATAATATTTGCTTGCCCAGGTTTTATCTTCTGCATATCTGCTACTGGAGCTTCTCTGCTGATTGACTGAGTGGAGTTTGTCAAGTTGGTCTCTTCAGTTGTCAGGGAGAGGTTAATAGCAGTGGAACTGATGATATTGGGAGCAACAGGGGGAACATCACATGTGGAGGATGATGGACCTACTGCAACGATACAGATACGTCCAATTGCTGTTCTTAGAACACCTTTGGGGTGGACTTCCACCTTCAGCTAGTATGACAGGACATAACAAGTAATTGTGGCTTAGCACATAATGTCTGATATACATCCTTTTATCAAAGAAAATGTTAACATATATCAGATGCCACCCTGTACAGTGGCACAATCCAAATTGGAGAATCATAGGAGAGATCTTACATACTGTATCTCTTTCCCCCAATACAAAATAATGCTATGAAATAAGAGTTCTTTGAAGATACTGAGAATTTCATTAGATCTTTCTGAATTCTCTACAATCTTTAGAAATATAGTAATAATTCATCCAATTTGACAATAATATAGGCATAGCATTAAATTGTCACAAAAACTTTCTGGCTTTTTGATTTCCAGATTGCTCTAGAAACAAGCTTAAAATGGACTTGTTATATAGAAGGCCAGAAGAAGTAAAATAAGTCAGAGTGGGCTGGTACTGATGACATTACTTCATTTGATAATGACATCTGCAAGAAAACAGCCAAGGTCAGAGAGCACTAAGGACCCCACAGTTCAATCCTGAGCTATAAATATTGTCTTCTACTGGTAAAAGAAGTCATTTTATTGTAACATATTCTTAATTTTCACCAACAGCTCCCACTTTTAAGACATAATGCTAGTTTTCATATCTGAAGACAGCAACTTAACTAGGGTATTACAAGAGTTTAAAAACTCTTCTGCTTATAACTACATAACCAGCAGTATCATCACAATACACATAACGCATTGTGACTTTCAGGATGATAACACAAATAACCTACAGCTTGTAGAGAAATTCTTGACAGCTAATTCTAAGTATTCTCTTCCATGCAATAGAGGAGTAATAAGCCTGAAGAAAAAGTACTGGTACTTGCCAAAAGAAATCCCATAAAAATGTTTTCAGCTGAAGTTTCTTTTAAAAATTCTTTGAAAAAGTTGAGAAATAAATAAGTCCATCCTGATTCAAGATTGCAGATTGAGGGTTGCACAAATGCAAGAAATTTATGACTGAAGCAAATTGGACAATTAATTTTACAATTTGGCAAGTGTAAAAAATTATATAAAAAATATTAGTATACAAAATTTCATTGATTTCTTTAAAAAATGAGATTATGTTCTGCATCTGTTTAGCATAAGGAGAAGAATGGGGAAGTCCCATTACCATTTGTGGGGCCTCATATACTATCCTGGGGGCTGGTGTTCTGTGGGATCTTTTCTCTTGAATTAGAAGTCAGATAATCCAATTTTGAATATATGTGTAATTCCTACACACTTATGTAGAAAAGGTTTTGCTTTGCAAAAATTCAACCCAAACAAATGGAATAAGCAGAAATAGCAGGATGGCTTATTGATTGATTCAATTTCCATCTACATCTAGTGACACTGGGCAGCAAAGAATAATAAAACTGATAAATTAAACATGGATTGAACTGAAACATAATTAAATGTAGGCATGGGAAGTAAATACAAGCAGTCTCAATTTATGACCACAATTGGGTCTGGAATTTTGGTTCTAATCATTGGGGATAAGCGAGATGCCCAGGTGAGAGCTTCACAATCCTGGCTCTCTTAGTTGCAGTCATTAAGTGGGTAGAACAAAGGAGCTACCTGCCCAAAAGGCACAGAAGGGAATTCTTGCACCGAACTGTAGAAAAGAAGCTCAGATCTTTGTGATCTAAATTTTGTTTCTCCAATCCAGTGCTGAATTTTCTGTCCTTTCTATGCACAGAAGGGAATTCCAGCACTGGCCTGGAAAAAAGAAAGTTGGGTCTTTTTGTTGGAAAGTTGGACTTTTCCTCTGTGTGCAGAAAGGACCTGCTCCACTGGGCTGGAGAAAGGAAGCTCAGATCTTCAGAAGCCAAGCTTCCTTTCTCTGACCCGCTCCAGGGGTCCCCCTCTCCTCTGTGTGCTATGCCCTTCAAAAATATCACTTTCGTTCATTTTCTAGCTGGAAAGCTAGGAAGGCAATGTTTCGAAGGATAGAAAGGCTTTTCTAGGCTTCACAAAAATTGTGTTCATTGGCTGTTTTGTTAGCAGATGCACAAAAAGGCAAAGGTATGAGGACCTGGGCATGACTGGGGCATGGAGAAGGCCAGGGCCTTCCAAATGTGGTGGGATAGAGAGAAATAGACAAGGGGGCAGGCTGAAACCTCCAGGGTGGCAGCAACTTTGTGTGTGCTGGTGGCCCAGGTGGGTAGCTGAGATGTGGGACAGAGATGGGTAGGGAAGAGTTAAGGCACCCCTAAGTCATAAGGACCACCATGCTGCCAAGCACCCAAATCTTGATCATGTGGCTGCAGGAGAATTGCAATGGCTGTAATTTCGGTCAGGGGTCATACTTCTCTTTGTTCAATGCTGTCATAATTTTGAATGGTCGCTGAACGAATAGTCATAAATTGAGGACTACTGGTATTTGAATATTTCTATTATTTTTCATTTTGAGGAAAACATAACATTGATTGAATTATTGCATAACTGCAAATTAGGGTTATTGCTTTGTGGTGGTGGTGGTGGTGGTGGTGGAGAGAGAGGGGGGGAGGGAGGGAGGCCATAGGTAAGAAGGTAAGATAAGATCAACATAATATTTATTTACTTACTTACTTACTTTACTTACTTATTTTTAGCCAGTGCCTTCCCTTTTATTTTTGCCTAAGATTATCAATTCTTTCCCTTCAGCAAATAATTTTCCTAAGCAATTTCAATCATGGCATTGTGAAGATCTTTCCACTGGATTGGGACTGACTTAGCTTATCAGTGATTTGCTGTTCCTTAATGGTTCCAGTCTTACATTTTCCATGATACATTTTCATTTAAGTAAAGAATCTTTGCTATCAACTCTTCCCTTCATTTGACGGTGTTTTTCATGGTTCAGTTTGTATAATTTGTCACTAGGTTTTTTTTGTCTTTTTTCTCAATAACTAAAAATAATTATCATATGTATTCCAATAATAACTAAGTGTATTGTTCTGCTCCAGTCCAGGATGATGCGTGATAGTTTTCCCTCTACAACTGCTTTACTCAGATTTCCAGATGGACATATTCCTCCAGTCTTAAATTACATTTTGAGAAAACCAAACTATTGGTTTTCTTCCCAATTGACATTCTTTTTCTTTTCCTCCTTTTTTTATTTTCAGAATTGTCAATTGTAGACACCTTCTGTGGGAAAATACCTGGAAGTTCTTGTTAATGGGAAACTTAAAGTTGATAAAACTACAAAGGTTCTTTTTTTATGTACAGCTTCTGAATTCATTTATTTCTTACTATTGAAAAGGCTGAGAATACTGAAGTACATAGCTTTTTGACAGCTGTTCATGAAGTTGCTCCACATCCTCTGGATGGGTCTGGAATAGTCCGTATAGTTTATGGACCTCTCTTAAGTGTAGCTGGTTAGACTGGCTAGGACCTCAGAAACACTATCAGTTTAAATTGCTTAGATTGACAAGAACATCCAATTCTTGAATAACCTAATATGAAATAATGATTCTGTGTGTTCAGTTCACACATGTAATCAAGGCTGTTCAATTATTCTCTGCCTTAGAATAACTGTCTCATGTTTCTGAGCTTTTTCCCATCTAGCTCCTCCTACTTGGAAGTTATTCCCCCTTGAACTACATTAGGATCTGATTTTTCAGGGCTTACAAATACTTCAAAAAAATTTCAGGACCTTTATGAAATTGAAAGAACTTTCCAATATTAATACATGTTATCAATTAAAGTATGATAGTGTTGGGATTCTATGTTTTAAATTGATTACATTGTTTTGTTGTTTACATTATAAAGCATTGCAAACTATACCCTTCTTTGTACTATGCTAAATACCATTACTACCATTTGCATTTATAATCCATGGAAAGATAATCTTTTATTAGATTAATAATCAGTTAATCTTTAAGGACCTACAATATTCTTTCTTTTTGCTACATGAGACTGATGCTACTAACTTCTCCTCTCAAAATTTAATTATCTTCCATAGTCTGAAAGATATGCAATTTGTATGTTAGCTCTTATTCTTTGATTAGTGATGATCAGCTTTCTAATAATTTTGATTGTAATAGTAAAATTGGAAAACTATCAAGATACATATTAAAACTGCATTGTTTAATGTACTTGCATAGCGCATAATAGAGTATGCTGTGATAAGAGTTAGCAAATTGCACAAATTAGTGGAGGAGATGACTATACAATAGTCATTGTAATATCTTTAGAATCCAGCTGCATGCCTCAGCATCTTGGAAATCAACAGAAAGAAATAGTTACGGCCCTCACGTCTTCCTTTGGACATTCTTTAGCTTTTGTTTATTTACTTTGGAAAGTCGATGCTAATGAAATATGGGTTTACATTCTTTTAGATATTCTTCCAACTACTCTAAATATGTCCTCTTAACTTTGTTTTCTCACTGTTGCTTACCTCTTATATACCCTCACTATTTCTTCTTATTCAAATTTGTGTAAATATCCCAAATATTCATGTTCAGACCAAATAGCTATCTTTCAATAAAACAATGTTAACTGGGCACACATTTTTAATATCCTTATTGGAGAGATTCTCTTTTTTACAGCCAAGTCAACATGATTTCTTACCTTGATTTTTTCTCATCTTCTCACTCTCCTCAAGTTGCTCATCTCTGCCCGTTATTATGGTTTGGGGCTCTGGCTTGGTAGATATGTTGCTGTGATTATTGGAGGACAAAGCCAAGTGTTTGGAGAACATCCCTGGATTCTGCTGGCCATTATGCTCCTCTAGCCCAGATACACCCACATCCTGGAAATCAGAATAGGCGGCTGAAACTGATAGTTCGTTAGTTTTATTTATATGCCCAGGATCCTGTTTGATCAATTTGTGGCTACCCGTTAAAACAGCTCTCCTGTAAGACATTGGGGAGGAGTGAACTTTCCCAGTAGCAGGGGGTGCTGGTATTAGATTCATTAAACTGTTGGTCGTGGCCACCTGCTTTGTATGCTGCTTGGTTTGGCATAAATGTTTGACTGGTCTATTCACAGGAACTTTAATACCATCTTGAAAAACTAACTGCTGAGAATAGATGGGAGATATGGGTTCTCTCAGTTGGGCACCAGGTACCTTTGTTTGTGCTTTGTCTTTGTCTTCCTTCTCTATTTGACACAGATTCATTTGCTGTTTGTTTCCTGGAATGGCTACCTGAGCATCCTGATCTTTTACCTCAGAGCCTCCTTGCAAGCTACAAATTTGTGCTTCATCAGTACCTGACCCAATTTCCGATCTGCTTACGTTAGGAATGTTACACCGGGTAATTTCTTTACTAGTTTTGCAGCTGCCGTTTCCCCATTTCCCGTCCCTGGTAACAGTGTTGGCTTTCTTCTCTGAAGAACACAATGATCTAGGGACACCATGACAGTTTTTGATTGCAAATTGCAGACTGTTGATGCCAGCTTCTTCACTGTCTGTCCTGTAGCTGTCTGATGTGTCAGTGGTGCTGCCTAAAGCTGAGTCCATATCTTCACTGCTAGTAACTTCGCCAATATACGTCTCCCTGGTGCATTCTGCAAAAACACGCTGCCGAGAAGGAAGGATCCACAATGGAGTCCTTTTGGGACCTAGAGGCTTTGTCCGTGAGTTCTCCTGGAAAGCACCAAGCTCCTTGTTTCCATTAGTGTGAACAGTATCACTACCTCCAGGAAGGACATTGGCAATTTCAGGTTTGCCATTCCCAGTTTGGTTGACTCTAGTGTCTGCTGAATTGTTGATATAAGATCCACAGGCATTACACTTGCTTTCTTTATTGAATTGAGGAGGCTTCCCTTTTTCAGAGCTTCCTTCATTGCTTTGGTGAATATGCATTTTGGCTCCTTGTCCCACGCTTTGATGTTCCCAGCTAGGTTTGTTGATGCTACTCTCTTTACGCTGGAGGTCGCCATTTATATAGTCAGCAAGATATGGTTTGGAGAGCAGAGGGCCCTGGCCAAGAGATAACAGAATTGAATCTAAGGGCCGTTTCTGACGTTGCTGTAGACGTTCCAAATAGCGAACTTCAGCATCCCTTGCAGATTCATCCTCAAAACGCACCCGAGAAGAAGATGGTCCTTGCTTCCTCTGCTGCCCATAGCTGGAGTCACCACTAGAAGAATCACTCTGGTTTCCACTGATGTGGCTGTTTCCATCCTTCAAAACAAAGTCTTTTGTGTCTGCAACAGAAGATCTACAGGTACCCCTATGAACCAAAGAAAAGATTATTTTTATTACTTGGTGAAACTATCCACTTTGATACTCATTTCATCTATCTACAAACCTTTAGCAGAAGGGACTGTTTGTCTTAATGTCTTAATGGCTACCTATTACAGCCTAATGAAGAACCAAGCCTTCTAGTATTCCTCAAGTCTTTGCTACCTAACCTCATTTTGTCAATGAGTAAAAATAAAACGTAATATGTGTCTAGCTCCTTGTACAATCATCAGATCAACAAGAGATCTAGCATTTTGTTACAGTCCTAGCATACAACGAATCAGCAAGCTGAATGTATACTTCTAAATGAAGAATAACTTAGGACTGGAAAATGGCTGGGATATGCTGTGGAAAGTTGAAATTGCTTGGAATAATATACGATATAATACAAGACATAATCAGATAATATCTGAAGACAAAAATTAGTTTCAAGTAGGGCTCACATTCAACTGCAAACCAAATTCAGACCTATTTACTTTTATAGGCAAAAGTAAATAATTATCAGACTCTGGTTATATATATGTTACATGTTACAATGGTGAAAGGGCAATGCTTGTGAATGCATTTAAAGAAGCGTACTTTACAACTATATGTTGATTTATTTTTCACAATTAGCTGTGCTCCAAAATATTTCTTCCAGGAATTGAAGTGTTCTATTTTTAAAGAAGGGGAAAAGGGAAAAAACCATTGAACTATTTTTTTCACTAGCTGCCTTGTCATTGTAGAATATACTATCTCCTGAAATCCATATAGTCTCCCCCTTCTGTAAATGTTTTTAAGAATTAGCATTTGGAGTTGTTAAAATATGCAACAAGGATTATCTCTAATATTTGTTTTTGCCAATTCCTTATCTTTATATTATTGCCATAATTATGTCACAATGTTTATTTTATGAGATTACTTGGATATTTATGAGATTACTTGGATATTAGCTCCCCAGAGTCTCTGGAACTGAATGAGATATAAGTATTAGCAAATAAATATTTATTTTGTTTGTGTTTATAATAATTTTTGATGCATTTGGTATATGAAAAAGTTTGTGCAGAAAGAAAATTGAAGCACTAAAGATGCGATTCACAATAGAAATAGCAATTTTTATAAAGTTTAAACTGTCCACTATTTTTGAAAAACTGCATTTTATAAAATTACTGTGATGTCAGAAAACATTTAAGTCTTATGCATCCTCATAATTAATATTTTATTGCAAAGGACAGCTAGACACATGACAAATAATTTGAATCTCAAATTATCAATCTCAATAATTTGAATCTCATTTGAATCTCATTCTTTTACATAGCATTATTTGAATAAAATGTTTATGTTTACTTTCATGGTTTCCTTCAGGTAGATAATATTTAGGCTCTGAATCAACATACATACATTTATTTAATCTATCATTTTTATTCTTGTACAGCATTTTATTTGTAAGATGAAAACTTTAAATGATTACAGATGTGAACAACAGAGAGCCTGGAAAGCAACTACAACTGAATGGCATATACTGGAAAAATAACCCACAGAGTCTTCTTGACTAGAGTTCCTCCCTTCTCATGCCAATCCAGTCCAGATCCTCAAGGCTACCAAATGGAAATGACCAAGCTTACCTCTTGTCTGCGGGGGCAGTAAGCAGGATGTTATGGCTAGCTCGGAGCGGGTTTGTCCTGGCCTTCATGCGAGCTCTCTGTAGCAGCTGCTTGGCCTGTTCATGCCTGGGGCTCAGCTCCAGCTTTTGGTTAGGAACAAAGACCCTGCAGGCAAGGCAACAGAGAACAAACAATGGTGGATTAGTGAGGAGGGGGTGGGGAATACAGATTAAGAGTGGTTTAGGGTGGCAGTATAGTGGAGAGACACCGTAGTTGTAGAGGTTGAATTGAGGCTTCCACTGTAGTCTGACTTAAAACAGAGGGTATTTTTCATGGCCAATCTATTCTCAAGCAGACTAATGATCAGACATCAGGCTAGCCAGAATATCAACAGTAAGAAGACAGTAGCAATGCTAAAGTGTTCAAGAAAGATATACGCTTAACATTTATAAAATACATGTAAAGGCAGGCATTTGTTCATGTAAGAGTAAAAGGATGCATGATAGTAAAGAGCTATTTACAGTGTTCTATGTAAAATAAAGTAGAGGTAAAGATGGCCTAAACTTGGCTTTGATTCCTTGTGGAAGCTTTGGTTCAGCTTTCCTGGCACTGGTTGCAGGCATGGTCTGGCTTCTTCCCCATCCCCCCCACACTTTTCTTTTTCAATCCCAGTTCTCCCACCCAAAGACAAATCACACTAGCCTGCTTTTCCCCTGAAATCAGGCAGAAGCAAGGAGAATAATCAGGCTGTACCAATTTTTGTGAAGATGGGACTTCCAGAATTCAGCTAATGGAGTATGATTATACACTGCTTCAGATTTTTATGAGAAATATCACACACACACACACACACACTCCTTGACTTATAATCAGTCATTTAGTGACTATTTGTAGTAACCACAGGATCCAAAAATGAGTTATGACCCAGTTTCAAAGTTCCAATATTTGGGCTCCTCTTGAAGTCATGTGCACTTGGCCTGCATTTATATTTATGGCTGTTTACAGCCCCCACAGCAATGTGACTGCAATTTACAACATATTTACTGGAAACCACTGTTTACTTCCAGTTTCCTGCAAAAATTGTCACATAGCAAACAATGGATTAGTTTAAAAGCTGTGGTGTTAAGGCCACAAAAAGACCTTAAAACCAGTCTGGTCACATGGTGAGCCACTTTATGGCAGTCACGACTTACGACCATTATTGCAGGCTCAATTATGCATAGAAATATTTTTAGCAGGTATTTTGCAGATAATACTATAAATGCCCCACAACAGTCAGACAACAAAAAGAATATGCAATTTTTAGATCTCTTAAGAAAATAAATATAAAATAGTGGATACAATTGAAAAACAAATGATTTTCTCAGAGATAAAATATAAAAGAGAAGATCTGAATATTGACCATTTGTACATTTTGAAATGTATGGTTTGTCTAACAAGCAAAATACTGTATAAGCAACATAGTACACTGTTTTCATTTAGACAAATTACAATGTCTTTTTATAATTATAAATTTATTATATTATCCTTCTTTCTTCAGGGAATTAATTCCTCCCCTATTAATATTACCTCAGCTTTTCATTATTCCTAAAACATATAGAAGCTGATATTGCTGCTTCTTTAAACATTTGCCATATTGCGGTTTGCCATCTTATCATGTGACCCATTTTCTCCCCTACAGAGCTTACCAACACACTCAGACATTTCCTATTTGTCTTGATCATAATCTTTACAATTACTTTAATCAGCTTAGTGAGTCACTTTGGCTGACCCAAGTTTAACTCTTTCAGCCTAGAATGTGATTGCACATAGAGGCTAGTAATAAGCATACAACTTGTTTTCACAGGTCTCTTTCAGACATGAAGAGATAAAGCATGTCTCCAATGATGTTTGACGACCTATTTGAAATATCATACTTCCTTTAAAATTTTTCAGACACTGATTTAAAGAAACCCCTCCAATGAGATACATTATGCTTCCAGGAGCGCCTGCTTATCTATGTATATTTATTTAATATTTAGCCTTTCATTAAGCAGCTCAAGGTAGAATAGATACATCTCCTAGGATATAGGTCATGTTGAGGGAAAGAATGGCCCAAAGACATGTAATGCTGTCGGTGGGAGCCTTATCATCCCAAATAACACTATTCTGATAAAGTAAATTCTTTAGAAAATAAAACATATGACACATTTTCTGCAAAACACTTTGTTTCAAGCGCCTGTATCTCTCTCTCTCTCACACACACACACACACATAGAAACAAAAAAAGTATACAGTACAAGAGGCTTCAGATCATATTATGACTTGATTTCTAGCCTCATTTGTATTTGTGTTCCAGTCTGTCAAGCTCCATCTGGATTTTGAGCCTATCTTTTGGGTGTTGGCTATTCCTGCCAGTTAGTATCATCTGCAAATTTGGTAAGTTCCCCTTCTATTCCCTCATCTAAGTCATTTATGAAGATATTGAAGAGTACTGGGTCTACGAGAGAACCTTGTGGTACCCCAATGCTTACTTCCCTCCATATAGATGTAGTACCATCAAGGACTACTCATTGAGTACGATTTGTCAGCCAGTTACAAATCCATCTGATGGTGATACTATCTATCCCACTTTTTTCTAGCTTACCAAAAAGGTGATTTACTTATGCTAGTCACCAGGAGGCAGCACATGACAACTGTTGTCCTTATTTGGGACTCCTCAGGCATATGTAGCCATGGATATATCTCTGCCAGGAATTGAACTCATGGTGCACTGTAGATAACCATATTTTTCAGAGTAGATGCTCCGAAGTATAAGATGCACCTAGCTTTGGGGTGAGGAAAACAAGAAAAAAATTCTGCCTCTGCCTTCCAGCAATTTGCATACTTGCAGCACACAGCAAAAAGCTTGGTCAGCTTCATCACAGCCTGATTAGCACAAGCAGCTGATTGTCGGTTGGATCGGCCTCCTGACGATCAGGTGTTTCAGGCCCCCATTTTCAGCTTCCGCACACCCCATTTTCCACCCATTCCAATACCCTTCACTCAGAATGGGCCCAAAATGGGGTGCACGGAGGCCAAAAACGGTATGTACAGAGGCTGAAAATGGGATGCTGAGGCCGAAAATGGGGTGCGCGGAGGCGACACTAGGCCATGGCAATCCCTGCAACCTGAAACAGCTGATCGTCGGGAGGCCGATCCAACCGACGATCAGAAGCTGACCAGGCTGTTTGCAGCAAGGAGGCAAATTGCTGGGAGGCAGAGACTGAAGGGTGGGAGCCGGCAGGTGGGTGGGGCTTTGGCAACATTCACTGTATAAGACCACACAGACATTTCCATCCACTTTTGGAGGGGAGTGCATCTTACACATTGAAAAATATGATACTTCCTTGTAGGGAATCACAAAGAGAAGAAACAAACAAACATCTCTCAAAAGAGGCACCCAATCTCTTCAGTATTGCACTGTTGCTATGTATGCCCTATTAACTTTGAGTTAGGTGTTTGGTTTAGAGATAAGAGGAGGAACAAGCAATTTAATCAAATGTTTGGAATTGTTCTCTATATGAAATTAATCTCCAGGCCTCTTTTCCCTCTCCTTCTTTTAAAAATATATTTAGATATTATTTTATTAGCTCTGCTTCTCTCTCTTTATTTGGTTTGGCACAATAAAATTCTTTTCAAAGTTTATATCTACTAAGCATCTGGTACATGCCTTTGAGTCAGCATTGACTCCTGACAATTGCCTGATCTAATCCTTGCTGTTTACTTGGTTTTCTTTTTTTCAGCAGTGGTTTGCCATTGTCTGCTTCCTAGGGCTGAGAGAAAATGACTGGCTTAAGGCTCACTTCATACGTAAGCAGGAACAGAACTCAGTTTCTCAATTTCTAACCTGTTGCCTTAACCAGTACACCAAACTAATCCCGATTAAACATTTAGGATGAACTTAACATAAATCAAATTTCAGAAATATTTTCGAGCTGATCTTTCTGCTTTTTAAGTTGGACATTTTCATTTTTTTCAAATGCCCTATTTGATGACAAGTATAAAGTTTGATTTGTATTTTGAATATATATTGCAGTTTCAATTATATGTAATACTTACATTACATACATTAATATATGGAAACATGCTGATCTCTGTACCAAGAATTTTATGCATTTTTCTGGATGATTTGGGAGCATCAAAAATAATTAATGTTTATGTTTATTATAATTTTCGAATTCTACTCTTTGCCTTAATGTTTTTCCCTTCTACCCCAGCTCTGCCCTGGTAATTTTTGAATAGGGCCTATGGCATGCTATGCAAAATAGAACACAACCAGTGACTAGTGATCACAGAATGTGACTATCATTAGCATTACAGGAATGGGGCAAGTGATTAAATCTATTCTGCAATGTTACAACACAAGTGCAAAAGGGCGAAGCTTGAGTTGTAATAACATGACAAAGATCTTGTTATTCCGGCATCATTGTGTTTACGAATAGACAACTATGCATGACTCTTCACACAAAAAAATTGCTTCCTTTAGACCTACGAAATGATTTATCTTTAGAGTTGATGGAGCATAATAATTCAAGAAGTCTTGATTGAAATTTTGCTTTGGCCATAAACCAGCTATTGTGGCATTTGGCAAACCACTGCTTCTAGCCTCAGCTCTCCACAGCAATAAATGCTGACCTAGAGCGATATACAATATTACATACTGAAAAGATCTGCACCAGCAAACTTACATGATTATCAGAGGCGATTTAAAGACTAAAATGGGCCTCTCAAATGAGGTCATTTATGCATTTTCAAACTTGGTCCGCAGAGCTGGAACACGAAATAGATCTGTGTAAAGGTCCTCCTAGCTACAACTGCCAGTTGGTCTGAACTGATCCAGAAATTTAGGAAAACTTCCAAATTGTGCACAAGCGCTACTATCTGGGGTAGTCAGCCTATACAAAATTAATTGGGGAAATCTTTGGAGCTGGGCAGCGTCCAAAACCATACCACTTGATCTTCTTTGAATTGAATTTAAGCCAATTCATCCCCATTTAGACCTTAGTATAAGATGATAGAACACTGATGGCATCACCTGATCAACCCAGAGTTGAGATGTAAACTGGGTATCATCAACATACTGATAATACCTAACCCTGTGTCTTCAGATTATCTTACCTAACAGCTTCATATAGATGTTAATAGAACTGGAGAGAGAAGATTAAACTCAGAGTATCAGTACACTGCAAGGATTTAGGGATGGATCCCTTCCCCTCACCATGATCAGGCTGAAGAGGGAGAAGAATCACCTCAACCATTGTGCCTCTCCCCTCAAAATTCCTTGAGCTGGTCCAGAAGGACACCATGATCAATAGTTATGAAAGCTACCAAAAGATAAAGAACTGCATGTAAAATGTGCCATGTAAAATTACATAAAACATGATAAAATCTAAGACCACACTTCTATGTTGAAGGAACTTGGCACAGCAGATTCCATGCTCTGTAATAAAATATTTCTATCAGGAGCATCTGGACAAAGGTCAAGTGTGAATGACCAGGATATCTGATGATTAAAGGGAGGATAAATCTGGTACACATGTCTCTGTAAAAGGAGCAATGAGGAAGAACATGTTAAGTGGCTTCCACCCTTGCAGAATCACAGGAACAAAGCCTTTTAGCTCTGCATTAAAATACAGAGTTTTGCTATCCACCCCCACTATGATTAGGTAAACCATCAAAAGCAACAAGGAGGAGTGGAACATTAGAAAACAATTAAATTGTGTCCTTTGGACCAACAATTGTTCTGTTTTTCAGAATCCCTAATATGGCCTGAACGAAGTTAAACATTTTTTTCCTGCATGTATTTTGATAAATGTATATTTAGAGCAGATGCCAAACTGAAAGAGTTTTAAGATATTGCAGGATTCAATCTGGGTCAGTCACCTGGATCAGAGGTTTAGTCTTCTGAGCTTTCAGACTCCTGGTGACCACACATCCTGGTGAGATTGAAGTTCCCGAAGGATTGGATTGGATCCTGTAATATTATCCTGGGATACATATATTTGCCTTCACTCATGAGTTTTAACATATGTTGTAGTAATGGCCATTGTCATTTAGAAGGACTCTTTTTTCCCCTTAACAGAGGACTGAAAACCCCATAACACCCTAGCTTAGTTGGAAGTTGGACTTTGAAGAAGCAGGACAGAAAGAACATTGATGCTTTTGAACGTTGTATTGGAAAAGGCTCCTGAGAATATTGTGGACAGCCAAAAACAAAACAAAAGGCCAAATAAATTGATCATTGAACACATCAAGCCAGATTTCTCACTCAAGACATAAATGTCCAGGATCAAATTATCCTACTCTGGCTATATTATGTAAAGACTGGAAAAGGATATAATGCTGGGGAAGGTGGAAGAAACAAAACAAAAAGGGTAATCAGCAGTAGGAAGGAGACTTAATTACAAAGGCAATAGATGCACTATTGCAGAGATGTCAAACTTGCAGGGTCATGTTGTCATCATGTGATGTTTTGTGAGTTTTTTCCCTTTGCAGAGCTGGGGTGAGTGTGGCCTGCACATGATGCATCCAGTCCGCAGGCTGCCATTTTGGCACTCCTGCTTATTGGAAGACCTGAAAGACCATGTTAGATACAGATCTTCATAGAAAAAATTTACATGGTCAGTAGGAGTCAAAAATGACTTGATGGCATATAATCAAACAAACAACATTAGTTTAGTAGCTCTGTAATCTTACCGATAGCCTTCAGAATCCTGTAAGGAGACATTACAATCCCAGGCTCCATCATTTGGCATAATCTCTGTAACATGTGATAAAAGAAGTATTTAAGTAATTTTGTTCATTTTAGTCCCAAGAAACAGAAGTACATTAAAATGATACCCTTTCAGTGCTGATTTTATCCATTTTTTCATGTAAATGTGGACCTAGTGATCTTTTTGGTCATCCACGCTCAATAATTTCCCTACAAAGGAGGTATTTGCCACCAGCAATAATTATTTAAACCATTTACTTATTTACATTAAGATTTTTAAAGATGAGAAAAAAGTGGGGGAGAAAAATGTACAAAGTAGACAAACAGGGAATGTCTACACTTCCTAGGATTAGGTTATCCATGTCCATATTTCATTAATTAAAGTTGTTAAAATGAGATACTATAAGAATACCAATAGTATAATCAATATAATACAAATGCAAAATGCAAGAGTCATTTTTTTCTGAAAAAAAGATTTTAGGATAAAGACAAATTTAAATTTCATGTGTTCAAACTGATATATAACATTATAACCCAAATATATGTTCAATTTTAGTTAAAGTCTATATCAGATTTACTTCTGAAATACAAATTATTTTAAATATTGAAGGATACTCCCACAGCTTAATTAGTCATTCTTCTGCAGTAGGAATTTAGCATACTTTCCAGTAATAAGAGTACTCTTATAGCACTTACCATATACAGAGCTAATTCAGTATACTTTGTGGGAATGTCAGATTTAGTAATATGCAATAGAAAAACAGAAGATTTGAAATTCAGCTTTTAAAATGTGTGTCAATCTATTATAAATAATTTTCTAAAGATTGTTGAACATTACCATATTGCTATCAAATTGGGGAAAATTATCTAACCCATGCATTACCACTATAAAAATATTTAAAGAACAAAATGTCAATTTCAGCAACCCATGCTGAAGTAACATTACCACCAGTAAAACATCTTGAATCAGTTCTTATTACCTTAGTATAATATTGTATGAGGATTTAGTATTCTTTTTCCACTATGATATCTATTGTGACACATAAGTTACTATACCTAAATTCTGCTCCCATTTAATCATATACTCTAAGAGCCACTGTGGCGCAGTGGTTAGAATGCAGTACTGCAGGCTACTTCTGCTGATCACCCACTGCCAGCAGTTTGGCAGTTCGGGTCTCACCAGCTCAAGGTTGACTCAGCCTTCTGTCCTTCCAAGGTTGAGGACCAGACTGATGGGAGCAAAATGCTGACTCTGTAAACCGCTTAGAGAGGGCTGTAAAGCACTGTGAAGTGGTATATAAATCTAAGTGCTACTGCTATCTTGTACAGTTCACTGCATCAAATGCACAGTGATATCTTTTAATTTAATGAATTATAAAATGAGGTACAGAAAATGATCTGTCCATTAAATGAGAATAGCTATATCTTTCGTTTATCTTTTTTTTTCTTTTTGCAATCCCGTAATCCCTTTCTTCAAGGTGGAGTCAGGGCAACTGAATGGAGAAGAGCATTAACTGGCTGGATGCCCTTCCTGACACCTACGCAGAGTTTGCAGCAGATATTTTCTTTGTGCCCTGATTTGTGCCGATTATGACTCTCAATCTTCTAAGAGTCTTCACCTCTAGGCTACCATGCCACTTAGCTTTAGACTACAAATATGCCCATGGAAATTGTTATTGGAGCTGTTGATACTTCAAAAATTATTCAGAAATGCTTCAGATCTTTCAGAATTTTCACTGTAATATTTAAAGCAGATCATTTAATTTTTTAGGCTACTGTATGCTTTCTTTAAGTCTTGCATCCTGGAAAATATTGGGCTGTTTGAATGAATAGGAGATGCTGTTCTCATGCTTGGACATGGGCAGAAACAATTATTTTGATTAATTTTTGAAAAGTGCACAGTGTTAAATGGTATAAAGTGTCATGCAAGTATCAAATTAAATAGATTATATGTTAGTTGTCAAGCCAATAAATCAAAACTTAAATTGTACTTTACACTTTTATTCACCTGTTTTCAATATCTGATGTAAAAGTTTTACTCAAATTATTTCAACTAACTTCACAGTTATACTTCCTTATCTCATCATCCTATTTGAAGGATGTTAAAAACTCTCTCACATACTTACATATACATATGACACCATGTCCATTAGAAAGAACAGAAATGTACTATTGTCAACATTTCCAAGTATTCCCTAAATAACATGAGAAAAACTCACAGGGAAATATCAGGATACAAGTTCATAATGTGTATATGTTGCTCTTTCCTTTCCCTACCTATTGATTTTAAAACCAATCATTTTTTCATTTTGAGTCTCTTTTTTAAATGGAGGGATTGATCAGAACCACAATTAAAATGTAATTAGTTTCACATTTTCTTCTTTGTTACAATCACACAAGAAAATCAATGACCATTATTAATAGATGTAAGGATTGAATATAAAACACACAAGAAAAGATCAAATCCAAAGTAAAATGAATTTTGGATTTATCATCAGATTTTACTTCTGTTGGAGATCCAGGCAAAGAGGTTAAAAAAATACAAGTTTAGATCAAAGCCCAATGGTGGGATAACCTAAAAGATGAACTATGCAAAATAAATGGAGAAGGAGCTACAGAAATCTGGTTGTGTTACAGATTCTCTAACGTAATAGTTTCTGAGACATTTTATCACCTATCCAAATTGCAAAGATATTTCAATTTTGATGACCCAGTTTTCATCACATCAACCTACCATTATTAGGCCCAAGTTGTTGGATTTCCTTCTGGTAAGTATCCAAAGTATGCGGTTCATGCGAATAACTTCTGTTCAACTGTGATGTGCTCAGCATCTCTTGCAACTTAGTCCGGTTTCTTTCCACTCTCTCTGCTAAAGACAAAGTACTGACATTGCTGCTGCTACTGCCAAGACTGTCCCAGCTCTCCGTTCTCCAAATCCTCCCAATTGATGCCATCTCAGAGGTGTCATTCTTTTTCATAGAATTGCTGTCAAACTCCTTAGGCCAAGTTAGATGGTCTTCTCTACCATTTGTTTCTTCAAAAGATGTTGGGATAAAGGAAAGGTCCTTTAAAGAGCCAGTTCCAGAGATGGCACTTAAGGGTACCTTTTTCGTGGAGCTTCCTAAAGAATTATTTTTATCTGGTATGTTTCTTCCTGGGAGCCTCCTGAATTCCTTTGGTGGGCTTATGCCTGTGGACTCTCCTGTTACCATAGATTGTGTTTCAAAATCATTGATGTATGGATCTGGAAGGCTTGTTTCCTGAAATTCCTTCTGCATCTGATGTGGATACTCAGTGCTATCCAGCAGCACATCTGTCAAGTAAGTGCGGATTTGAGCTTGTGGCTCCACTACTGCATTCTGAAGAACAGGGTCTCTTGGTGGTTTTCCCTTCCATTCTTTAAGCTTCCTTAGAGAAGCCTCTTCCTGGGATGTTGCTTCAGTTCGCTTGTTTATGAGGTTCCTTTTCTCTTTAAGAGCTTTAACCTTGGACTGCAAAACAGAGGTGGACTTACTTACAGACCCTTTCTGTCCCACTGGAATCCAAGTTGGTCCACTAAGAGAAAAATTATTTACATGTTCAAAGCACTTGTCAGGCTGCTTGGGTCTAGAAGTATTTTTAGCACACTGCTTTATGCTGCCTATACTTTTTTCAGTAGAGAAATTTTCCTCCATGGTCTCGTGTTCAGCTGGTAACAAACCTTCTGGGGGAAAACAAAAATTGTTTGAGCAAATCTGCTTGCTTAGCTCGGGAACATTTTCCAAAGTTAATATCTTCTAGAATGGGCTGACACCTTCTGTCTGGGGAAGGACCTTTGTACAGAGCTACATACTAAAAATACTAGTACTCCATAAAGTATGCAAAATTCTGTACAATATAATCTGACCTCCAGCAAATTCACACATTCCATTATTTATGTAGACTGTATTCTAATTTCCTTAGAGGGAAAAAATTCTGGTGCACTAGAGCCCTTTCTCATTACTGCTGACAACAAAGCTTCTATTACATGCTAAAATATTTAAATAACTACATTAACATTACACTATATTTTTGCCAAGAAAATCTGAACTGTATAACCTATACAGCTTATACAAATTAAATTTTTCCAATTTTGTATGTTTATTTTGTATACTAAGATTTTACTTAGTCTGCTCTGGTTCTGCTAATCATTTGGAAAACCAAGAGAGCCCTCTTATTTTTCAGGGCCCTAAACTTTTCCCTTATTCAGTTCCTACACTCCACAACCCAGCAGGCAGGCATGGTTCTAAGTATATATACTTATTGAAACAAATGTGTATCTGAAGTTATTACATCACAAAAGCTTGCTTCTGGCCATTGGACACAATGCCCTGGGCCACTATATTATGAGGTTACTATAAGGTAATTAAAAATAGATTCCTTCAAAGGTAGAGTGGCTTGGAAGTCAGACATTTGAGATATCTTGGAATGAAACATATTTTACCAGCTTAACAAGGGATGTTACTGGAAAAAACGTTAAACGAAGTGTGCTGTCAAGCATATTTTTAGGAGCAAGTTGTTAAAAGTGAGGAATTGAAGCTGAGGAGCAATGCAAAACAGAGGACCATTCTACCTCCTGATTAGAATTAAGGGCCAAACTCTTGTAAATATTGGACATGGTCCAGTAATAATTTCAGCAACTCTGTCTCTGGGGCCAGAGACATTATAGAGAAAATTTGCCTACACCCCAAAGTAAGCAAGATGTTAACTCCCTAGCACTAGAAAGACTTCCTCTTCTATAGAGGACTGCAAAAATTCTTGCTTTAACACTCAACACCTTTTGATTAGGGACCTCACTGAACTCAAATCCTCAAATTTATAAAACCTACGGGGCATTCTCCTTCCAATCCTTGCCCAGATTGTAAACTAAGGGAAAACTTTTTCCATGCACTTAGCAAAAAAAGAGAGCAGCAGATAAAAAGTTTCCGCGGAAGAGCAACAACGTTGCCATCTCCTAAGGAGACCGACCAACAGGGATACTCACCCAGCTTTGGGAAGTTCCTTCTTGGGAGGGGAAGGGGAAGGAGAAGGGAGGACATCAGTACCTGTTCCTAAAACTCACCTTCTTGAGAAGACGTTTCTCCTAAGTCCATCCAAGCCATAAGGATTTGTGAGAATGGCAGCCCATTTCTCAGAGAACCGGCTACCGAAGAAAGGAGGCACTAAATTAACTCTTCAAAAAACGAAAAGAAAAAAAAAAGCTTGTTCTTTCCGGTTCTCCGTGGTGGGGATAATCTTTTCAAATGAATATTGCCGATGTTTTCTCCTCCTTTCTGACGGCCCAAGCTCGGGCTGTTCATTAGGGTGGGAGAAAGGGCTTATTAGGACCCTGGCAAGAGGCCTCAGAGCGGCATTTGGAGCCGAGAACAAGCGAGAGAGCAGAGCAGCTTAAGGCTCCACTCCTCCTCGGTTATTTGGGGGGTTGGGGTGGTATATCTACGGCTCTGCTAAAGTTCAGCTGAAGTGAACCAGGAGAGCCCCCTTAGGCCTCAGCCCGTCTGGAGGAGCAGAAAGGCCGCTTCCGGCGGGGGCTTTCGGCGCCTCACCTCCCTCAAGGCAAGCGAGATGCGAAGACAGGCGAAGGAGTGGGGGGGAGGACCGCCTCCTCGGCTGGAGTTGGAGTAACTCTTCTCAGCAGCGCTATGACCTCTCCTCCCGCTCTCTCCCCCCCCCTCCTCCTCCTCCTCCTGCACGCCCCCCCTCTGCTTCTTCCAGCCAGCCAGCTGCGTACGAGAAAAGCCTTCGCCTTGGGAGCCAGGACGGGCTTTTTTGGCTGCTGGAAGCTGCATACCAGGGAATCCAACCAACAATCATTCCCGCTAACCGCAAGAACGGGCTGCTCCCAAAGCCTTGCCTGTTTAGCAGGGCTCTTGAGTTGCCATGGCGACGGCTCAGTGGAGCCGTCCAGCGGGAGGAGGGCCGGGCGGCGTGGAGAAAGGTGCCCAATGTGGCCCAGGGAATTTCATTCAAATATTATTCCCCTTGACGGGCCAAAGACTGTTCTTAACACATTTACAATCTGTAACTCTACACTTCAAGGCCAGATCTTTTTCCTTAAGTCTACTGAAGAGCATTTTGAGGCAGCAGACAGGAGGAGGGTGAGGGGAAGTTAGGCCATTTCTGGGTGCTATTCAGGAATGTCCTTTAATTTAGCTTCCTTATTATTCTTTTTTACCTGGGTAGAATTTTAAATTTTTCAAAATTCAAAGATTTAGAAAAACAACAAGACATAGAGGCAGTTTTGCAGGGAAGAAAGTGAATCTAATATATATAAGTCACCTAATACATTTGTTTAATTAATATGCGATATATATCTTGAGACATAGTACGGTATATGAGAAGTAGAAGAAATTGAAATAAAAATTGCTGAGAGAAATCCAGATATGCCGAAGAAAAGAACCTCTTCTGGAAGGTAAAAGAATAGAGGCAAAAGCCAGTCTGTTCATTAACATAAATAAATATCTAAGGCAATGTCAATAGGCAATGCCAACCCAGTATAAATGGGAGTAGTAGTTGAAGTGGTAACACATTTATTTGTTGAGGCCCAAAGGTTCCGGTTTGCCAGGCTTCGGTGACAGCAGGGATTTGCATTTCTCCGCGATCCCTGCTGTGCTAGCCGTCTTGGTGCCTCCGATCCTGACGGATCTGGAGGATAAGGCTGCCCTGTTGGGGTAGCTGAAGATAGGGGGGATCCGGACAGGGGTTGAGGGGTATCGCAGACCCCCTCCCCAGCCGGCAATAACCCCCTTTTCTCAAGGCGGTGGAGCGGCGGTCTTAATGGCCTCCACGAAGAAGCCGGCAAGTGGATTAAGAATGTGCAGGAGGAAGAAGAAGGAAGTTTTAAAATGAAAGTTTTTCTTGGCTGAACCGGGACTTTACGGACATATCTAATACCTGGAAAATTACTATTCTTTTTGGACGCTACAATGTTCCCAATGGAGGTTTTCAGCGGCGAAGGAAAGTGTTGAAAGGGAAAGTTACTCTCCCTCCCTTATGGAACTAACAAATGGACATGGAAAATCTGCTGTCTAACAGAAGGTAAAAACTTAAAGCCCTTTGTTACAAGTGGGAAGGGAGAGGCTTGGGAAAAAAAATTATTTTAAGACTTTGTTGGAGGAGATGCTTTGAAGATAAAGAGATTAGAAGCTAACTGCAAAAAAGATTTAAAATACAGATTGGGTTTTTCTCCCTAATTGACTTTACCCCAGGAAGAGAAACTATAAAAGGAAGAAGTTTGTGCTTTGCCTGGACTGTTTGATGACTTTGGGACTGTGGGGAATTGTTTTAAGTTTGGAAATATTTGATTGGCTTAATAACAAGAAGAGGATACAGAAAAAGAAGAAGAAAAAGCTTATAATGGCTCTGTCTCTCGATGAACTAAAAGAACAATATCTAAAAATAAGGAAAGAAGGCAAGGACGCTATGGGAGAAGCCCTTTGTTCTCTAGATATGGCGCTTGCTATGTGTCAGCAAATTAAACAACAGTTGGAAGAAGCGGAGGAAGAAGAAGCCATTTTTAATGAATTAAATAGTGTGATTAAGAAAGAAAGGAGAAAGAGAGGAGGGAAAAGGAAGGACTTAAGACAAAAAAAAAATCTATGAAAGAGAAAAATAACATGCAAAAACAATATAATGCCAGAAAGCAAAAGGAAAGAAGAATGCAACAAAAAGGGGAAGCCAAGAAGGCAGAGGTTTGGAGAGGAGTGGGTAAAAAGTCTAGGTGGGCCAAGAAAGAAAGGGAAAAGGGGGAAAAAAGTTATAAAGGTATAAAACAAGATGGGAAAAAGAAAATCTTTTTTAGGGACAAAGGGTAATGTATGATTTTTTTTAAAAAAAAAAGGGATTCTGCAAAGTACACATGATAGTATTGTAGCAGTTGTATTTGTATTAAAAATAGAAAATTAGAATTTTATAAGATTTAATAAAAGATTAAAATATTAAGGTACAATGTTAAAATGTTTAATAATGAATGATTTTAAGTTTTAATAAAATATTAAAGGAAATGTTTAAAATATTAGTTTAATTATAGAGTTTAATGGGCTAATGTGTTGATTATTATAGATTTATTATTGTAATATTTGTTTTTGAAATAGTAGAATGTACTAAGCAGAATCAGACTGGGACTTAGGTGTTATTTCAAACTTCAATTTAGGGGAATGATAGAAAGGCATCATACTCTGATTAGTGATTTCAGGAGAAATTATCCTTTTTTTATATTGGGAATGAGATAGATGTAAATGGAAAAATGGACAAAAGATATAAAAATATTGTCTTAAAGCAAGATGAAATATATAAAATAGAATTAAGAAGAGGGAAAAGTCGGGAGGAGTTATATAGAAGATATAGAATGGTAAACAAGATAGGTAATGGTATATAAGAAGAGCATGAATTTAATTGAAGTCCATACAAAAAGAGGTAATCTGGGGCCAAGTTACTTTCTAAAAGGAAGTTTTATGTTTTTTGTGTTTTATGTGTGTGTGTTTAATTGAGAATTAATAAAATCTCGGAGGAAGGCCAGATGAGAACAATTGTAAACAAGCCAGAGGAAAATATAAATGTGATGATTGAATAGCAGATAAATTAGAAAAGAAATGTGATTGAATAAGAGTAAAGAGAAATAATGTGAAATTTGTTAAAGGGAATTTACGTGTCTACATGGAAAGGGGATAAATTAGAAGTATGTGATATAAAATAATGTGTTACCTGCCTTGTAAAGATTTATAATGGAAAGAGGTTTTATGTTTTTAATGTCTAATGATGTTTTGTTTTGTTTGTTTGTTTTTAAAATCAATAAAATTTGCTTTAAAAAAAAGGTTCACAGGGATGATGACTCTGGTCAGAAAATGAATGAATGTCTATTATTTGTGAACATAGCTATGGCAGGTCTAGACAAATATCTACATGGAAGGAAGTTTGCACTGGAGTCCCCCAAGGCTCTGTCTTAGGCCCGGTGCTCTTCAATATCTTCATCAATGATTTAGATGAGAGGATAGAAGGGGAACTCATCAAATTTGCAGATGACACCAAGCTGGCAGGAATAGCCAACATTCCAGAAGATAGGCTCAAGATATAGAAGGCTCTTGACAAACTTGAACATTGGGCACTATCTAACAAAATGAAACTCAGTGGTGAAAAAAAATAAGGTTCTACATTTAGGCAAAAAAAACCAAATGCACAAGTATAGTATAGGTGATACCTGGCTCAATAATAGTAATTGTGAGAGGGACCTTGGAGTCCTAGTGGACAATCCCTTAAATATGACTGTGCTGCAACTGCCAAAAATGTCAACACAGTCCTAGGCTGCATTAACAGAGGGATAGAATCAAGATCACGTGAAGTGTTAATACCATTTTATAATGCCTCGGTAAGGCCACACTTGGAATATTGCATCCAGTTTTGGTCACCACTAAAAAAAAAAGTTGAGACTAAAAAAAAATGTAGAGAAGAGCAACAAATATGATTAGGTGACTGGAGGCTAAAGCATACGAAGAATGGTTACAGGAATTGGATGTGTCTAGTTTAATGAAACGAAGGTCTAGATGTGGCATGATAGCAGTGTTCCAATATTTGAGGAGCTGCCACAAAGAAGAGGGAGTCAAGCTATTCTCCAGCACAGGCAGGACAGGAAGCAATGGAGGGAAACTAAGGAGAACAAGGAGAACACAATCTAGAACTAAGGAGGAATTCCCTGACAGAACAATCAGTGGAATGACTTGCCTCCAGAGGTTGTGGATGCTCCAACACTGGACAACGATTTATCTGAAATGGTAAAAGGTTCCCTGCTTGAACATAGAGTTGCACTAGAAAACCTCCAACACCCTTTCAACTCTGCTCTTCTGTTATTCTGTTAAGTATAAAGTGCAGAAATATCACAGCAACAAAGATACATAAGATGGTCCTTGACTTACAACCAGTAGCTTAGTGACCAAACGTATGACAGATCCCCCCCCCCCCCGAAAGCTACTTACGACCTGGTTTCAAAGATATGGCCACTTTCTTGAAGTCTTGGTTGAAGTGATTTGGATCTGTTGGGAGAGGAGGCATGGTGGTGGTTTCTCCCCACAGTGCACTGTCTTTATTTCTCACCTTGGGGAATGACACTTACTTGCAGAAGAACCTGTTTCTGCCCAAACCATTGTTGGAACCTTTATGGACACAAATTTGTATATTTCCTTTGATAATCATTTTAAAAATTGCTTGTTAATTGATTTTCAGATATTGGGAATCTTCAGAAAGGTAAGTTTCTTAAAATATCAGATGAGTTCCTTTTCATCCTTAGTGAAAGAAGATTTAAAGACAAATTTAAAGACTAAAAAAAATCATATTTAGAATAAACAGCAAATAATGATAAGAACTTTGATTTTGGAAAAGATTTTGGTTGTTTTGATTTCCTGAAAAGGTAATAGAATGGGACTTTGAAGGTTGGATAGTAACAGGAACCAAAAGAAACTAAATATTACATTTAAAGAAGTACACTTATATTTGACTTACTAATACAGAATGGAGCAAAACATTTTCATGTTGGAAGATACTTGTAAACAATGGACTTAGCAGTTAATTTTAAGAATCTCTGCCAATGTAGGAAGATTGTGTTTTAAAAATTATACGGAAGAAGAGCAAGTTTTACCAGTCAAGACAGAGACTGATTTTAATGTGGATTTAAAAATAATAGCCAACAAGAATGATATGGAAAAAATGCTGCACAGGATATGCAAATAAAACTGGCTGTTGTTTTCATAATAAGGGATATACAAATAACAAACCAAAAGAGTGACCTGAATAACTTTGCCATACTGGATTTACAGGGGTATGAAGATAGTTCACCTCCTCTTAGTGCACCCTGGATACAGGGACATCCAGAACTGAACAAACCAGCAACTGCTGGCAGCCAGATTACTCTATAGGCTTGGCTTTCAAAATACATGGCAACAAAAGCCATATACTAAATAACCTGGATTTACAATATTTGTTAAAAAAAACCTTATTAAAGTTTTGAAAAATTTTGTAAGAAGGAACAAAAACATGAAAGTAAATCAACTTCTAGGGAATCATCGGAAGGGATTTGTCAGCATAAGGAATCAGGACCATCCATGTAGATCATAGCATAAGCAATTTATTGAAGCCTATACACAAATATCTGGCCAACTAATGGTCATCACTAAATTGCGCTAGAAAAGGGTCAATGGAATTCAAAGGGGGACTGGACTTGGATCTGTTTTAGCAACACAAGAACTCTAAACTGATGAAGCGTTTTACTCTGGCCCCCAACTCTGCCTGCTCTTCTCTTACAGGATTAAAAATTAAGATTGTTAAAAGGTAAAGGAAGGAATATACAGTAAATTTGGTTTATTTGATCAAGGTTAAAATTGAGGTGTTATCTTTGCCAAGCCTTATTGGACTTTTGCAGACTAGGATTAAATAATGGGGCTTTATAGTTTATAGATAAAATATGAGATGGGGAAGAAGAGGTCATTTTTTTATATTTTAAGAGAAGGTGATAAGTTACCAAACTGTTCACACTTGTGTGATGTACAGTATATATAACCATATTCTTATTTTTTAGTTTCTTTTACTTTTTTGCATTTTCTATTTAGGTTTTTTTCAGTTTGTAGTAGTTTTAATCTTTTTAATCTTTAATACAATTTTCTATAAAAAAAAGAGAATGATGAAAAAGTGGTACTTAAAACAATTTTTTTTGACAAATACCATGTGCTGCAAGAAGGACAAATCATTTAGTACTAGTGATACGGTATTAAAACAGATTTCTCCAAAGATGCACTTCTAAATGAAGCTAAAGCTCTGACATCTGCAATGCAAATACAAGAGAAGATTTTGATCTGGGGAAAATAGAGGGCAATTGAAAGTGTCTGACAGAAGAAAAGGTTTCTAGGCTCTACATTTGATGACATAAGCATAAACTTAGAAAATTTCAGAAAGTTACTAACAGAAAATTCTGATGAAATTATTTCCATATTGGGTCCTGAAAAAATAGGAAGAAACTAAATGACAATACACACAACTCTGAGACTTTGTTTCAAATTAAAAATGTTGTAACAACTAAGGCTTGTTTATATAATACAAAATCTTAAGTAACTGCATTTTTCTAAAACAAATAAAGGAGCAGGCATTTATAACATTTTTTTTTTTGGTTTCTCTTAGCAAAGAAAACCTGTTAAGAACTGTTTATTTTGAGAGCAATATGGTTGTTACGCAAATGACTTCTAGTGAAACCACAACAGAGATAAGATTCAGACCAAGTCTTTATGATTGATACTGAGCTTCTTCTCCATGTCTAGATATATAAAATAAATAGATGAACAAAATATTAGTCTGAGTTGAGTGTGTGTGTGTGTGCCTCAGAAAGAATAAGGTAAGTTTGAGAGCGCTCCTTGAGAATCCACTATCTGTGGATAGGAAGGTAGCAGTTACAGCAAGGGATGCATTTGCATAAACTGTAACCCTTCTTCAATGAGTCAGACTCAGCAATAGGCACCCATGCCTTGGTTGCAAGCTATCTTGACTACAGCACTATACCTTACTTTGGTCTATCCTTGAAAGGAGTCTAGAAATTGTATTTGGTACAAACTGCAGTAAGAGCACAGAGCTAACAGTTGCCTTCACTGAAAGATCTCTGCTGGCTATTGCTTGCTTGTAAGATGCCTGTGTTAATTTTCAAAACACAAATAATTTAGGGCTTAATGTCTAGATTATTCCTAACAAGTATATTTATATAGCCCTCATGTTTTGATAAATTACTTATTATTTAGACTTGGTATATAAATATTTTGCTTGTATCAGTGGGTTCTTAAGCTTTGACATAACGGATAACCTGACATAAAAAAAATCACTCTTCATGGAATGGTTTAGGGGATTTCCTAAATACAAAATGCAAAACAATTCTGCAAGCAACATTCATTCCTTGCCTTAGCTTTGTTGTAAGCAGAACAATGTAATAATTTAAAGAAATGTCTTACCTGGATATCATCAGCTATCTCAATTAAATCCAGCAACCCTCAAACTGTTATGAATTCAAAAGAAGATTCTCACTAAATAAAATGAAAAGTAGCTTTTCATTCTTGCCCTACTGGTAGCTTTGTCTCCTGCACTCATCACTACAAGGCATATGTCCCAAGAGGATGGTTTAAGCTGTGGCTTTTGATATTCATGATTGGTTTCATAATCCTGATAAAAAAGAAAATCACTAGGATTATGAAATTGTTTTAATCCACTCCTGACCCTTCCATGACTGTTGACTTTAGTGTGTAGGGAATGCTACAATAAATGCTTTAAATCAGTTTTGCTTTCTAAAAACAGGCCTGCCTGATAACCTGTTAAATTGTGCTAAATGTGAGCTCTTTTCTCCCATTCATTAATTCTAAAAAAATGTTTCAATTCCCAGTATTATCCCCATTTCCAAATATTATCAACTCTAAGTGGGGATGAAATAGCATCAATTGCAGAGTTTTGTCCACATGCTTATAATGTTGGACATTTGTGACAGAATAGGAGAATTTATAATATTGTTTTGAATTTCTAATATATAAAGATGGCAGAAGAAATGCATACTTTGTCATCCAGTGTGTACCTGTTTATAAGATAAAATATTCATTTCTGACTGCAAAGTTTTTAATATGAATTTTTGCAACTATCATTTTTACTGAATGAAAAGAAGTTTCACCATAGTCTGTATCCTTTCAAGTTCTTGAAATTTCTGCCTTTAGGGAAAAAACCCCCCAATATAGGTAGTCTTTGACTTACAACCACCACTGGAACCAGAATTTCCATTGCTAAGCAAGGCAGTTGTTAAATGAGTCAAATCCAATTTTATGACTGTTGCCATGGTAGTTAAACAAACCCGCTATATGTTAACTGAATCATGCAGTCATTAAACAAATCTGGGTTCCCCCACTGACTCTGCTGTTTGAAGCCTGCTGAAAAGGTTGAAAATAGTAATCATATTACCCCAGGACACTACAACTATAATAAATATATACCTGTTGCCAAATTTTGATCATGTGATACCATGGAGATACTGTAATGTTCATAAGTGTGAGGACTAGTTGTAAAATACTTTTTTCAGTGCCGTTATAACTTCAAATGTCACTGAATGAGTGGTTGTAAATCGAGGACTATCTGTACAAATAATCAGTTTAAACAATTTAAATTCTGGCCAAAGAGATTATTTAACAGACTGAACAAATGTTTTTAAAGAGGGAGGTGCAAAGATAATGGTTAAAACGACAAAGTCGATGGCTGAGGCTAATTTAGTTTCTGGACCCTTTTGTAGTTGGCATGAAACTAGATTACCTCCAAAGAATGCAAATTTTAAGGTAAAAAGGCTGTCCAGACTTACATGTACAGCTATGTGTGTATTTCATTGTGTACAGTGTCCAAATGCTAAATGATATAGTGTTTTATACTTTAAAACAAACAAGTGACTACATTTCTCCTCTATGAATTAGATTGATCAAAACATGTTTTCCTCTGCTGCTCCAATCTCAGTTGATGGTGCCAGAAACACTACAATAATGGGGCAACAAAAAAAGATATTAATCAATATTACGGTGACAGTATAAGATACAACTGGAGCGCAGTTAAGATGCTGGGCTTGTTGACTTGAAGTTTGGCAGTTCAAGACTCAAGAACTGCATGATGGGGTGAGCTCCCATTGTTGCACTGCTCCCTAAAGTTGGGCACGAATGAACAGGGGAAACCTTTATCTTTTTATAGGAGACAATCCTGAGCCATCACACCTTGATTATTGTTATTTCAATTGAGATTTTGAAACAAAATGGCCATATTGTTCTATTTGGAGGTGAACCGTACTCAATGCCCACTCCATCTGATGGATAGATTAAAAATATAATGAACTCCATTATAACTACAGAAATGCATGAGAATGACCTATATGAATTAGATATGCCATATGCACTCTCTAGTGTGAATATATTGCTGATCTGTCCCTTTATGCTAATCATAAAATTTTACATATTTAACACTGTATAGATGCATGTGTTTTGTTCTTAATGCTTGATACTATTTACCCTTGGTCTATATGCGTCAGTATATTAACAATTAAAAAGTGAGGAAGCCTAATTCCCTTAATTTGGAAAACAAGCATTATATCCCAGCATAGAAATCATTGGATTTAACTAATCTTCCACTTCCTGACTTGCCGTCATTGTCCAAACAGTGCTAAATGCTTTTCATAAATAAAAGCTACTGTATCTGAAAACTACATTTCTTCCTTAGCTTTTGGAAAGACTGTTTTAGATCTGTGTTATACATTAGGTCTGTAAAGCACTTTGGAATTGATTCAGAAAAGGTTCTTTGGAGTGTGTGAAAATACAAACATAGCACCATATATCTTTAAGGTAACCCAGGATTTTTTTTTCTTGTTTTTGCTGCAAAAAAATAACATGGCTACTATCCTTTGGGAAAGTTGAATTTCATGGATGATACACTTGGACAACACTAATATGGGATTTTTTTCTGCAATAGCTGAGGTTCAAATGATATGAGAATTACACAGATGACCTACTGGGGAGCATCAATTATATTACTCAGCTAGTGAAAAACAATATTTGCTGTCTAAAGTTCAATCTCATCAGCTTTTTTTTTTGTTTAAAAAGAAAAGAAACATGGTCTGCATTGATGAAATGTATCCTAATCACAATTATGTACAATTCTGTCCTAAAGGCAGAATAGAAATTTAATCTGTAAGTAATAAATGTGTAAAAGTAGTCTTGTGGATGTCTAGCCAGTTACATAAGCTTGCACAGGTGCGATCTGTGTGCCTGATGTGATCAACATCAAAGTGTAAGAATAAAATCAACCATTAAAGACACATACAACATACAAAACCAAGCAGGCAAGTAGTCATTGGAAAACAAAGCTTGTAATAATGAAAAAGACAGATTAATAAATCAATCACTTATTCCTTTTAAAGCACAAACCACATTAACTCTTTTTATACAACCATCTAAGAACTATGAAACAGTACCACATTGTGCATTTTTTAAACCTACTTATCAAGAAAGTTAATCCCACACTTCAGAAAAGTCTTATATCCATGGGAGGAGAGTAGGGGAGGGAGAAGGAGACAGCTAAAAGCGCAATCACATAAAACATCATTATGAGTCCAAGCAAGCGGCAAGTCTTTTCTTCACCTTTTCCACTGAACCAAAAGAGGAGTGGAGAAGGGGATAGAGAAGGAAGAAAGTAAAGAGAAAAGCACCCACAAGAGGACTATATCACATTCCATAGTTACTTTTGACACCTACAGCTCGGGGCTTTGTAATATATAATTATTATTTAGACCAACACACCAATAAGGTGAAAAATGGGAATGAGATATATCTCAATATAGCAGCAGGGCAAAGTTGGATCTCAAAAGGCAAGTTTGTTGCCATCTCCAATCGCTTTCTGAAGAATTCTTAACAGTATAAGGCTGAAGGCTTAAACATGGTGGAGATAATTTAAAGTTTAGCATGGTAAATGGACTAATCTATTGGCATATACAGATACAAAGACTGCAGTTCATAGCCTAGTTATCAACCTATAGCCCCTTTACCTACTACAGCAGTGTAAAGAAAGGAAAAAATTGATTTTTCGACATCGAGTTAATAAAGATTTGAAAGCAAGATATATCCAAATGCACACCTTCCAATCAGAACTAACAGAACTATTTTGGCAACTTTGTTGGTGTCTCGGGTTAAGTTACATATTGATATAAAGAGCAGAAAAAATATATAGGGGAAGGTATTAAAAGCATAAAAATGGCTACCCTCTCAAAGAAAACTTTCTTCCTTTTTAATAACAAGTTTTCAAAACAAAACAAAAAAAACCACCACCATACCAAGTCAGAACAATTTCTTCTAACACAACTGATTTGCAGAAAGATTTCACAAAAATAATATAGGAGACTAATGTAATTGCCCAACTCAGCATGGTGATTAGAAAAGGAAATAGCTTTGTCTTACCTGACAACTGTATCAGTAAAATTGCATGATTCTGGATCTAACTATAGTAATAGGTTCTAAAATCTAGAATTTGAACTTATGCCTTCTGGCTTTTTTTATGACCCTTAGAGAAAAGTAGGATAGTCAAGAGATCAAATTTGTTATATATTAATAGGAAATCTTCCTAGCCAAGTTACATTTTTCTTCTCTGCTCTTTGCAGATTTGTGATTCTATAAGATTAGAGGCCTTATCAATAATGCTTCCTTGAAAACGAAAATATGAGAACACAATCATGGATTAAAATTTTTCACATGCATCTCTTGAAGAAGCTTAGAAATATCTAGAAGCTGAAGGCATTGCTTAATTTAGACACAGCATTTCTCCACAGAAAATAAATACACTGGACACATTTTTGTCCAATGAAGGGTTTTTTTTGTGGGTAGGGGGAAAGACGGACTTCCTTAATGATGAAATTGTCTTGATGTTTTTAAAACATTTTAAAATAAAATGATCTATACAAAGCTGCTTCTACTACTACTTCCCTATAGGCTTGTGATCAATTTCAAGCCAAAGTCCAGAATAACACAATGGAATTTGCTACAGGAATGATAGCACAGCATTTCCTCCTTAGACACCAGAATTATATACTTTTTCCAGAACACATTTCAACTTCCAATATGTGAACTTTTGTTTGTTTTCCTACAAAGCACACTTGCTTGTGTCAATCAAAAAGATAAAGAAATCAGGTAATAAAAAGCAAAGCATGAAAACAAAGGAGGGTTTTTTTAAATGCTCAGAATAAAGCCTGACTCCATCATTGCAAGATTCCTACTCTCCACAATTCTGTAACCTTTATAGAAAATGGACAAAGAGCAGGGGAGTTATTTTAATTCAAATATAACAAATTCATCTTCTCCTTTGAAAGAGGAAACCAAAAAGTAGCAAAGTGCTTCTGCATATCCTCACAAAGATGCTTCTACAGTCTTCTTGGCAGTGTCAATTCCATTCCATTTCCAAAACAACTAACCGCTTAAGGAAGCCATTAATTCCCATGAGGTTCATATAGCTTTCTCTTATCCCCCTGTCAAAGAAAACCTAACCATTATGTAACGCAACATTAAATCTATTTGCCAGACATGGAAAAGGCTGAGTGCAAAAGTTAAAAGCATCAACCCTTCTTTCAGGTCTTTAACTCACTGAGGAAAAAAAAATCTGAATATTTGTTGAGAGTCACATTTCTCTACACTCCAGGAAAATTGAAATGGTATCCTAACTATCCCAATATTCCATTTTAGTTATTCTAAAAGTTTTCTACATAAGAAATTCAGATAGACTGGTTTTAATAAACAATTCTGCACTAACTACCCACAGGAAAATAGAGTGAACTCTGGAGATGAATCTCCACATTAGGAAGAGGCAGATCTCAATTTCTTAAGTTAGGCTACCAAGCACGAATTCTTCAGGACACACATTTCTTCCAAATATACAATTCAATTCAATGTAGGGCTTTTTGATGACAGAACCCGGTGGGGAGGGGCTTAGTTAATTAACTTGGCTAATCATTACAGATTCAAAAAAAAACCAAACCTCAACATACAATTTATGAAGGTTAGTCAAGTACTCTAAATATAAATTTAAATCTGGAACTTCACTTAATACTTCCATGTAAAATGTTGTGTTATGCACAAGGCAGTGATCTTTTTCAGTCAGATGATGGTGGTATGAAAAAAATTGTTCATTATGGCATATATAATCTTCCTAATCTCATAGGCAAATTATTTCAAATTGCTGGTATTTCTAAATTTCTACCATCAGGTTACTCCTTCTGCTTCATCCTTAAATGTCAGTATCCTTCGGTATATCCTGAATAAATCTTTCCCTGTTATGTGTCTTTGGCAGGAAGAATTTAGGGGACCCATGATTTATTCAGATTAACATTCCTTAGGTAGAATGAACTCTCATATTTGTTTAACTGAATGTATAAGTAGTTGCCATTATTCACATAAAGTTCGGTAGTAGTCTATTATTATAATATGTAAAAAAAACCACCTCTCATTGAATTGCAGACTCATCTTGTTACAAAACAGCTTAGTTGGGACTCCAAATCCAACTTTTCTACTAGAACAGCCTGGTACTAGAATACCAAGCAATAACTGCTACACAGCAGAAGCACAAATAATGTACAACTCCAAAATCTACTTGCATTACGACCACAATGTCCTAAATTTTCTACCAAGTTAAAGCACAATAAAAAATAACTGTGATTTAAAGTTTCATTCTACAGCGCTCTTGCCTGTCAAGGAGTCCTGATTTTGTAGTTAATTTGTTTTGCCAGAAATTTGTTTTCTAATTCCTTATGGCTACAGCACATTATGCATACTATTTTTAAGTCACAGTTGCTTTACAAAGTAAGTCTTGTGAATGGCTTGAAAGATAAAATAAGGAAATAAATTATTATAGACAAGGTTATTAACTAAGGAAAAAAAGGATAAAAGAGGAATCCTCTTTGCTTAAAAGTATGCTTTCAAACCAAAGGAGATTGTACAGGAGAAAGGAACTAACACCATCTAAAAACCTAAACAAGAACAACACAGTCTTTGCTGTGAAATCCTATATCAATATCAGACTTAAGAAAATCTGAAATAGCTTCTCCCATCATAGGGTGGTGATCTCACAAATGCACACATTGTGTAACAGAGCACAATAAGCTTTCATTTGCTAATATGAAGTACAAATGCTTGGCATACACAACACAGGCTTTCTACTACAAGGAGAGGGAGTGGTCATCTTAAGCATTCATGCTGCTCTATCCTATGGATGCTGGAGGCCAATATGGAATTAAAAGAAATAATCAACTGATAACTTTTTTTAAAGAATTTACTAAAGTGTATGACCATCTACCATAAGTCCAATTAGCAGTGCTACTCATAATGCTTGTAAAAGTTTAGCCTAGCACCACATTGGAAATCTAGGACTTGGGGCAGGTAGGTTTAAAAAATGAAACAAAAGTTAACCTGAGGATGTTCTTGGACAGTGATTGTCAGACAAGTTTTTGCCAAAGTATGGCAAAATATTTTATTTATTGAAAAAAATTAAAGAGCCCTTTCTATAGCAATACCAACTTTCTCAATACAGACTACGCAACCTCTGGATGACATAAATGACAAGCTGTTGAGTGTCTGCCTGAATCCAGTATATACTGCTGAATGAGTAGTCCTATATCCACAAGACAGACCTTTGTCTCAATCAGTTTTATTTTTCTCTATTTTTTAAGCTGGAATGAATGAATCATACAAACAGGAACTCCCTATTTAAAAATGGGATGATGTCCTGGAGACTCAGCTCACTAAAATGAAAACCATTCTTAAATGTATAAACTAAGGCTTTCTTGCATGGATATCTGACGGACTACATCTAGCTCTAGATTCTTTTTTCCAACAGAAATTTGGAGATCATGTTATTATTTCTGTGGAGGCACATGTACAAAGAAGATCCAGCTAAGGAAGGTGACAAGATTTCTGCGGGACCAGCAGCAGCAAGTAAAATTCAACAGAGCAACTTTGGCTTAAAATCAATCAGTCAATAATAAGGAGAAAAATAATCAGGTTAAGCTGGTGCAAGTTCTCTCAAAGAGGTATTTTAAAGGGCTTAACCTTGCAGCAAGAGAGATCAAGGATCTACATCCCCTTCTCCCCAACCACTTGCCTTTTTTTCCTTTTTTAAAAGAGTTACCAACTTCATTGCACAGGACTCAAAAACCATTCTCATAAGGTTAACTATCATAAATAATATGAAAACTATGTGCAACAAATACATCATATTTCAAAAAAAAAAGAAAAAAGAAAGTTACACCAAATTAAAAAGTAGCTTCGTGAATGAAGGTACTGCTCTAAGTGCACTTTCCCGGCAAGTGCAGCTAGTGCCTTGGCGCTGGATATGAAAGAAAACACCAAAAATCAGAGCGCGAGCCAGAGTTAAAAACGCTGGTCCAGTTTCAACCAGTCAAAACTGGACTGAGCAGAGACCGAATGATTTTTCAGTAAAGTCCCATTAGGGAGTCCAAATGATGCTTCTTCATCCAGATTGTATGTCCTTGAAGAGATTGTAAACAATCTTTAAGACTGCTCCTTCCTTAAATGTCCCTCTGATTGGCAAAACAAAGTTAGATTTATATTTCATAAACAAGAAATCAAATTAAAACCAGAAGAAAAGAAAAGAAAACACAGTGAGCTTGTTGGAGTCCATAGGAACCGGTCCGGAAGAGCTCAAAAATGTGTTCAGATTTTTCTCCTGTTTTTAGCTGGAACTATACCAGAGGATAGACTGGGTGGCAGTTGGGGTTGGGAAGGTAATAAAGCAAGAGAACATGAGGGACGTGGAACTCGACTCTGTGGGCATTTCATGTGTTTGCTTCATCATCTGTGTCTTCTATTAATACTTTGGTGTCATGAATCTTTGACCTGAGAAAACAGGAAATTAAACTTTCATTAACAATTTGTCAATCTATCAATTAATCAATCTTTATTTGGTCATAGATCAACAGTTAAGACACAAAAGTCACAATTAGGACAAAAGAGGAAAAATATAATTGCTCTAAAATATCTAAAAAGGATTAATCTAATTTTGTTTCTTTGACCACAGCTAAGTACTGTTGTGCAATTTGTACAATATGCCCTAGTATTTCCATTAAACCCTTTTAGGTATTTTAGAACAATTAAATTTTAATTATTTATTTATCCTAGCAACATAAACGATTAACCCCACTGACTATTATTATTAGCAGAGTTCATCTACCCCCCTGACCCAAACATCTGGGGAAATAGCTTTCTATGCATTTAAAACACAATCTAGGCAGAAGAACGTTGGTTAGACATATTAATGTTCATTGAACTAAATAAATATTATATATCAACAGCTCCCTCTGCTGAGTACTTGCTAGTATGAAAGGAACTTAGAAGAAAAAGCATTTCTACTGAAATGGGCATTCATTGTAATCATTGTTGGCACAGAATAAGCAGTGATGCTCTATGATCAGAATATTTTTTGCTCCTGTTGCAAACTTCTTGCCATTAATATCTTTATTCTGTAAACAATTCAGATCAAAGGAGGCTTGCATGAGTTGAGCTCTGCATGTGTGTATGCCAGCCCAGTTGAAAATAAGTCACAGTCTGGTAGTGGGCCGTGGCCCAAAGGTTGGGGACCCCTGTGCTAAATAGAATCAAAATGGCAGGCTCCTAAAGTTCATCTTTCCCTATTATCATGAAGAATGAATGAACATACATACATACATACATACATACATACATGTATATGCATATATATATTCTTCATGATGATACACACACATATACATATACAAACACACACACATATATATGCAAATTTGAAAAAATAAAATGGCATTTTGCTTTTGTTGTGTTCACGTGAGAGCATTTAAATCTACGTGTTAATTGGGATCCAAAATCAGGAAATGACGGGGATTTTAAATGTAGCCTCAAAACTCCCTCCCCCAATCGGCATCCTCAATATTCAAGCTCACATGAGCATTTGCTAGCACAATGAACATATCTTCTAGTTGTGATATGCATTAGGTAGAATGTTGCCCTGCAAAGTAATCTTTACATTCTAGAATCTGGTTAGATTCTAAGTTTGTATACAAAAGCGGTAGGTTCAGGTTAATTCTAATCTGGAAAGGAAAAAAACTACTCGAAGGAGAAAAAAACTGCTAGAAGGAGAAAAAAAATCTGTTACATGTTATGAGCACATGAGCTTGAACAAAGTGCAAAATAACTGAAAAAGTTATAAGCCTTTAGAGACCCAAGAAAGAATGAGAATGGTGACTTGAGAATAGCTACTAAGAAAGAAGTCTGTTATTAATGTTTTATAGCAATGGCATGAATATAAATATAAAACCAAGACTGTTTATGATGAAAGATTGACAGGAAACAATTAGTGAAGGGTACAAGATGAAAAGTTTTGAATGTGAGACAGACCATTTTTTAAAACTATCAAAAATGGATCGGGGGAGGAGGGGAATGGACAAGGAAGAGCAGGAAAAAAGTGAAATGCCTGAAACGAGAATGACTTCGGGAAGATACAAGTTCGTTATGAAAAAATAATTAAAAATGTATTAATAGAAGGAATTAAAGAGGATGGGGAACCTTCATGGAAGAGAGTAAAAACAATTGTTACAAATTGCTATATAAATATGAAGGCAAATAGGGGAGTACAAAAAAGTAAGCTTGTTGAAATAATAAAGTGTAGGAGTATGAGAAAATTTATATAAAATGATTGCTGTGAAAAATGAGAATACCCAAACCCAGAGACAAACATATAAAATCAGTAAATAAGAAGAATTTCAAAGAATAAAAATTAAAAGTGACAGAGAACATGAACAATGTTTTGATGGAAATAAAAAAAGTTCTAGAAGTAGAAGAGGGCGAGTCAAGTAACAGAGCTCTTAAATATACCAAGCTCAGGTCCAGATACACAGCCAAGTTTTGAAAGCTTTGGAAAAGGCCAATAGGGTTGGGGCCATTCCAATCTCTGAGGGGAGAATATTTCATAAGGAAGGGAGAGAAAGCTTATCTTTTAGTTCTTGCCAGTCAACACTCTTTGGCTGATGAGATCTGCAGCAGGCCCAATCAATTGGATCAATTTGAATGGGAAACTCTTGGGAAAATTTGATCCCTCTCAAGTAACCTGGTCCCAAGCCACGTAGGTGACATAAAGGTGACAACCAGCACCTTGAATTGGACCCAGAAACATACTAGCAGCCTGTACAGCTCACAGAGCAGTGTTGTTACATTGTAGTGTAGCCAGCACCATTTATTAGCCATGCAGCTCAATTTTGCACCAACTGAAGTTTCTGAATGCTTTTCAATGGCAGCCCAATGTAGAGTGGTTGCAGTAATCTAAGTGAGAGGTAACAAGGGCATGGGTATAGGGTTAAAAATAATCAAACAATGTAAGTAGTTCTGGATTTTTGACAATTCCGACCGGAACTTCCATTGCTTAATATGCAATTGTTAAGTGAGTCATCACATAACCACATCTGAATTTATGACCTTTTCAGCCACAGTCATTAAGCAAATCATAAAGTGGTTAAGTGCATCGTCTATTGACTTTGCTTGTTGGAAACTTGAGTGTGAAGGTCACAATTAGCAATCACGGGATCCTGGGATGCTGCAACTGTTGTAATTATATGCTGGCTGCCAATACCAGAATTGCAATCACGTGATCGTGGGGCTGCTGTGATCACTGTAAATTAGTTTTTTCAGTTTTGTCATAACTTTGGTTGCTAAATGAATGATCATAAGTCAAGCACAACTTAAAAATAAAACATAGCCAACCACTAGAACTAAAACCAACATTAAAAGATAATAAAACAGGAAGATGAAAAATTTGAGCAATAAATCACAGCAAACTAAAGAGCAAGAAAAAAATCATTTTTTTTTATACATTTTGAATTTTGAATTTCAGATGAGCTTTAAACAAATTAGACAAGATGATTTGCTGCAGCATAATTATATGACAAGTGCTCTGTATTCCGTTACATTTCATAAATTAAGCTATGCTAGATTGGGAGGTTAAGATAATTTATAATTTGAGAACAAGGAAAGTTAGATACTGGCTGGAATTTAAAGCCAAAAGTTGTTCATTGTTTTCTCAAATAATTATTTCAATCAATAATCAATTAAAAGCTAATAACAAAATAAATGAATTTAAACATCTCTTTGGGAAATATGTGATAAAATTACACTACAAGAAGGGGTATCAAAAGCTAAATCTCCAGAGGGTAGAGGATACAATAACAAGCATTATTCTAAAAAGGTTTGGACAGGACGGCAGCAAATGTAGCACTAATGGAGTCTGAGAAGGGAAAACAGATAATAAGGAAGGATGGCAAAATTCTTCATGCCTGTATGTCACAGTTTCACAAAGAATGATTGCATTATTTTCCTTGCCTAAGCACACATGATTAAAAAGAGTGGCAACTTCCATATTTTCTAACAGGATAATGTTGTTGTGAATGAAATGCATAATAGAAAAACTATTATCCATTCTCTTACCCACCTGCTGTAATTCAAGCAAACTGAGAGATATTATGTGGCTCCCAAGTTACCATGGCTATGACAAAAATTATATTAAATTTAATACTGTAAACTGCCTTTGATGTATGAGAATAAAAAGATTTTTTTATTGAGGTGATTTCAAATTATTCCTGGATGGGTTTTAAAAGATGACTGCATTTGATCTTTACTGAAATGCAGAAATCAATTTACGGCTGTAGGAATATAAGGTTATAACACGAAATCATCTGGTCCTAACACATGGCCATTCAATTACTCTCAAGGTGAAATTATGTTGTATACAACTTCTCTGAGAGAACGGGGAGGCGGAAATGATTAAGAATTGCAACTTAAATGCAACAAAAATATAATGTAATCCTTTCAAATTTCCTCCCTAAATCATGTTGTGTTGATACTGGCGCTATTGAAAAATATACTTGTAAGAGCTGTTTCTGCTACAAAATAATTTAAATTTTTTAGCATCACCATATTTTCTTTCTATTTGCACTATTTTTACTTATTCTTTTATTTCTATTGTTTATTTTCACTCCATATAATTTTATGTTTACTTTTTACTTATGTGAAAATCTTTAATAGAAAGTATGTATGTATGTATGTATGTAAACTTTAACATCACCATAAAGAGAAAAGCAACAAAAACACCAAATAAAAATGGATCAATATGGGGACAGGTCAAGGTCCCTACAGATAAAAAGGAGGTATGACAATCCAGTACTAAATGGGGAAAGAAGGGAAAACTCAATGATGAACATGACACGAGTATAGCTTGCCTAAAATGAAATACACATTCATTTAGGGGAGGAGCTGTCCCTACCTTTTATAAATCTGACAGTACATCCAATTGGTATTTGTGTATAAATGATAACAATCCTATAACTAAAACCAAATAATATGCTTTCATCCACAAGACAGCAAGCTATTGGAGGACATGACTGAAAATCATTTGGGGAATATCTTTTAGCTGGCTTGATATTTAGTCAGTATGCCCAGGTTACCAGTGATGGCAGTAGGAACAATGGAAGATGGTAGCTTCAATAGATTGTCAGAAGACCGAGTTACACTTTGAATCTATGCAATAGGCTATGATCTCAACCAAAAGACTTATGCAAGAAACCAGTGAAGGTGCTTTGTTATAAGAGTTATAGCCCTGAGGGAACTGGAATCACAGCAACTGTTTAATACTTCCCCTGGGTATTACTGAGCTAGATTCATTACTTATTAGTAGTGAGTCACACCAACTGTTATGCATGTAAAATTATGCAGATTTGGTGTACAGGCTTCAGCTCAATATACTTAGAAATATTAAAACAATCTTAATTACATGCTATATACAGTATAAGTGCTATATGTATACGTAGAAAATCTGTGTGCAACTGAGCAGGGCAATAGATTTAAACTAGAATTGGGTTTGGACAAAAAATGGATAAATACTGCATATAATTTGATAAATTATATTAATCTCTTTGTGCTAGACATCTTAATAGTTGAATTTAATTAGATACTCAATGATCACAAAAATATAAGAATACAAGAACTATGGCACATCCTTATCATAAATTCTAGCCTTCCCACAGTTAGGAAAGCTAGGTACATTCTGCTCTTGCCAATAGGCAGTGACTTAGCAGTATCTAATATAATGTCAACTTTACATAGTATCTTAATGTAACTCTAAGTATTTTTATACCAACCACAGATTTCTTCTCCTAGAAAGAATGCCTTCTGCCCTGAATGAAAAAAGCTGCCCATGAACAAAGTTCAATCTACCAAAAATTCTCAATTTCCTGGAACTTGTAGGGCTCCAAGAAAAATGGGGCCTTCTGAGTCGGTAATCTAGGACACAACTACTTCAAAGAACAGATAGCACCTTGACATACTGCATTCTCAAGGTTAATTTTCCCCATCTTCCCAAATGCTGACTTTCTCCTGGCAAATACCGCACAGAGGGTGAGAATGATCTATCCCAACAAAAGAATAGCATCTTGTGAGGAGATGAAAGATTTATAGGCACTACACAAGATTTAGAGAAAAAGATTTAGGACTCTCTGAAACACCAACATCTAATGCTTGCCAACAACCCTCTGGGTAAGGGGATGCATACATGAGAGAAAATCCAGTTTATCAGTTTTATTTCCACTAACTTCTGGCTACATGAAGAGTGTATGCATTAATTAAATTAAATATTACATATATTAATTAAAATGCATTAAGAATTCGTAACCTTAGGAAAGTTGGGTATCAGAAAGCAATGTAAACTGGCTTCTTATGGGATGGAAATCAATAGAAAAAAATGGCCAGCTTTCTTTTACTTCTCCCTTATTAGATTTATTTATTAAATCTAATTTGGCCTGTTCCAATTGTATGCCCTTCAGAAATTTCAGCACTCTTTTTGGTCATTTCAGCTGTGATTTCTGCAAATTGCAGTCCCAAGAATATTGAAGGGAAACACATGGAGAAAAAGGTCTTCTAATCAAATAAGAAACTCATTGGGCTATTGTGTAACACGTACTGTGAAGCAAGACGTGGTCTGGGCAAGGACACACTCTGGCTACGCTTCCAAGCTCTGTTTTTCTGGCGGTTTCGGACACCATCCTCCTGGTCCATCATCTGTTCAAGCAGGGTCTGATCGTCTGCATTCAGAGGTGCCACTGAAATATCGCGGACAGCTCGGAACTCACCACAGTTATTCAGATGTTCATTCTCTAATCGGAAGAAATTCCACACAAACCGCCTGAAAAGTGGAAGATAAGAAGCAACTACAAGATTTGAAGATATTAACATATGCATAAATATACTATATTTTATAAGGAAAATCAATTTTCCACTTTTCCCCAAAGGAATGACAAAGAAGAAAACTAAAGCCAGAGCATTTGCATTAATTTTCCAATTGACTAATCAATACATGTAAATTGATTGACAGTCTTTTTCAAAATTATTATTATTATTAAATTTATTTGCCATCTAGCTCACCATGGGGCTACACTAGGCAGTTCACAAAGAAATAAAAAGGAAGTGTAAACAAAGTGAAAGTAAAATAATAGAATAAATAAGGAAAAAATCCAAGAAATACATTGATATGACTACCAAAAAGTAAATAATATTATCATAACAGGTCAAATACTGGAGGGAAAAAAAGATCAAAATTTCAGTTTAATGAGTTGATGCGAGCATATGCTAAACTTGGATACCGAAGCCTAGTCCCCTTACTCAAACGTTAAATCTAGGTTTGATTCCCAACAGATAAACCCAAATACTCAAACTGTGATAAAATGTAAATCACGCTTTCATAGATATTTTATAATCCCTCTTAAAAATAATATGAAATTGTATTAATTAGCTTCTGGGATATTTCTAATAGTTATAAAAGTAGATGTTTCAAATCCTGAATGTTAGAGACCATATCCAAGGTCTCTTTTGATTTGTGGTTTCTGTCTGCATTTTTAAATGCTACATAATACTGTTTTTTAATGGTGCAAGTATTGTTTGTTTGAGTGGGCTGATTTAGAGCTGTAGAGAGAGAATAAAATATTTTTAATTACAGAAGATAAATGCACTCATAATTATTTACAAATAGGCCCTCCAAAGCTCAGTAACTATGCTGTTAGTACAGTGCATCTTACCGGAAAACCTCTAGTGGTGCAAATACAGTCGCAATGATGTCACCAGCAAAAGGGTGAATTTCCATGGTAGTCAGAGAAATCTGGATAGTCCATGCAAAACGGAGAATCACATCCTCTACAATGGCACAGTAGTAATAGGCCTGTTAAACAGATAAAATAGGCAGTTGTAGTATCAAGGAATAATATCCACCAAATAAACCTCCAAATAAAGATATATATAAGTAGAGATATCCAGTTCTTCATTTGCAGACTCTACCTTTGCAATCATTTTTATGGTTATAAGTACAGTATCATCAGAGGTGAGCTAAATTTCTAGCTATCAACTTGCTGAAAGACAAATATTACATATCTAAAAGGGCGGCAACAGTTTTGTTTCTGATAGTAAATGAATTTTATATTGTTTTCTAAACATAGGTAGTCTTTGACTTACAACCACAACTAAGCCCCAAATTTCCATTGCTCAGCAAGATAATGGTTAAGTGAGTTTTGCCCCATTTTATGACCTTTCTTGCCATAGCTGTTATGTGAATCACTGCAAGTTGTTAAGCTAGTAATATGACTATTAAGTGAATCTGGCTTTCCCACTGACTCTGCTTGTCAAAAGGTTGCAAAAGGTAACCATATGACCCGAGGTCAATGGAACCATCATGAGTATGAGTCAGTTGCCAAATGTCCAAATTTTGATCTCATGACTGTGGGGATGCTGCAATGGCCGTAAATGTGAAATACAATGATAAGTTACTTTTTAAAATACTGTTGTAACTTCAAATGGTCACTAAATGAATGGCTGTAAGTCAAGGACTATTTATATTCTGTTGTCAAGGAACTACAGATCTTTCAAACCATAACATACCATACTTTACTTGTACTTTACAATCTATTACTACAGTACTCACAATAAAAATCTATTAACCAAAAACAACAATAATTTTCGGTTTTTGGTTCTATTGTGTGTTCTTCTGCTAGACAGTAATATAACTGCAAGAAATATAGCATACTTTCATGTTATGTTGGTGCCTGACATAAACATCTTGATGCCTTGAAAGACTTGCTGTCTCTTGCACGTAAGAACTTCTGCATAGTATACATCATTTTTTTTCTTTTTCTTTTTGGCCAAACTACAACTTAACCTATTATTAAATTCCAGACATGCTCCCATCAGTTCAAACAAACCTAGGGTCATCTGTGGTAGCACAGTGGTTAGAATGCAGTACTGCAGGTTACTTTTGTTGACTGCTGGTTGCCTGCAATTTGGCAGTTCAAATCTCACCAGGCTTATTGTTGACTCAGCCTTCCATCATTCTGAGGTTGGTAGAATGAGACCCAGATTGTTGGGAGCAATATGCTGACTCTGTAAACCACTTAGAGAGGGCTGTAAAGCACTGTAAAGCGGTATATAAGTTTAAGTGCTATTGCTATCTCTAGAGCACTTGGTTATTGCTTTATACCAGTAAGATGTGGGGATGGGAGATGAGACCAGGGAAAATGTATGGATGCTTGAGAAACAGAAACAGAGAAAATGAAAGAAAAAATAATTAGCTGCTAAGGTGATGGAAGAAAAACTGAAAGAAATATTTTGCTCTTTCTGAACTAATTCTTCATGTGAATACCTACTTATTTTTGATCCTTCAACTATGTTTCAGCTTAATCAGTTCTCTCTTTCAAAACACATTTTTAAAGATAGTATCTATCTACAATCAAGATAATGCTCAGTTTAAACAGAAATTAATAGAAGAAGCCCTCTTCAGCATGCATACTGATAAGCATTTCCAAATAAACACTGTCTATATACACACTTTTTGTGGGTATACAATCTCTTCCCGGAGGAAAGTATTTTCACCGGCGTTCTTGTCAAAAAGACCCCAGTCCATCTTCAAGTCCCAGATAAGAGTATAACAGGAACTAATGAAGTAGAAGACAATCCACAAATAGAAGAATACTTGGTAATCATTGTGTTTTTGAACTGCAAGAAAGAAAAACAGTAATGTTAAATAAGACTATATAGTACAGACTTCACTACATAAAATGGAATTCAGTTAAACATATCTCAGATTCCTTTTGGCAGTGGATGGTATTTAATATAAGTAGGATCCCATGTAACGCTGCATTTAAAGAAATACTAGTATCTGCTTTCCACTTCTATAAAAAGACTTGATTATTCACATCTGAATAACCACTTAGAATCTTATGAAAATATAATTGGTTAAAAGGAAGTTACCTTTACCTGCTACAGGGGAGGATTACCAATGCCATTCTGCACCCCACCCCACAAAGGTGATAAACACTCATCTTTGTACAGTGTAAGGATATATGTTTATTTTTCTTTAAAGGATTGAGGTTACTAAGAGTTTGAGTATAGCTCTGCAATTCAGTGTTGTGTTCAACAGGCTGCAATGTGTGTGTGTTTCATGATAACAAGATGGTGGGGTTATATATGCGAGTATCTGATTACAACTGTAGAGCATAAGCAAGTTTGTATTGTAATGAATCAGTATAGCAATGAGTACATAAGGACCAATTAAGAGTTTAAAATTACATGCAGATCATATTTTTAAGGTGGCAAGAAGAAAGGCAGTACTCTCCAAAAAATGAACTTTATTGCCTATCTACACTTTGAGAAAGATCACATGAATAAGCCAAAAGGTTATTGGAAGAGTGGATGGCTGAGACTAAAATAGCACTTTTGATCCTGAGTAAACAAAAAATATGTTATGTTTGGGGAAAGCTATTCCAGTAAAAGAACCTTATTCCAATTCCATCTGTGAAATGTGGTGATGGTGACTTGCTTTACTATCTCTGGACCAGGACAGCTTGCCATCATTAATGGAACTATGTATTTTGAATTTTGCTAGCAAATTGTACAGATTTTTTTTAGAGTATCTGCTTGTAAATTGAAGCTAAAGAGAAAGTAGGCCACAACTCAAAAAACACAAGTCCTATGACCAAAGTACAGTTAAAACAGGAGAAAATGTTTTAAAACAGCCAAGTCAAAATCCTGATATAAATTTTAAGAAATGTTGTGAAAGGAGAAGTGGGATAATTCAAGGAAGCTCAACCAACCTCCCTCAGTTGATGTTTGATTTTTAAAGAGGAATGGGTTAAAATTCCCCCAAGCTGGTATGTAGGAGTGATCAACAGATACCAGAAACATTTAATGACATCATGAAAGTTAATGAAAGCAAAGGTTCACATACTTTCAAGGAGTGATCAACAGATACCAGAAACATTTAATGACATCATGAAAGTTAATGAAAGCAAAGGTTCACATACTGTCAAATATATGAAAATATTTAGCTGTTCAAATCTATGTGTTTTTAAAAAACATTTTTAAAAATGTGTGTTTGACATGTTTATTTTTTAATATATTTTTTGCTCCACATTGCCCAGACTCACTTCTTATGAGATGGGCAGCTACATAAATGTGATTAAATAAATGAATGAATAAATGAATGAATGAATGAATGAATGAATATTCTTTTGTTCTTTCATTTTATGGAGTAGGCCAAGGAAAAAATAACCCCAAGAGGAATATTGGAAACAACAAAAGGAAAACAAAATATAAATAATCCCATAAATTATTTTGTAAAAATATTCCATAAGGATATATTTAAAAGGAAAATATGTAAGATTTCACATGCAACATAGAGATGCAAGCTCTGATTTTTAGAATGAAGCACTTAGGTAAAATCTAGCATGACTTTTGAATTGTTTGGTAAACCTATGAAACAATATTTGTTTGTTTGTTTAGTTTATTTGCCGGTTATGTTGCCGTGGGGCTACCCTAAGTGGCTTACAATAATAAAAAGAAAATGAAAGACATGTAAACTGTATACAATGAGAATACATCAATACGATATCCAAAAAGATGAACAGGTGAAGAGCAGAGCAAAGGGGGGGGGGAGGGGGTGTCTGCCATCAATCCAACAGTCACTTGTAGCATGGACCTCCCCCATTTGATCCCTAAGCCAACCAGCAGAACTTCAGGCTCTTGCAGAAGGATAGGAGGCTTGTGATCGGTCTTATCTTAGAGAGTAAAATGTATGGGAAACCTGATTTCATACCCTTAGTGTGAAATAATTTATCTGACAAAAGAGTATTTATCTGAGACAGCCAGATACTTTCCAAGAATATCTTGATAAGAAGAAATTTGTATGTGAAATAGTTAAGCTCTTAGAGAAACTATTGCATAAATGCAGATTGCTTTTGTTATTGTAACCAATAAGGATGCCATTCAAATTTTCTCCAGTAGATGGAAATGAATGCTTCTGCATACAAAACATGGAACTTAATGTTTCATGCAAAAAATTCAATTAAATAATAAGAATGTCATCATTCCACTCCACAGCTATCTACCAGGATATTTTACAACAAAGAGTGAATAGAGATGCTATCCCTGGGGAAAAAGGGGAGCTTGATCCATTTTTTTAAAAAAAAGAATAAATTCATGAAAATCATTCAGACTTAGTCAGGATTACTTAAATTCTACATATAGTGTACTAAACAAATACGGTATACTTTTTACACTAAAATATATATTAAATCTGGATACAATATTGTTTCATCTAATTTTACATATGCATTTACATTTTATACACTAAACTCTCCTCTATAATGGATTTTGGGTACATGTTTTCATATAATTAGATAAAACTGAATAGAGTTGCTTGACCATGAGATAAGTGGCAGATGTATGTATGTATGTATGTATGTATGTATGTATGTATGTATGTATGTATGTAAATAAACAACCTCAAATTATACGTACTGATTAACTAAGTTTGTAAACTCAGGACCAAGTCTAGGGTGGTTAAAAGGTTCTTTACTCTAGTCAAAGGGAGAAACAGCAGTCACTTTTTAAAAATAGGTGATAGTTAAGTTGGTAAAGATGCACAAGACTATGTCAACAAAGGCATTCAAATATTGCTGAAATAGGGAGATCTAATGCAAAAATTTATATAGGTAGAAAATAGCAAGTTTTTCTCAAGCTTCAATTGCTAGGCTCTTCACAAAAATTCTGCCACACAAATGCCAGTCTTTAAACACATTATTCCCTTTTTGTGAACATTTAAACACTGAATAAATGAATATTCAAGTGCATTTTGTAGAACATGTAGGATAAATATTTATAATTCAGTTGATATCAACTGAAAAAAAAAATCATTATTTTGCATCAATTGTTTTTGTGATTACAATAAAGTCCAGTTAAAACAGGGTCTGCAATTTTATACAATCCAGGACAGATTTAGTTTCTGAGTAGAATGCACAGGATTGTACATGAAAAAGGATAAAGAATAAGGATAAAGAAATGTGCCAGGACAAAAACTAAATGTATTTAATCCTCCCCACATATTAAAACAATATCTTTCTAATTCATTCAGAATTACTTTTCAGTATCAACTTTTGGAAGTGTTCTGATGACTACAGGTTGTCTAATCCTAAAGCAAAATTACCCATAATAATAATTGGGGACTTATGATAGAATTTTATGTGTAAAATATATTTGTTTTTGATTTTGTAATCATAAATTTCAAGTAACAAATGTGCCTGTTCCATTGAAACAGACCAAGATACTGTATTAAATCTTGCAGCATTTTTCATAAATTGGCATATTTACTGTCTTGATAATTTATAATAATTTATTCATTATTTATCTGCTCAACATGTAAGTTTTACTACCAGAATGTTTCTAGCCATAATGTAACAACCTTAAACTTTAAAGATGAATGCTAATAGCTGCAATCACACTTAATGATCAACTATAATATATGGTTATGTGCTCAATGGAGTGATCCAATGCAGAGTGCCAGAATTTCAAAATAGCTTTTCTTCTCTATATGTATATACAGAGCAATAAAAGCTTCACTGAAATATATTGTTTTTTAAAAAGCAGTCAGAAGCTAGTTTAAAATAAAACTAGCTTTGCTAAACCACTAAAACAATGCTAGCATGAAGTAGAATTATTTAGAAACTATCTAAAACTAATTTTAAGCCACAATATCTGGTTTATACATTATGCTAAACCATCATACAGTGTGTCTATTCTGAAAGGGGCAGAACATAATTAGCATGGAACACACCCACTATTACCTACCACTATTATGAATATAAACATAATTATACTTATTCCTGCTTTATTGCTATTATTGGCTGTATTTTTTTTCTTTCAGAGAAGAAAATTGAAGGGTGGATGCTTGCACTGCATACATTCTTGGTCATACAGCTAAATTTAAAATATAGCTTACGTTTATATGCAAGCCCTGCACACATCTTTTCATTTTCTTCCTTTGAAGGTGACAAAATATAGATCAATTATAAAAGAATAGTTTAGCAGTAATGAACAGATTTAATTAGATGCAACTAGAAACTAAAACAAAGCAAACTAATTTGTCCTATGGATCTTAGACCCTGTCTTTTGGGGAAATGTCAAAAATGAAAGCTGAAAAATAAGGTGAGCTTCACTTGGTCACTGTATTACATATTTAATATTGGGTTTCCATTCTAGAACTCTTATGTAAAAGTAAATAATTCTGGAACCATGTGCTGTAAGAAAGAATCTGTATCGATCACTGATAATACCCTAGTCCTCATGGAATGCAACCTATTTGCCTTACAATCAAATGTGTCTGAAGTGCTCACAGGAAAATTTGTCAAATATAGAACGAAGCATCTAAAAAGGGATTTAATAAGAAGAGCTAGACAAATATGAACTTAAAGGCAAGATCATAGGAGCACTCCTTGTAACTTTTACAAAATACGTTTATAAATGTTATCACAAATTTTGTCGATTTCCCAGAGAGCCAACATTTTTCTGTCTTCCAAAAACTTTTGAATGTGTAAAGGATCCATTCTCCACACATATTTAAATTATTTTCAAAAATGAGTAAGTTACATTGAGAAAGAATAAGGAGACACAGCGGTTTAATTATTCTGGCAGAATCAACATTTTATTCTACTGGATCCTTAGGCCACAACTATCTTCAGTAGCGATTAGAAGATTCCCAAGAAAAATCTTATAAAAGGTATCCATTCCTGAACCATTTAGCCTCACCTTCTGAATGTTTGCCTACTATACCCTTAACCCCTCTCAATATTCATGTTTCTAGGATTCAGTTATCACCTTTATTCCCTATTGTTTTTTCTCATTGGTATTCAGGAGATGTACCAAAATGATGTTGCTTTAGGCAAGCAATTATATCTCAATTTCTACTAGCAAATCCTAACACTTCTTTTCAATGCTGTTCAGAAAATCAGAACATTGGTATTCCAAATAGAACCCTCAAGCACTACAATTCTTTTTTATTGGTTGAAATAAGTCATGGTACATGCACTTTTTATGTCTGTATTAAAAAAAAAACCAGAATTTCTACTTGAAGACTTCCATGTACAAAGACATTTGAAATTAAATCAACATTCTGAATAAAATACAGTAGATGTAGGAAAAGCTGTTACGTTTAATTCCCGTCAACCAGTTTAAAATGCCACAAGATAAGGAATTTTTAAAATGCCACAGGATAAGGAATCTTATCTATGGGATTTCTGTATGAAATTTGGGGGATTTCATTCTATTCCAATGGTATAATAAATTTTTACTGAAATGTTTCTAGCTATGATTTGCATATTTAATTCATTTTATATGGTTATTATTCATGTTTCACAAAATATTTTAAATAAAAGAAGATAAAATTGTTTGACATTTTAAAAATGTGTTCTTAACAACTTTGTGTGCTGCAATGGGCTAGTTTAATGGACTAGTTTTGTCTGCTGCAATGGACCTGAAAACTAATAACGTAATATTTAGTAATTAAACAAGTAACTGATATAATAGAGATGCCCTGCGATTAGAATTCTGGGAACCAGAGGTAGTCCTTGAGTTACAACTGTAATGGAGCCTGCCCATTATGGTTGTATGTCATAATGACTATAATTTTCATTGTTTTTTGTAATGGTTGTTTTAACAACCTTAGCAATTGTTAGACAAATGTTGCAGTTGTTAAGCAAACCATTGGTGGCTATGGGTGTGATTTTGCCAAACACTGGAAGTAACTATTGGTTTTTAGAAACAGTTGTAAAATCTGGTCACCCAACCTTAGGACACAGCCAATAGCCATAAATGCAACTGTGTTGCTGTGCTGTTTTCTTCTTGTTATCTTACTTGCTAATGGTTTTAATGGTAGTAGAAATAAGGAAAGATTTCTTTACTGAACACAGGATTTAGCAGCCATATCAGGAGTTGACATTCCCTGAGAAGGCAGTAGAGATGTTTGCATACATTTATGCTTCCTTTAATTCCTTCATCTTTTTTATGGTAGAAATGGGATCATTTCCATGAAGAAAAATCTTCAACTTTCTTTTCTCATTCTTCCCTTCCTTTCTATTGGAACTTGAATTTTTATTTTTGCAGCATTTTTGCCTTCCTTCCTAGGTAATTCTCCCAAATTAGGCAGAAATCTTTGTATATTAACAAATGGTTAACTGATATTAACTTCATGAAAATGAGAAACAGTTTTATAGGAAATTGCATCTGAGTGTACTTTTTTGTACAGGTTTATATGCTGCCATTGCTTAGCAATTATTTTGGAGGACTGGATTTGTCAGAAGGTTGTTGCAATAAAAATTTCACTCTTCTATACTGAACAATCACACAAAATGTGTTAATTTTCTGAAATATGTAAAAGACAAAAAAGATGCAAAAATGGAGGTATTCCTCAAGCTAACAATTGTCTCTCAAGTGTAATAGAATACATGTATAGTTTACATTGGCTATTTTAACATGGTAAAAAGGTAGCACAAGTCAGCATCACAAATTCTAATGTTCCCTCTACAAAGTATAACGTGATTTTTTCTTCTAATTCTCATCATAAGTAGACCTTGCTTACCAACAACTGCCTTGTTTGGTGGCCATTTGAAGTTATTATCTCATATTTATGACCATACAGTATCCCCACCATCATGTGATTGCCATTCGGACACTTCACCAACAGGAATTTACAGCCATTGCAGCATCCCATAGTTGTTTGATTGCCATTTGTATGCTACACAATGGGCTCATACCAAACAGAATCAATTGGAGAAGGCAGCAGTGAAATTCCGAAGTTACGGCCATGTGATATCTTGCATTGCAACCATGCCTGATTTGCTTACAACCCATGGCAGAAGTGAGGTCATAAACCTATTGTGGTCATGTGATGTTTCAGTTGTACGATTTAGTGATAGAACTGTCAGTCCCAATTGTGGTCATTAAGCAAAGACTACCTTATACACATTGTATAAAATAGCTTCAATGCATAGAGAATCATTTCTATACTACATACTGTTAACATTGGATTTACTGCCAATGAATGTTTACTGTTAAATTATCTAGGAAAGGCAAACAATATATTCTGCTCAGTGTAACTGAGAGGAAAATAATCAATGCTGTGTGCTATCAAAAACTGGCACAGAACACAATGGCTATGATAAGCTTTCTGGGAGGGTCAGCCACTGTGGTTTCTGTTAAATGTTGAACCATGATAAGTGAGACCAAGAAACTGAGAGGTTATCAAAACTTGCCTTAATTTTAAAATTAAGTGCTACAGGTTGCCCGAATCAACAATTATACTGTAGAAACTGTCACCTACAAGTCAGAAACTTTATATATCCAAGATATATCCAATTTAATTTCAGATTAGGCTATCATATTCTCAGAGTTAAACTGGGAAGTAAAGCATGCATAAAAGATCTAAGAACAGGAATGGTAGAGCTGTCAATTTTGACTCACTCATAAAGAAATAGGCAAAAATTTGGTAAATTCTTATTGAAAATGAAAGGAAAGTCATTCTTATCTATTTCTGTTTTGGGAACCCTGGATTAACGCAGGTGGAGTATGGATTATTTCTTTATTTCATCCCACAGATTTCCACACCTACTTAATTGCTGGCTCTCTTTGTCCCCTAGGGATTCTGTCTTTGGAATACAGCAAGAAATTTCAACATTAAAAAATCAATGAAGGAAAACAAACCCATTAAAAAAGTTGGAATATGTTGAAGCAGCATCCACACAAAGTAGTATTCATTTCCAGAGTCTAAGCTTAGTGCCCTCACTTCTTCCTGAAATCAGCAACTGGCATATAAGAGCCTAGGAGAGGCAAGGCCAGTAATGGGGATTGTTTTAAAAAATAATGAATACTTCAGTTACCATGACAACCATGACACCTCTCTACTTTGGCAGAATTCCGACAGTAAGTGAACTGCTTCCTCCCCCATCCCCATCCCTCTTTGCCTTCCAGTGAATATCCTGCAGAAACACACCTCAATTCTAAATTCCAAAGAAGTAGCATCCTGTCATTTTATGCTCCCCTCCACCCCCCGTTATTTATATATCAATGCCTTGGAATATTTGTTTAATCTGGCATGTTTTAATCTCTAAACTAGTTTTAACATTTAAGTTTTGCTTAAACAAAAGACGAAAAATAAAAATAAAATTAAAACTCATTTTTGAAAGATGCGTTTTAAGAAAAAGAATTTCAGTTATAACAAAATCAAATTGTTCCTTAACAGATAGCAATAGTCATTCCTAAAGAAGAAAGTTTCCTAAGATTTAATACTATCTGACAGGGATTTAATCCTTTTGAGTTGTAACTGATTCCAAATCTATTTAAATTGTAAGCTTAACCTCACAATGAATAGAAAGAAACATAAATGATATAATCTCCTGATTACTATAATATTGTTCACATATAGCCACATGCTTAACTAATTCTCATAACATCTTTGGGTATGCTGATTTTACACCAAGCCTTTTATACAAGTTTTTTGAAAGCCCAAATTAAAAATTACAGAGTGGAAGCTAAAATTTACAAAAGACTTTATCAAACTAATTGTGTTCGTTTTAGGCAATAATTCAAATATTTTTTTAATAAAAAGCAGCCTTGGTGATATTGCAATGGTGAGGAAATGGCAATGTAAAGATCCAAAATATCAGCCAAACTCACCACAATGCAGTAATAAGAGAAATGCACAAGCACTATTTTTTAGCCAGAATAATAAAAAAATAAAGAATTATGAGTTACCAGGTTACATAAAATGGGAATGTACCAGGCCTTCTCTGAGGCAGCATGTCAACTAATGAGATATGCCTCCTTTGCTGCTGTCATTGCCCTTTGAAATGAGTCTCCCTCCCACAATTCTGTTGAGATGTCCCGACTCGATTAGCCTTTCATAGAGGCATGAAGACTTGACTTTCCTTCTGAGCATTGAGATAATTGAGAATTCTGCTGAGAAAATGTCTATCATGCTCAACTATGTGGATATGTATAATCATGTTTTGATTTCTATTAGTGTTGACTCTGACTTATGGATGCAACCAAGAGTCATCTGATCAGTTGGGTGTTCTTCAAATTTCTTTAAATAAATGAATTCTGATACCATAATTATTTACCACTTATATTTGTTTTATATTGGAATATAAATATTTCTTTTGAAGATGATGTAGACTATAATAGAGAAATGTGGCCATCTAGAAAAATCAGACTACTTATTTTCTTGAGCTCTGATAACATCCAAGCATATGAAGAGTAAATATTGGGCACTTGCTTGTACAAAGAGAAGTGAAAATTCTATTTCACAGAAAAAATATTTCACATGCTGTATCCTTGCCATTTATTATCGTATGTTAAACAATTTCTAATTCATGTTCACTTTTGCTGACTATAATTTTATCATGTCTTGAAAACATTTCCTCTATTTCTTTTTATTAGAATGTTCAAGTATTATATAACCATTTATACAACTCTGGAATTAGATTTCTTTGCTCTGGGTTGTCTCCAGAAGTCCAAATAATTCTAACTATATAAAATCTTCTCAGGATCTCATAAACAGGCCAGGCAAAGAAAGAAAAAAGCAAAGAAGGTGATGCAGATATTTGAAACTGTATTCTTTATCTAATCATATAATTTTTTCTAATCATTTTTCATGCTTTACTTTGGTATTTATTTACCCCCAAAGTAAAGTTTTACTAAAACAAATGAAACTTACTTCTGTGTAGGCCTCTATAAAAATGTATTGCCTATGAATTTGATAGAAGATGGCCGAAAATAGTTTTTTTAAAGTCTCAAATACTATTCAATAATAATCTGCAATACCAGAAATCACTCTTTCTCTATTGACATACTATACATATTATTTTAATTGATACAAACTCTTTCCCTACATTTCTCCAATAATCTTTCTGAAGACCAGGGTTCTTCTGAGTGTGCTGCATTAGGCACCAGTATTTTATGTTTCTGGAAGTAAGGAAAAAGTAGGGTATTTCCTCTTAAAACTTCATATATGCCTTCAAGCAGCGGCATCCACCATTTCCTTTCACCCTGGCTTTTCCTGAAGGAAAACGTCTTTTCAATATTGTTAATTTTGATGCAAATGTAATACTAATACCCTCAAACTTGCATGCAAACATTTGGATTTTACTATGATTTTTCAAGTGTTGATTCTTCTTCATTACCATCAAATTGGGAGGAAGATCTAGGGTTCCATATGAAGCCTGTTGTTTATCTTAAAAATTATAAAAAATATAAATCAACTGAAGAAAATTAGTTTACTGGGGGGAATAATTTTCCTATTATTTAATAGAAAAATAGATTTTTTTTCTATTCTTACATATAAATGAAACATGTGCAAAAGTGAATAAATCAGCATATATTTTAGAATAGTATTAAACCTCTTGACTGGCATAACAGTTGAAACAGGTGGGGTGGGGGGAAGATAACGATGCTGTAACTGCCTAAAGGACTAAGTGCTTTATTCTTCTGTAAAAGGAAATCACTGTGGTTTCCACATAGATGTGGGAACACAATGATTCAGATATCTCAATCTGTAGATTAATAATTTAAAAGCAATTTCCTATCATTTTGCATATATTTCTTTTTCGGGCTCTGTGTGTTTGTGTGCCTGTGTATGTGTGATCAATAGGTACTTTTCTAGAACTGGTTGTTTTTCTTCACGTTCATCAGACAATGATATATTTCAGTTTCATGCAGCAGGTTAGTGTACTGGTATCAGAAGGGTAGTAATTACTACATACTTCTTGAAATATTACAGATTCTATGAACTAAACTGTCTTTGTTTATAATAAAAATACATTTGCATAAATCTTAAGAGGCATTAAAAATGGCACTGACTGCATAAACAGAGCAATTGATTTAATTGGAAACAATTAGAATCAATTTACAGGCCTAACAGATTTAAAACAAATTTTATAACTCCTCTTGTATGTATATTTATGGTACTTGCATTCTTATTTCACATTATGGAACCAAGGATGCATGTCTTCTCTGTCACATTCCTGTCCTCTGAAATAGCATCTACTCCATGACAGGTATGGCACTCACTCTCTTAGGATTCCAGAAGGCTCTTTAAAACCTGGCTCTGTTCCTAAGACTGGGATTTGATTGTTTGTGAAGTTCCTATTGTGTTCTTCTATTCTTGTAGCTGGGTTGTTTTTGGTCCAAGCTCTCACTCTGTTAAACAAATAATTCCCTCAACACTGTTCAACTATTTACAAAGTCTGCACTACTATTACTGTTAATCTTCTCATCACTCCTTATCACCCATCCCCTCCCACTTGTGACTGTATGATTGTAACTTTGTCACTTGTATCCTTACAATTTATATTGACTGTTTCCTAGTGTGATTTGATTGCTTATTGTACCCTATGACTATTATTAAGTGTTGTACATTATGATTCTTGACGAATGTATCTTTTCTTTTATGCGTACTGAGAGCATATGCACCAAAGACAAATTTGTTATGTGTCCAATCACACTTGGCCAATAAAGAATTCTATTCTATTCTATTATGTTTGAAGTTCTGTTTTTAACTGTTTTAATTTTGATATGTTATAAGCCACCCAGATTCTTTTGGACTAAGCAAACAATAAATTTAATAAATGAAGTAGATGATGATGATGATGATATCCTTCCTATCATTACAAATTTGGCAAACTCCTGTGGGAATAGAAATGTGCCTTTTTATGTGTGTGGATGTATTAGTGCATGTGCATGTTTATGCATATGCACTGATAAGTACTATACAAAACTTATGCACTAATCTGGAAGATAGGAACTGAAATGATATGATTGCCTAGAATTATAACAAAAATACAATTGTTTTAATACCCGAGAACAGAGGATTCACTTATTTCTGCTGCTCAGTTCATTAAGTTCCATAGCAGAATGGGAAAAAAAATAACTAAATTTTTTTTACTCAATTTATTCAGTAGAAATTCACCATAAATATCTTAGATAGTTCTCAGCCAATGACTATTTGTTCAGCAATACTTTGAAGTTACAATAGAGCTGAACAAGTAGACTTACTACCAATCTTAGAAGCTGCATTCCTTACAGTACCCCTGTGGTCACATGATCATAATTAGGGGGCTCACAATTATGATGGTCACAGCATCTCACAATTACTGGATCACCATTTGTGTCCTCCACTATCAGCTTCTGACAAGCAGTCATTGGGAAAGCCAGCAGGAAATCACAAATGGCAATCACATGATGTTTTGCCTAACAACCAAAACTGAAACTGCTGGAACTGCTGTCATAAGTTGGTGTAGTCATTTAGCCTTGCTGAGCAATGGAGTTCACGATTCCAACTGCTATCATTAACCAAGGAGTACTTGAGACTCATAAACACACTGTCAACAATTCTTTGAAATTTTGTGCTGGATAATGACCCCAATAAAGTTAAGTAAGTAATTCTGAGAAATCTCAAATAAGCTGGCACTTAAAAACAGAGACCCTGAACTTATCAGCAAAGACTCCAAAATAATACCTTTGTGGGTGCTGTAAAGGGCTGCAAATGTCACCATAAAAAATGTGGTGGAGTATTTCCCAGCATTAACCAGATGGGGAAAGGCCCGTTTAGTATCACGGTATCGGCGCAGGCACTGGACAAATCTCAGCCAAGCAGGAATGCACTGAACAACCGCACGCACACCGTAAGCATAGGTGTTGCAAATATGAAGGCCTATAAAAAAAAACTTTCAAAAGGTAAGAAATCTCTAGGAAAATGATATTGTGAATTACAAATAAACAATTCCAGTTAACATTCAACAATACCTTAAAGTACACAGGCACATATAACATATATGTGTTCAGAGATAAGAGAATATTGGAAAATGAAAACTTAGCAAACAAATTCTTTATTTCCATCCTATTCCATCCCCAGTAAAAGAGATATTGAATATCTATATACTAAATATTACTAAAACTCTCTTGACATGATCTTTAACTAAGTAAAAGAGAGTATCATAAATTAACCATTTTTTAACTAAGATACCTCAAAAATAGGTTAATTTACAGAATCCATAATCCAGGATCCATTACTCCGAAGGGAATGAAATATGGGAAAGTTACGTTGCTGAAGGTTGCTTCAGTGGTACTGGCTGTTGCTGCACCACTGGACTGCTACTGAGGTCACATAATTTTCATTTCCAATGTTTTGTGGCAATTTTCTAGCTAATCTCAAAATCCCCCATTCCCTCCCTCATTGAGGAGCAGGAGAGAAAAGGAGAGACGAAAGAAGAATTCTGATGCTCCCTGCCTGATTCCCATAAGGAAACTCAGTGGGGAAACTGGCAGGAACTCAGAAGTCATTCCTGCTCCCACTACATTGTTGCCAGCCCTGGATCATTCTGTTTCTCCATTTAGGTAAGGAAATATATCTAAAACAATTCATTATACACTAGACTAGACAATGGTTGCATGTGACTGTATGGTTGCATTGGAAAAATAAAGCTCAATTTTGCCTCAAACACACAGTACACAACAATTTATATAGCAGCTGCCAAATTTCTTCTCATTGACATACCTGGATCTTCCAGCAATGCATCTTTAGCTTTCCACTGGAGCTCAAAACTATAGAAACAGATCATGTATTCAAGGTCCATAAGTATTACAGCTAGACTATTAAGCTGGTCAGCGAGCCAAAAATCTGCAAAGCCCACCTTATGGAAGGGAGCAGTAAATACCCGGAACTACAAAAAAAAAAAAAAATCAAATATAACATTGTAAAACTCAGACCACAAACGTTGAAACATTTTCTCTTAAATGGCACAACTGCATTACAGAAATTATTCTATCATTTAATTTTACAAGGCAGATGTAGAACCTAAAGGACTTCTCAGTGCAATAGAATGTAAATAGAATGTCTAATTATTATGACCTCGGTTTGTCCTAATGCACAGAATGAAACAATCCGATGTCCTAGCTTTTTGAATGTAAAATTCCCCCTGGTTTAATATGTATGACCAAAGACAGTGGACTAAGGGAAGTGATGTATCTAACTTTTAAAGTGCTTTGGTCATCTTGACTAATTTACTATTTAAAAAAAACAACAGAAAGTTTGAAGATAATATTGGAATGGGAATTTGTATTCTAATCTTCTTTTACATTCATTATAATAGGCATTCAAATTAAAACTGTATTATAATTGAGAGTTTTGTAATTAATTTCAATAGGGAAACAGTTTAGTAATACTACAGTATTAATTGACATTAACAATTTTATAGAATTCTTTAATGGATTATAAAATACTTTTAAGTTATCTCCAAACATCAAGCTTAGGAAAACTATTAAAGATGACAGCGGTGGAAATGTTTGCTTTCGCACACTATTGCAAATGTGGAAGAAATAGTAAAAACAGATGTTTTTACATCGCAGTCCATTCTGCCTTCAGCTATGTGTTTCTCAAACTAAGCCATTTCATGCTCCATTTATCTTAGATTATAATTCTTCCTGCATGTTTAGTTAGAACATCAACAGCTAAAATGGCAACACCAAGATCTACACAATACAAACAAGCAGAGGATAGATGATTATTTATTGGATTTTTATCCTACCTCTTTACTTTGTAAGCAACTCAAGGTAACAAAAATACATTATTTCTTCCTCCTATTTTTTCCACAACAACCCTGTGAGGTGGGTTGGGTTGACAGAGAGTGACTAGCCCAAAGTCACCCAGCCAGTTTTCATGTCTGAAGTGGGATTTGCTGCTGATATTTTAGATACCTCACATATCTTTTAGATTCCTCCAGTCATAAACTACACATTTTGCCAAAACATAATTACAATGAATTTTATTCAGAAACTCTGGCATTTATGCTATTTGGTAGCAATCATTCTTTTCAAAGTATATACAGGTTTAACAACTATGGAAATATTATAGAAAGAACAGAGAGTTGATTTACATATAAACCACATAAAATGAGGCAACAACAGTATAAAATAGCCTAATGCGTGGATTGTGCTATCAAACATAGTTGTGGGACTTCAGTCCCAAATTTTCTAACTCTGTCAACTTACCCTTTGCTGTTCATAATAAAGATATCACTGACTAAATTTAATGTACAAATTACCTATAGATAAGCAATGGAGCCAGGCCATTTAACAAAATCTGAGAATATTTAATTGTAATATTTTTGATAGGAAGAGTGGTGGGGTTGTCATTTGCTGATGGATTTTAGCTAGATCTTGACTTACCAAGAGTTTAAGCAGCCAAAATCGAGACTTGTAGTAAAAGGTTTTTGTAGGATTGATAAGGAACAGCAGCATAAATCCATACAAGATAAGTGGGTTTGCATGCATAGGAAATACAGTGCTATCTCCATATATGCATGCTAGCAGACTCAGACACCATAGCATTCCAAGGAATCCAGCAATCTAGAAAGATTATATTGTTAAAAAATGCAAATTTAGCAATTACGTGCAGATAAGGCAGGACACAATATATATGAGGACAATATTACTTCAGTATTACATATTAATTTATTTCAGCTCCAACTCAAATTCTAAGTTTAAGTTTTAAACTCTTATATCATTTAGAGCCAAATTATATTTATTTATTTTATTTATTAAATGTATATGTTGCCCATCTCACTGTTGCTACCTATCTCACCTCTACAGTTGGTTCTCGACTTATAACTGATCTTTTAGTGACTGTTCAAAGTTACAGCAAGCATCTCCAGAATTACTTACAACATGGTTTTGAAGTTCCAATGGTTCTTCCCCCGCACCCTCCAAGCCACAGTCCCATGATCAAATATTGGACACTTGGCAACTGCTCACATTTATGACCCTTTGTAGTGTACCACAATTTTCAGAATTTTTTGCCAGAAAGTGATGTTTAATTCTGGTTTCTGGCAAAAAAAAAAAAACCTTCTGGCTAAAATGGGTTTATTTAACAAGCATAGGGTTTGCTTAATGGCCACTACAAAAAAGTTTGTAAAATTGGGCACTCACATGGAGACTCATTTAATGACTGCCATGATTTACTACCATAATTTCAGGCTCAATTACAGTGGTAAATTGAGGACTACCTGCGTATAGAAAATATTAATACAACACTTCGTATAACAATTCTCACTCTTCCATTTAAATTTCAGTAAATTAGTGCAGGATATTTTAGATTATAATAGTAAGTGTACCTATAGAATGCCTTTTCAGTTAAAGTATTAGCTCATTTCACTTCTGCTGATATAAAGCCTTTTTTAAAAAAGAATTTTAATGGGAATCCATTAAAATATTTAATACTTCCAAAACAGAAAGGGAGGACAGTAATAACATTTCTATTATTATTATACTGTAAGCCATCCAATGTCATTGGATATGATATGGCCAACAAATAAATTTTAACATATCAGTAAATAAATAATTTTAAGTCATAGCCAATATTTAAATTATAGCATTATCTAACACAAAAACTTCTATGGGTAGAATTTTGTGGTCAGATGCTGAATTATCTAGTCAGTAAGGCCACTGATGTGAGATGTTTTCATTTTAAAGAAAAAACTTAGAAAAAAAATTCCAATAATTAAAACAATATACGTATTTAGCTATTATCTGTACAATTGAATTTATGAAGCCCTGCTGTTCAAAATAATACAGGAACATGTAAAACTCCTTGAATTATAGACCTTACCTCAAAAAGATGCTGATGGGACAAATTACTACGTGGATTGAGCTCAAAGATGAGAACATGATTCACTCCAGCTTGCCTCCAACCATATGTGTTAATGCCAAGGAGAAAAAGGAATTCTATCAGAAGAAAACCCCCTCGATAGATTCTTATCAGTGGCCACACGTTTGATCCTTTCATTTTAAACACACCTATCAAGTAAAAGATGAAACTCAAACATATACAAAACGAACAACTTAGTAGAGTTAACTAAGCAACTTTTCTTTATAATAAAAGACGTATCATTTTCTCTGTATTTAAAATTCTGCAATAAATTACATTTAAAAGGCACACTTGCTTAATTTCAGCAATTATGTTCCCTTAATGATCAGGACAGAGAGTCAGCTGACTCTCCATATTTGCTGAACTACACTTCCCAGCAGGCTGACCCAACCTGTGAAACTGTGATGAATGCTGGGAATTGTTTTTCAGTAATATATGGAAAGTTTCAGCAGGTAGAAACACTTGGCTGATCTTGTCTGAATTTAGAAGGTAAAGAGGAGCATCACCAGGGAACATCAGGGTAACAGTAATAGGAAACAATTCCCATATTGTTGGAAAAAAATGGCATAGTTGTGTCCGTGATTGTGCTTGAAGTCCTATTTATCTTGTGATGCAAAGACCACAGCTTCTTTACCTAGGTGTACATAGAGCAAGTATCATTACCCTGATAGAAACTTAGAGACTCAGACATGACTCTTCCTTTTTTCCATTTTACTACAAAATATATATAGTACTCCTAGCTGCCATGCATAAACAAAATGCTTTATATGGGCATTTCAATGTAACTGCAAGCACCAGCACAAGGATATAAAAGTTCTTTCCCTTTGATGTTCCCTCGCAGTTGATACTGAGAAGCATGCAACTTTTGAAGACATACATTCCATACAATCCACATCATTAGTTGCTATGGATATAGTCTATCCACTTTTCAAGCCAATCATGATAATTCCTATTACTATCATATGACAGTAAATCAAAGCTTGTTTATTTATATTCCACCTTTATTATTTTTATAAATAACTCAAGGCAGCAAACATACCTAATACTCATTCCTCCTCCCATTTTCCTCACAACAACAAACCTGTGAGGTAGATTAGGCTGAGTGACTGGTCCGAAATCATCCCGCTGACTGTCATGCCTAAGGTGGGACTAGAATTCACAGTCTCCCAGGATCTAACCCAGGATATAACTTTAAGACCTGTGGACTTCAACTCCCAGAATTGCCTAGCCAGCATGACTAGCTGAGGAATTCTGGGAGTTGAAGTCCACAAATCCTAAACTTGCCAAGTTTGGAGACCCCTGATCTAACCTGATATCTTAACCAGTAAACCAAATTGGCTCTCATTATGCATTTCTATCTAATCACCTCTTTTCTTTGATGACTTCAAGTTGAGGCATTATGAGAGAGAAAACTGTTTGTTCCCTTTCTTCATACCATTTATGTATTTACTTATTTATCTATCACCACATCCTATATGGACTCATTGCCATCAATAACAGCAACTACATTATTTAAAAATAATACACATGTTGAGGTTCATATCTAAATGTCCCTAATTTATTTAATTAACATATCAATAATTTAATTACAAAACGTATACCATACAAAGTGATGGCATATGTTTTCAAAGTTTTCAAAGAAGCAGCACATAGCTTAGCAAGTAAAAGAAGGCAAAATATTTGGGATAATAGTTAAACATGCTATGCTGGTGAGAGAATGTTCTGCTTTTGTCAGCTGGCAAATAAAGCTACTATTGGAACTTTGTTTTTTTAATGTATTTAAACTCTAATTATTCTACATCAGGGGTGTCAAACTTGTGGCCCGCAGCCAGATGTGTCATGCACTGGCCACGCCCACCCGCATTTTAGCAAGGAGGGAAAAAGTCATGATACGTCACGTAACAATGGGATGCTGCAAGTTTGACACCCCGTTCTAGATTCATTTAAACTATTTTATTTTCCTTTTTCTATCTCCTCTTTGTAATAGAGCTTATCCAAAACTTACTTCTGAACAAGCACTCACATCATTGCTATCTAAATGGTAAGAACCGCAGAGATTTTGTTCAGAACTAAATCATGCAAGACAACTTCCCGTATTTCCTTATTTGGTTTCCAAGAGGAAGTAGAAGAAAGTCTTCTGTTATTTCTCTTTATAAGCTTTTATTTCTCTACGAGCCCCTGAAAAACAGTCTTTATACGCTTCTCAGTTTTTAAAAAGCAGGTATAAGTGAGAAGATTGCTAAACAGCTGAATTAATTAATGGCATTGTAGATTTCTCATGACTGGCATAAGCTATCCCTTGAACCATTTATTACTACTGGTACTTCAGTCAGAAAAAGTTAACAGTAGTAAAAAATAACTGATCTTCTATATATTTTTAGATCTACATTGCCAACTAAATTAAGACTCCATGAAAGGTAAATAAACATAATTCCAGCCTTGGAAAGGTAAGGAATATTTAGAATATGCAGCAAGGGCATTGAACGTATGGTGATGATTATAAATTAGAAAAAACAAAAGAGCTGAGAACACTTCAAATTCTCTTCTAATCACTCTCTTCCAGCTTTTCAAATACAGTGGCAGACATAAGTAGAATTTGGCAGTAGAAATACACTATCTTCTTTCAATTCTACCAAAATATGGAAGGTAATCTTATGATAGAAAAATAAATCAAGAGGCTAAAAAAGGCAAAGTATAAAATAGGTAATTTCAAATATTTTTAAATGAGTGCCAAGTTGTGGCACAGACTAAATTCTTATATATCTTATGTGATTATGATTTAGAACAGATGATCAAAAATAAAAAGGAAAGCAATTCTGTCCCAAATCCTACATGGTGACATCAAAATCTAATGCCAAGTACAAATATTCTTAAAATGAATGGAAACAAATGACCACACACAAAAGAAATGGGAAACAAAGGGGAAATTTCCAAAGATACATAACATAGTCACATTTGATTTCAAAATGGGAACAAAATTCCTATGAGATTAATAATGAGGCAGTCAAATAAAGCCAAATGATTTGTATTCATTTGAAACTGTTAGAATGTGCATCACTGTAATGGGGTGGGTGGGTGGGGGTGGGGAATCAGTCCCAGAGGAGCCAGCATACTTAATAAGCAGAACCAAAAAAGCTATAAAGACCCAGAAGTATTGTTTTGTAAAATGACATCTTTCTAAAATGAAGAGAGAGAAGTGGAATGTATTATCCAGTCAATAACAAAACAAGACGTGAATAAAGGAAAAGAATATGCATGTTTCAAAAATGATTCAGAAGAAATGCTTCAAGATTTTAGGCAATCTATTATTCATTAAAACATCCCATTTCCAGGTTTCTGCATTAGCTTGGGAAAAAAGTTGTGATTTTTTTAAGATATTAATTTTAATGAGTAGATCCCTTAAAGGAGTAGCATCTTATCAACCCCTGAATAACAGAGAAGTCATGGGTTTACCAATGATTCGAAATACTTCTCCAGAAACATTTTCAAGGCATGCATAACCCTTGAAAAGTTTTTGCTAAATATCAGATGCAGGAAACTAGCAACTACTTTGACAAGTTAAAGAATGAAAATCTATTGTAGAGAACATGTTTCAGATGGGTTCAGCAGATTTTAAACCAGAACAAATAACCTATAATAACTCCTCCCACCCACCCAACAGATCTATCCACTTCTCTTTTATCATTGCCTTGGCCCCTCTATGCCCCAGATACCAAAACAGTACTTAAAACATACAGTATTTGGGGTCATAGTAAACATTAATGATTTTAAACCATCCAGCCCATTCTGGATTTATAGGCAATTTGTAGATAAAAATCAGGAGGCAGAAACAAGAACCAGAACAGCCTTTGCTAAGCATTGGCTGATACAGTAGCTTTGCCCTGTTCTGGATTATGAAATTGACATATATACTCTTTTCTATCTTTTGGGTAGTTTCAAACTAATGGGACTGCCCTAAAAAAGTATTTGCTGAAAAATGCAGTTGATCACTTGCTAATCAACAAGATCAGTTATAGCTGGATAACACATATAGTACATTGAGGGATATCTCCATTGGTCTTCAAGTTCAATTCAAGATCTGGTTATTACCTATAATAACCTTTATTGGTTGGCCCTTGCTACTTCTGGGACCTTCTGTTTAAAGCCAAATCTGCCTGTTCAATATACTGTAGGTTGATCAAGGAAAGCATGTTGTGAATCCTTCCATGAGAAATTAAGGGGTGTAGAGGCAAGTAATGTCAGCTCCCAAGGACAGGAGAGTTCCCACCTGGTTAGCATCAAGAAAGATGGTCGTTTGTAGAGAAGTGGGTGCCCTATAATTGGGAGTAGCTGTCTAGGACAAGTACCAGGTGGTGGTCTATTCGCAATCAGGATGTGTGAGCAGTAGGCTGGCACCCACGCAACTGCATGCGCAGCCATATTTGTGCGAGGGGTGGGCACATGCATTTGTCACTCACACAAATAAAGGTGTGTGCACACTCGTTCCTTCCCCTCACACAAAACCATCTTCTCTTCCCCCCTCTTGCCCATGCCCTGCCAGCCCAGAAAGGTTGGGACATGCTGGTCCAGTTTTAACACCGTTCATGAACGAGTGATGATTTTATACTTTCCTAATGCTATATGTGGATACTAAATTTTAATATATTGTTTTAGCTTTGTTTTAAGTTTTTATTGTTTTTTTTATAAGCTATCTACAGTATGTCAGAAAGTGTCATATAAATAGATTTATTATGGGGTATCTTTTAGGTGAAAAATCTCAAGGACTGGAGTCTTTTCTGATGAATTCATTACTTTATAATTTTATAAGCAGGGTAAAATCAATAGTATTTTAGGAGGGAAAGTCTTTTCCATTTCTAACTACCTTCCGTCTCCTATTCGTTTGTTACTAAGGTTTATATTCCAGGAAGTCTTACAAATAAGTCCTAACAACAGTTTCCAATTAGATGATAAGATTCCTGGCTGTTTGCCAAATTCAGTCTGCTGGAGAAAGACAGGACAGTCTTCCCCTCCTCTCAATTCAGAGAAACATTTACATTTTTCCTTTGCCTGCCTATTTTTGTTCTCTGTTAAAGATGAGTTTGCTCACTTTTCACTGAAACTCTGTTAAAGGTAACTCAACTTAGCTTACACTTCTTCAATGGATCCTTACAAATTCTTTTCATTATCGGGATGAACTATTTAAAAGTGAGCCCAGTCAGATTGGTCTAAGTGCTTCCCTCCTCACTGCTTTCTATCACCCTCTGTTATTGCTAGGCACTTTTTTTGAAAATACTAGTTTGTCCACAGAAATGCTACTATTTCCATCTGTGAAATTTTATATAGTACATCAAAACAATAAAATAACAGAGAAATATCTTAAGAACTGTAGGCTGTCCTGTTATCTACTTTGATTTGCAAAGTTGCTAAAGTAAATGCTTTCACAGTATGAATTCAAACATCTGAATGCAAATATTCTCCTTCGGTTAACAATGTTAGCGTCTAAGATATTGCTGAAGATCTGATTCAGGGAGATTCACATTACTGAAGGAACGTTTTATTCCATTGCTTCATAACTAAGTTTTGTAAAAAAATTATATATCGATGTCTCCTGGATTTGGAGACATATGAAAAACGGATAATTGTGGAATCTTACATAAATTATGTCCATTTATTTCAATACTAGTTTTTTTGTTTTGTGTTGTTTTTATAATAAGTCTATGACTGTAGCCTTGATTTTGTGGATCTTAGCCCTATAGATTTTAAATAGAACAAACAAAATTTGGCAACAGACTTTACCCCCAGCTTTAGCTTAGTGTTTGGCAAATCTGTGTGGATAACGTTCACTAACTTTACACATATTGTCTATATATAACATATTTTACATGCATTTTATATATGGCCAAAATATCAATCATATTTTAACATTATTTGATCCTAATCAATATTACTCTCCACCTTTATTCCATTGAATTGAGAGTTTACTGTACCATTACACTGGATTGACCCAAAGCCCACTCCCAATGCACTATTTACAACCAAATTTTACAAAGCTGTTTACGAATGAGATTGTGCTACAACATTGCAACCCTCATTTATACTACAATATGCTTTCAGCCATCAAAAGACTTGTGTTTTTCCACTTTCAAATTAGCAATTGAATACAAACACACAGATGGTTCTAACGACATCCAGAATTGAAATAAGCAAATGATGCAAGTTTGAAAAGATAAATTAAAAAACATTTTAAAAGCCCATTTGCAGAGAGGAAATTGAAGATCTGGTATTCGAAAAACTGAATTATTACTTTAGGAAAACTATACTGAACATCCAATTCCTTTACTTTTTTGAATATTAGTTTTTTAATTATTCTATAATGCTAAAAATTTTATATACTGCATTAAAAACTATTCCACAATTCAATGGCATCAGAAAACTTTACCCCTCGTATTTTTGAGAGAAAAAAATTCTTTTTTTATACAATTCAATTTAATACTTTGCATAAGTGATTGATAGTGGCAGGAATTTCTTACTCTACAGGAAAAAAAATACTCATATACTCTTTCTTTTTTCCTTTTTCCTTGCCTGTTCCTTCTTCTCTCCTTATGGCAGAGAAATACACGATTTCTGTATTGATTCCTTTATCTGCATCCTTTACACAGGACTGCTGCTAACCTGGGCAAAAAGTGTTCTGCCCCCTCTCAGCAGCCCTGACTCCTCTATTGCCTGGGCTATATAGCCTGTGCAGGAGGCCCTATCCACCATTCCATCTTTTTTGCTGCCTCTTAATGATGTCAAAGAAGATATTGCAAAGCATGTGGAAAACCTAGGAAGGGGCAGAGGAACATGGGTTACTCTTTTGTCATCTCTTCCCCCCCACCCCCGCAAAGTTGTGGTTTCCAGCCTATTTCTACTCAGGAAGTACAAGTTGAATTAATCCGCTTCCCGCCTCCTCTTTTCATTAATATAACTTCTACAACATCTATCTGTCACCCACCTGTCATGTCTTTGGCAATGCACAAGTTACACACCTGCTTGGAGTGGCCCTGCCTATATCCTATCTCTTCCCCTGTTTGTTTCTGCCTCCTTTACCTCTGTGACTGCTTTCTTAGGAGGCTTGCCAGTTTAATGTAAAAATAATGACACTTCCAGAGGGCATTTTTAAAAGCACATTATGTTTTCTTTTCAAAGGAGAAGTAATCATGCCTGGAGGGTGCTAGACTTCTATGCAAAGCTCTAACCATCTGACATGATGAAGAGAGGTAATGGGAAGGGAGAATGAGTGCTGATTTATTTTATTGTGGCTGCCATAGGAGAAACAGCACCAAAAGCAACCTTCAGTCTGCAGTGTTTTGCATGCTCTTTGCTGTAGCATTTAAGAACATTGAAGAAAAGCTGATTTTAAAGCAAGGATAACTTTTTCTGTCCCCCCACCCCCAACTCTAGTAAATAAAAACAGCTATCTTCAAAATAAAATAAACAGATATTTCAGGAATTCTGCAAAAATCAATTCATATGAAAAACTATGATTTTAAAGTTGTTATACATTTATAAATTTATAAGGTGGTTTAAATTGACATATTATTTAATTATTAATTGTTACAACTACATTCTATATTTATTTTCTAAATGCAACCCTAATCCCAACGATAGCATTTACTTTAGTCATGGAGGGTTGTGACATTCACTGTAAAAAGTTACAATATTGCAAGTTTTGAGATTTCCTGGCTTAAGACTAGTTTACATTTGAGGTTTTAAAAGCTGCTGAATGTTATAATAGGACTCAGTTTCATTGTTTCTACAGGATCAATAATTCTGACCGAAAAAAGGGTAATTCAAAATATCATTGTGAGTTTAATACCTTTATTTAGATTTTATTTGAAGTGACTTAAAACTCATCCTATGGTACCGTTAAAACTATACATACATACACACACACACACACACACACACACATACACACACACACTATCCTGAAACCAAGTAAAGTTTACTTATTGAAAACTAACCTGAAAGTATGAGGGTGATATTCAGCACAATAAATATTCCACAGAACAACCCGACCCTGAAAGTAGTCCATGCTGGTGCAGGCTGTAGGGAGAACAGAACAGTTTTTATTTTAAATATCTAAGATCTTAAAAGACTGTGCTGATATTATCGAACTTACTGATATATCAGGTTGCAGGCAAACCAATGATTCCTTTCTGCCAACTGAATTCATTTATATACCTGCTGTGCTTATTAATGAAAGTTAATCTTAGACCTAAACTATGTATGGTGAAGACATGTGACTAAATCTCCTGAATCTTACTTTTACTCAAAAGGATGACTATCCTGCTGGCAAAGCAATATTGAGGAATAAGATGTAAGAGGTTAATGCTTTCCTTCCACTGTAATTTTCTCTAAGGTTTGTATCTGAGCTGATGCTTGTCCCAGTGAGAAAAAAATGCAATTATCGAAACAAATGGCAACATTTTTATGGATGAAAATAAGTCCAATTTATGGAGACGTACTGAAGCCTTACAAATACTTTTTACCTTTTTATACTTTTAGAGCAAACTGTTTACTTGCTCTAGAATTACAAATAAATTTTGAGAAGATTGAGTTATAATTTTGCTTTTACTGCACAACTGTTATAAATTGTAAAATAGTGCACAACTATTATACATGGACATAAGCAACAATACATTAAAAGTGGTCAAAAGGGTTTTTTTAAAACACCAGGGAGGGAATTAAATAGTTCAAGACATTGCCAGGTTATGTGGGCCTTAGCACAGTATTAGTTACACCCCAATTTTACTAATAATAAGAATATAATTACTGCTCATTCCTAGTTATTTATATCCTGCCTTTACCTTTTTAAATAAATAACTTATGGTGGCAAACATATCTAATACTCCATCCACCTCCTACTTTAGGGTACAATAACACTATGAAGTGACTTGGGCTGAGAAAGAGTGACAGGCCCAAAGTCACCCAGTCAGGTTTCATTTCTAAGATGGGACTAGAACTCACAGCCTCCGGGTTTTTAGCCTGGTTCCTTAATCTACTAGACCAGGGGTGTCAAACTGGCGGCCCGTGGACCAGATGCGCCATGCGCAGGCCACACTCACCCCAGCTTCGCGAAGGGGGGAAATGTTGCGCTACATCACATGATGGTAATGTGATGCCTCGAGTTTGACATATGTGCACGAGACCAAGTGGGGAAACTGTAATCAACAGTCATTTCTTCTGTGGCGAGCTTATCCACCGAATCTGTGTTGAATGGAATAAGCATTAAGTAATTGCTCAGTTCTGATTGGCTTGAGGCAGGTATTATTATTTTTTTAGTTCAGACACTGCTGTACACAGCATTTGATGCCAAGTATTGGTGATGATAAAGTATGACAACGATATAATGTCAAGAAACTATTTAGCTCTCATGACATGATTGTGTCAATGCTACTACTGAAAAGGCTTTCTGGAATGGAGAAGCTGTCTTGCAGCTGTAAAGCTGCTAGGGCCAGGGTCTAATCAAAATCAAAGCAGCAATTAGGTGATTAAGACAATGCTGACTGGAAAAAGGAAGCAGTGTTGGAAAGGGAATGACAGTCAATTGGCCTCAGCAGTCAAAAAAAAAAAAAAAGATCCCTGGACTAAAAGAATATTTTGCTTCAAATGAATGACTAAAATCTCTAAGAATGACAGCTACATCAAACCTTCTGTTTTTCTCTTACTGTTGCTGTTTTACAGAGCTCTTTGCCTATGACTTTTCATAGGAATAAACAGCAGAGGAAATCAACAAAATAATTAATTGGAAGTACACATGAACTTTTTTATTCTAGCATCCTTTCAATTCTGCCATTACATATTAACGCACTGTCTACTTCCAAGATTTTTGAAGTGAAAATCCCAAAGAAAAAAGCAAAAGATAACTCAAGACGTGAACTTGATGCCAACTCTTAAATGATGTCCATTTATCCAAGGAAATATAATGAAGTTCTTCGATTTCCATCACCTGTGCTGCTCCTAGTGGTGGGACACGTAATCGTTTCATGGCTTTCTGTCGGTCTCCATCTTCCAATTCATTGGTTACCACTGTCTAAAAAAAAAATAGATAAAAAGTTATAACTAATAAGTTTTTTTTAAAAAAAAAATGAAATAGATACTAAAAGTTCAACTGCTTGTTTTAAAATATACAGGCAGTCTTTGACATACAATCATAGCTGGGATTGGAATTTCCTTCACTAAGGTAAAGTGCAATGTCACATGACATGGGCTGCCTAGCTCCACATACACAGGGCAGGAAGCAGTGTTCCCAAATAAAGAGTATGGGGGTTGTCACAAGGGTAGGGGAGACATTAAAAGGTCTGGCATAGGCCACACACATGTTGGAGAGTGATTTCTGCAATGTGTTGCAAGCTCAGGAGGCCAGGGATAGACGGTACAGATTACATGCATGCATATGTAGGAATGCTGGGGAAAGAATATACTGGAGCTCAGAGGCTTTTTCGCATGCACCACAGCTCTGGGCTTGCAAGAAGCCCAGCTACAGCCCAGTCCAACTGTGTGGTTCAAATGGGTTTCTTACTGTTCTGCAGCTCTGGGGTTGGAAGAAGGCCAGGCCACAGTGCAGCATGAAACCCAGCTTCAGTCCAATCATGCAAAAGGGTTTTGTGGGGTCCTCCGACCCTGGGGCTGCAAGAAGCACAAAGCCCAGTTCCACCAGCATAGCACAAAGGGTCTCTTGTCCCAGGAAAGTTGCAGCCATCCTAGCCCAGTCTCAGTAACTGACAACCTCCCCCATTACCCTGCGCTCCAATGCCCTAGCTTATCTTTTGGCCATGGAGGCCAAAAACAAGCCACATTGGGGCCACGCGGACGCTCCGTGTGACCCATTTTCAGCTGGGAGAGGCCATGGAAGCCAAAAATGGGCTGGGGAGCTGCCTGCAGCCCCCCTGTGGCCCATTTTGGCCAGCAGAGGCTCCGCAGGCTGGTCCTTTGATATTTCCAGGCAGGCCCTGTGGACCAAATCTAAGCAACCCCCCCCCCCCCCAGGCTGGATCTGGCCCATAGGCCTTGAGTTTGACATCCCTGCCTTACATAGTAACTATACCTCTGTTTCAGAGATGAGCTGGTTAATTTTCTTGCAAGTATAGAAAGGAGCCACTTCAACATGAGCCACTCTCCAATCAGCACCTCGTGGTGTCTCCAGGATCTTATCATGTTTCTTCAAAATCTTACGGAACCCTGTGAAATTTAGATTCTAAAGATAAAGATAAAACACAACCGTGTTATTTGCTTAGTTTCTGCACATATTACCCTTTCATTTGATATCAGGGAATTGGGAAGGGAAATAAACCACTTGAAGGAAGAAACTATAAAATCCTTTCTGTCTTTAAAAGAAACATATTTTACATTTTTTTATTCATAAATAAAGCTAATCTTTTTTTTCTTTAAAATTAACAAAAGAATTAACAAAGCCAGCTTTGAAAAATCATATATTCCCTCATAAAATATTGCTGCTACAGGAGTAACCTTTTGTAAATTGCATGTTTAAATTAAAATGCCAGAGCTGAAGTCTGCTTGTAATCCACATTGTTGTCCTTTAGTTTTATACATAATAATGCATAAAATTGATTGTAATCACTAATAGCAACTCCATACTTCATACAGACAAAACTGGAGGATTAGAAACAAGTCAACATTCCCAATTCACTGACTGCTGAACACATTTTTGAACACCTGGTATATAAACTGTTTACTGAAAATAATAGAATATTTAAAGAAGTTGTTGGGTTATCAAAAAAAGCAAATAAAGAATTAAAAATTAAGGATATGGAAATCTTCACTTGTTTTTAACACATTGTACCTTGTACATGGGACTTAAGTAAAACACTTGCTATTTTAAGCCTATGGTGCATTATATTACATTTAATAATGAGGTACACAAAAAAGTGTGATTTATTTTAAAGGTGTAACTTATTTTAAAGATAACACTGAGTATATGTATGTGTATTGATATTTATTTAATTTTAAAAAACAGTGCAATTGAATTTAAGAAAAACTCAATAGTTTGAGGCATTATATATAATAACAGTAAAACTATATCACTATATCATTATTATAGGCTAATGTATAAGTTGAAAAAGAAACCTAACCTGTTACAGAAACAAAATTACATAGTAAAGTAAAATATATATTCAAAATCAACCTAGTTCTTTTAAAAAAGAAAAAGGGGAAAATCATATAAAATAAGAGGGAAAAATTTCCTTATAAACTAAACATCCAAAAGATAATATTATTTGGAAAATGATCTCATTTAGGCTAGGTTTCATTTTCAAATCTGAAACAAAACAAAGAACAGAACCGAAATATAGTGCCCATGGGAAGAGTTACAGCAGCTCTACTGAAATTATTTTCAATTAAATCATGCCTGGAGTGATTTCATAATGGAGCTCAGTAGGATAGAAAAGCAAGGAAACAATCTGAAGATGGGAAGAGGAAACTAATATATTAATGATATATATTATCTTTAATAAGAAATTTTAATTATTTTCTCTTGAAGAAACCCAGCAATCTCCCTTGAGAGCTATACCTTGTTCACAAGCTAAATGAAAAAAAAAAGAAGTCACAATTTCAGGCTTAAGTTCTTATTTCTGGGTTGAATAACTTTGATTGCTCTGGGAATAATTACAACTTCTGACAAATCTCAGTGACACGAAGTGTTTGACAACTCTAATACCACATCACACTGTTAAATTCTTGCCAGAATCTTTCTATTCCAGCTGCATATTTTGAGCAATAAAGAGTTAATAATAAAGGATATTAAACTATAGGAAGTCAGTGAGAAGTGAAATGAAAAAGGCAACTGCTTCCCAAACATTCCATGTGGTATGGAATATTACCAGAAATAAAAGATCACAGAGCTCCTCAACCCTCTGTCTCCCCAGAATATTTATTTGGACACTGATGATTTCTCCTCCACCCTTTTGTCAAATAAAGATGTGGCAACTAACTATAGGCAGTCCTCAATTTACGACCACAACTGAGCCCCAAATTTCTGTTGCTAAATGAAACATTTGTTAAGTAAATTTTGCCTCTTTTTACAACCTATCTTGACACAGTTGTTAAGTGAATTGCTGCAGTTGTTAAATTAGTATTATGGTTGTTAAGTGAATCTGGCTTCCCCATTGACTTTCCTTGTCAGAAGGTCATAAAAGGTGATCACATGACCCCAGGACAGTGTGGGGCACTGAAAATATCATAAATATGAACCAGTTGTCAAGCGTCTGAATTTTGATCATATGATCAAGGGATGCTGCAATGGTCGTAAGTGTGAAAAATGGTCATAAGCCACTTTTTTCAGTGCCATTGTAACTTCAAATGGTCACTGAATGAACTGTTGTAAGTCAAGGACTATCTGTAGTGCTAGAGAATAAAGGACAAATTAACTAGTTATATAAATGATGATCTATTGAGAGCAAGCCAATCTTTTTAGTTCAAAGAAATGTTTAGCATGCACTAGGGACCATATGTACCATGGATAGGAAGAGGTATTCCATTTTCTGCAAGATGATAATTTTCATATGCATTATAACCCAGCTCAATATTTTTGTGTCAATGCAGATGTTTCTGTATCTACACCAGAATGTGGCAACCTGTGGCCAATAAGATGCATCTACTCTTAACAAGTTTCATATTACTCCAGTTATCAACTGCAAATTTAGCCTAATACCTTCCCACGAACATTTTCAAATGTTTGTGGGAAGCAAGAAGATTTTGCTTGTCATAGGTAAATTTAAACAGAAAAGTGAAAATGTTTCTGAACTGATATAAAGGGTGAAATGGTATCTTGGAAATTAATTGTGGACCCAAGCACTTCATATAAAACTGTATCTCATTCATAACCATACAAGTCATATAAGTATCTACACTAATTGAATCTTAATCAATAGCTATATGATGAACTGGATAAAAGGCAATCTGGTTGCAAAAATTCCAGCAAACCTCACTTTAATCAAGATTAATCCCATCTGAATCACCGGAAACATTCTTTAATGATATGATCAATACCTGATAATTCTGCAGTAAGATGAGGCTGAGGTAGAACTCACTGAAGGCCAGTTTCAGGTCTTTGATGTTCCTATGATGAACACGTTCCTCATGAGACAGATGGAAGACTGGCTTTTTACGTTGCCGCAGGGTAGTAACACCACTGGTTTCCTTTTGTGCATCCAAAGTTGATTGCAATTCATTCTGTAGTGTAGCAAATCTGCGCTGCGCCTCTGCCAGTTTTTCTATGGAATTAAAATACAGAATATGTTTATATATTATATTAAATAACACAGATCATGTTGCTCTTCCCCCAAAGGAGCAAGTCAACAGACAGTATTTTATAGCACAGATGGATGCTGAAATAAAGAAAATCCAGTTGTCATTTGAGGGGTTTTTTTTTCCCTACAAGAGGATGTTTGTGGGGGGGGGCAGTGTGGTTCATCTGACTACAATGGGGATGGGGATAATTAATGCATAATGAATAATGCAAGTGTGTCCAGTTAAAATTTTTGTAAACATACAACTTTAAATGATGATATAATTAAAATGTGTCTGTCTGATACTTCAATAACTCCTGATTATTTGACGTTTCTCTTTGAAAAGGGTTGAGAAAATAAAAAATCACTTTCACCCCTTATCATCCAAAGCCTAGTTCACAGAAGAAATTTATTTTCCTGATAGTGAAATATAACACTGCAATCCATATATAAGCATTTCTTTATATCAAAACCCTGCCAACTGACTGCTATATGCACTTAAGATTTTTTTCCCCATCAATAAAAGTTAACTTTTTATGATCTACAACTAAGCCCTATGAAATAAATTAACAAAATTAACAGGATAACAGAACTTCTAGACTTCTAGATAAGAGACTTCTAGTCCAACGGCCTGCTTAAGCAGAACATCCTATACCATTGCAGACAAGTGGCTGTCCAGTCTCTTCTTAAAAGCCTCCTGTGACAGAGCACCCCAACTTCTGAAGGCAAGCCATTCCATTGGTTAATTGTTTTCACTGTTAGGAAATTTCTCTTTAGTTCTAGGTTTCTTCTCTTCTTGACTGGTTTCCATCCATTGTTTCTTGTTTTGCCTTCCTTCTCTTGCTTTGGGGAATAGTTTGACTCCCTCTTCTTTGTGGCAGCCCCACAAATATTGGAATACTGCTATCATGTCACCCCTAGTTCTTCTTTTCACTAGACTAAACATACCCAGTTCCAGGAAGCATTCTTCATATGTTTTAGCCTCCAGCCCCCAATCATCTTTGTTGCTCTTTTCTGCGCTTCCAGAGTTTCAGTAGACTACAAATAAATCTGACCTACAATTCATTCCAGACAATGAAAATTGTTTTTTATAAAAGCTGGATGATAGATTCCTATGTCCTTAACAGGTAATTCCCAAACTATTACAGCTATTTGCAAAGAGAAAACCCAGAGGTACATACTGTAGTTACAAGATACTAACTTTTGGTCTATATTTCTTTTTTAACAAAACTGTGTCATGACTTAATAACGTTATGTGCAAACTCAGGAATGCATACACTTTTTAAACTGTTATATGAAGTGGAGGGATTCAATTTTTTTTACTACCGGTTCTGTGGGCGTGGCTTGGTGGGTGTGGCAAGGGAAGGATACTGTGAAATCTCCAGTCAGAGGTGGTATTTGCCAGTTTTCCTAACTATTCAATTTTTCTGCTACCGGTTCTGGTCAGAACCTGCTGAATACCACCTCTGGTTATATGCCATTGTTTATTAATGCACCAACAATGGTCTACTGCAATTCTTCATTAACAAATAGATCATAAAAAACATCAGAAACAGCACTGCTGAAAAATTATTTCCCCATTTAGTCAAAAGTGCTAATATCTGAGGCCTCAGAGCTATAGTTTATTGAGAGTTTCAATGCTGTCTTTTGACCATTGGGTTAAACAAGGTTTATTATATGTAAGAATATATTATTTATTATATGTAAGAATAATATCACTATATTTTTCCATTTCCTTTGATTTCATTGTTTATATTTACACCATCTCATCATCCTGAATGACTGTAACTTAATCACGACTGTAACTTAAGGGAAACTTTATGACTTTGAGTCAGTCACTGTCTCTCAGCCCAACTCACAGGATTGTTGCTGTGAGGAAAATAGGAGGAGGAAGAAGATATGCTCTCCACCTTGAATAATTTATAAAAATAATAAAAGAAGGATAGAGAGAGAGAGAGAGAGAGAGAAACAGACAGATCATTCTGACAGACAGAACTGATAAAAAGGATTGTAATTCAATATTGTGTTTGCCATAAAAATAACTTTAGGCACATTATAATTATTTCACATAATGGGCATCCAGTAGTACTCAGTATAGCATCTTTTAAGATATAACAAAAACAATTTAGGATAAGAAACATAATCCTTGAGGTTCACATCCATTCCTCATCCTCTTTTTACAGTGCTGACAGCTAATCAGAAATTCAGTTTTATACTAAAAACATTATAATATTCCACTTTAGGAAAATTCTGGCTAATTTAAAATCTGCTTTGGTTAAATAAGTTAGGATTAGGAGCTTAGTTTCTTCTACTGACCAAAGCTATATATTCTTGTCTTATTCCTGGCAGAGTAAAAGGAGCTTTCTAAATAGGGTAAGATAAGAACTACTGAAGAACATGGTATAGCCTTGATATGGCAATTGCCCCTTAGGAATCTGATGGAACAAAAGATGCCTTACCTGAATAAAATGTGTTGATTTTGGCAAGCTCTTTCTCACAAGTTTGGAAAAACTTTTCTTCAAACTTGGCAAAATATCTCTTTACAGTATCTTCATCTGTGACTGAGGAAATAAAGATAAAATAACAAAATTTGTAAAAAGATTCTTTAAATCCATTCTGATATTAATCTTAGTTTTCTCAATTAATATCTATATAATCTTTTATCTGAAGGTAAGCCATTTCTTGGAGTCAGCAACATCGTCAAGAAAATAAAATCATTAGACTCCTTGAAGAAGAAAAAAATCCCTTGAAATTTTAATGGGTATTTCTTTTAGTTTTTTTAAATTACAATCATTTAACAGTACCCATTATAAATCCAGGACCTGGAAATAAATTACTGAAGGAGAATTTTCTCCTTTATTTGTTTTAATAATAAAGACCAGAATATCTGTCAATAGAGAAACAAATTACAATTTATAACTGAGATAACCACACTAATGGATGAACACTGTATTCCTTTTCTTTTTATCCTACAAATTATTCAAGGTTTTTTCTATTATCATAACTATACAATTCCAAACTATGGCAGACTCAATAAGCATATCTTCTTGTTTAAACTTACAAAGCCTTCATCGTTTAAACATTTTTTACAGGGTTATTTCCATATCAATGCATAATATAACACACACACACACACACACACAGATGTATGTATATCTGTATGTATACACAGAGAGAGAGAGAGAGATTTCAAGGCTATGTTAAACTACTTAGGATGTGTTTATACAATGTATTTTTTGAGGAAAACTTAAAAACTACACAAATCTGATCAAGTTATTGCAAAGATCTCATACAGCAGGAAACAAGATGTGGTCAAGCTAAGTTTATATCATTTTTGTGATAGAGGTGTAAAATGTATTCACAGAAGAAAAACAAACTTGATATATATTGAAATGCCTTAGACATTTTGATAAAATGGATACTATACTACCGTGTTTCTCATATAATAAGGCCAGGTCTTATTTTTTTTTGAACCCTGAAAAAATGGCTAGGCCGTCTTTTCAGGGGTGACTTAATTTCCCCTCCCCCTTGCATCTTCAGGTGGGCAGGCGGTGACAGTTTGGATGTTGACCTCGGCATTGGTGGAGCACTTCGTATCGGGGTCAATGCAGGCAGCACCATATCCGGGTGTGCAACAAAAGTACTTCTTAACGGCAAGCCCCCCCACCATTCCCTCCCATTTTGCATGTTTTAATATAGGCCTTAATTTAGGGGGAGGGGCTTAATTTCATTTCATATCTATAAAACATGCTGGGACTTCCGTATTGTTGGAGAAACAGGGTATTTAAAATTTAACTAGGACACCTTAACTAGCAAGATACAAATTTTCCTTTCTTGTAATTGAAAACAAATCTCTAAACCATGACCTCTGATTTATTGCTACTGGATCTGCCACTGGAGCAATTTACAATTTACCTAATATGATTGATGTCTACTCAGGAGTACATTCTACTGAATTTAAAGGAACCTATTCCCAGACAAATAGTTTATAATGCTGCTGCCTAATGAATGCATAAACAATATTTCAAGGAACGATTATGCTTCCTTCTCAAGAAAATGCAGAGTATTTCAATTAATCATAAAACATAATAGACACCGTCAATTTATGTCATATTATACATACCTTTAAAAGATAACAGTAAAAATTATCAGAGCAATTAGTAAGAAGCACTGTGAAATAAATAGGTAAATGTATATCTGAAATTTTCAAAGCAACAGCTCTTTAATTTTGAGTGGAGAAGGCAGTCTATGACTATAAAACAGCCTTGCAAATCTCTCTTTATCAATGGGTCAAAGGGCAGGACTTCATGTATTAATTATAAAGCCAAGGCTGACTCTAATGGATGCAGGCAATCCTTCTGATAAACTAGTCTCAAAACATTCAGGGTCTAAAGGTCAATACCCACACCAGCTTTCCCCCAAACCAGAAAGAATGGACTTCAAAGGTCAGAATTGCTAGCCACCATACTGATTGCTGGGAAGCGTAAGAAATTTCTATAGGCACCCTGATTGTGGAAACACTGATGGATAGTTTAAATTACACTAAGAAAAAGACAAGGGGAGTAACATAAACAGAAAATGAACAGTATTTCCATATATAAAATCTCTAACATTGTTCCTGGTGTAATATTCTGCATCATCTGAAGTACTTTAACCCATCTTTAAATTTCCCTTAAACATTTAATTTTTTTCCTGCATTATCATTAATGAAAAAGGGGAGATGCATAGTATATAATTCTTTTTAAAAGATCCATTAGCATTTGCAACACCACAAATGATTTCACAGAAAGAAAGCTAAAAACAGGAAGACATATGGGCAATTTCTGTAATTTTAAAATTAAACAAACTACCTGTAGGCAAGAACCCTAAACTAGTCCTTCAAGAATTTATGGAAATGGAAGCTTTTGTTCAAAGAGCGAAGGATGGAGGAACAGGATGGTAACAAATAATTGATAAAAGTTGAGGAAAGGAAAAAAGAAACCTTGCCCTTTAAGGAATAGGCAAAGTTCTTTCCTTTTGTGGATTCAAATTTCTAGGCTGGGAGAAATGCAAAATGATTTGGTCAGCTGCGCTGAAAGTCAGAATCAGTTTATTAATATAGGAAGGCAGGTAAGAAATCTCACAGCGTTCCTAGGATTAATCTAGTAAGTGAGTAGAAAAACCTCTCTTTTATACACTTCAGCTTCTTTGATTTGTAGGTGTGAATCTTTGAAGACTTTGATTTGTGTGTGTTGAATTCCTATCTCTTTGGGATCTCTTCCTGGGATCTTGGTTTTATGGTCCTGATCCTTTGTAGTTGCTTGTTTGCTATCATGTTTCCTTCCTGCCATGCCTTTTGGTTTGCTTTTCACAAGTTTTTATAACTTGCCATCTATTTGATTTCTATGGGAAAGGATCTTAGCTAGTTTGTAGGGTTTTTTTTCCTCTGTATCTCATGCCTGTAAATTTCTCCTTCCTTTGTTGTGAAAAGAAAGCTGGCTCCAACTATTTTAATAGCCCTACTTGATAAAGGATGGGGGCTGTTTCCCTAGAAGAGGAGGGTAACTTCCAACAAGTAACAAAACTGGTATCCAAGAATAATCTCCAAACTATCAAAATAAAACAGAACATTTATACCAAATATCTATAAAGTCCAGTTGCCTTTTGAAAAGGCACCTTTCAGACATTTATGATTTAGATTCCTAATTTGTTTTACTTGTCATCTATGGTTCCCAACTAAAGCTACTGAACTATACCATCACTGAGCTACAATTCATTCCAAACAGTAACTGTCTCTCATAAAATCTGGATGACAGATCCCTATATTTTTAACAGATCGTTCCCAAACTATTACAGCTATTTACAAAACAAAAACAAAAAAAACCCTGCATAAAAATAATGGACACTAGCAAACTCCCTTGCAGCTTCCGATTCTCAGTTAAGCTCTGAAATGCAACTGGGCAAATCTAAAGGATCTTCCAATTCCAAAAGATGAGGAAAGACTGTTGTTTTAAGACATCTGGGATAATATCACCCTGGATAAAGCTGATCTGTTCTAACCTGAGTTTTGGAGGGTACTCCTGGTTAATTGGCCAACAAAATCTATCCATTTGTTTTTAATGATCATGCAAAATTATAACACAGAATTAAACAGGAGCTTGCAGATAATTTTTTGAGGGGTGAGCCCGCCAGATTCTCCAGCATTTTATTAAAATGGCCTTATCCAACAGATGTTAAAGGACAAAGCAAGGCAAAACTGGACAGCAACATAGAAAGAATAAGTCACTTTTAAAAACAGAACTATCTGGAGTTTCTGCATGTCCTGAATTATAGCTACAACCATGTTATGACTCAATTAATTCTAAAAGAATTCTAACATTTTTAAATGAAGGCTCCATGGAGCCATAAAATTACATAAATACATAGATCAAGATGTGTGTGTGTGTGTGTGTGTGTAAAATTACATAAATACATAGGTGTGTGTGTGTGTGTGTGTGTGTGTAAAATCCATTCATGAGTCAGAGATAAGAGATAAACTGTTATCTGCCAGTTGGCTAAGAAACAAGTCTTTCTCAATCCAAAAACTACTATTAGACCATGTTTCAGATGTTCGCTGATCACAAATAGTTCCACATTCCAGGAGCCTGGCTGAAGAAACAAGACTTTTTAGAAAATCAGGAATCCCACACTTGGAGCACTGCCAGAGTACATTTTGTACCATTTTTGTTCTGGCTGGAACCAAAGTTCATATAAATGGTTCTCACTATACTGATTGGGGTGGGGATGTGTGGGCAGGAAATAACAATGGTGCAGAAGCCAACTCTAAATGGAATGGCATGTGATCTGTCATGAGGTAGTACTTCAGACGGTTATACTTGAATAGATCATAGACTACTAAATCAATGGAATTCACAACAACATTTTGGGATATATTAAGAAACACCATTCTTTCCCTGGCAATGGTCTTGTATACATGTCTACTGGTATCACCTGCCAGCTTCCATCTAGTTTGAATCTGAAACCTCTCTTTCCACTTATCTGTGAACTGGGAATACTGCCTCTGCTCCCATGCTACAACCGGCAAGAAGACAGCATATGAGCCTTTGGTGTAGAAGAGTTTCACCAATTCATATAGTCTAATGTGGATCAAAGGAAAACTCATCTCAGGCCCAGCCACTGAGCATCTATCAAAGTCTTGAGCCCTCTTCTTATCACCATATTTGCTTGAACCCTAACCCTTACTTGTGCTATATCAAAAAGGGAAGCAAATAAGATCACAATTCATAGGGCAAACAAACTCCTTCACAGGAATGTGCTGACAACACAAGGGAAAGGTTACAAATATTTTTACCCTTGCTCCAGTGCCACCCTTCCAAATAACAAACTCTGGGGAAACTGTGAGAAAATGAATTAGCTCAGTCATAAAACAATTTTTTTTGTTTCACATTATATTTGGTTTGTGCATAACCACACTATGGGAAGTATACGCTTACTATACTTTACTTGTTAAATCTTTACTTTTCTATTGTATATATCTTACATCTATTTCTGTTGCTATCAAAATTCATAATAATCCTACTAAAATTAAAAAATACTAAAATATATCAAGAGAAATAAAGAAGGCATGTCACAGCACAGTCACGTATAGATCAACTTCTCAATATCCCACAGTATGCTGTTACTTTCTACCATTAATTCTAGTTTGTCTGCTAAACTGACTCATTCAAATTTGCATAATAAGGTAATATTCTACCACATCAAGCCTTTTAGTGGCTTATTATGCATGTTGAATAACATTATGCATGTCCTAATAGCTAGGCAAGAAAAAAGATAACCAAGTTATCTTAGTGGTACTTTAACAGAGCTTTTAGTTGCATATTCCTGTTTACAAGTAATTGTATTACTATATAATCAATTATTTAATGACACCCTACAAAAGCATGCAAAACAAGTAAACAGCAAGCATGATGCAGTAATGTCTTATGTCAATTCTTCAAATTTCATGAGAGTCAAGTATATGACAAAACTTGAAACTGTTCTCTTAGTCGATAATGCTAAACGCCTCACTGAAATTTGATGTAGCCCATTTGCATTTAACCCAATTGCTATTAAGAAAACTGTATGACAGAGTTTTGGTAAAATCTGTTTTCTCAAATATTCATCAATCATTTCTAGGGAGACTTCCTGTCTTTTATACAAAGTTGAATAAAAATCCAAAACCTCAGAAACAAATAACGAATAGCCCCATAATAACTTTTGAATATCAGAATCTATAAAAACATTAAATTAGGGAATGCACCATGTCCTGATAGACTACCAAGTTCATATTGTAAGCATTTTAAAAACCAACTTTTGCAATGACTTAAAATGTGATGAACATCCATTCTAAAGGAACTGCAATGCCAAATTCCTGGAAAGAGGCCAATATTGCCTTATTAGAAAGGATGGACAAGACTCAAGCTCTACTAAATTATAGACCAATTTCTCTGTTGAATAGTGATTATGAAATATTTACATCAATATTGGTTGATAGACTAAAGAAGATTCTATAGGACCTTATCTAAATGTGGGTTTTACATAAAAGATGACTAAGAGACAACATGAGAATTGTATTGTATATAGTAGTAGGGTGTGTCAAATTTTTCGATGTTCAATTTCCAAACATTAGGGGTACTCAAAAATGGTGACATGCCTTGGGGATTGTAAAAATATTTTGGTTACTTTAGTATAATTTAGATGTGCTTTGGTAAATAACTACATAAATATTATTACTTTTCAGACCAGCAATTCCCCAGAAAACAATTCAGACCAGCAATTCCCCAGTACCATCAAAGAAGTACATTATTCTGTGTGCAATGAGTTGGGTGGAACATATCTTTATCATTCACTCCAGAGAAAGGCTCAAAAACAGGAAAACCTGCTCAAGTGTTTACAGATAAATTGGTGTATTTCATGAAGAAGAAAGGCATTGACAAAAGCTTGAAGACCATTGGAGGAGATTCTACAAATGTTAATACAAGCTGTGAAGGTGATGCCATGCACTGGGTAGAGGTCAAGCCAGATCATCCACTCTGTTACAGATAATTGACTGATCTGAAGAAGTTGTATATGTGTTGTGGTCCGCTGGTGGCTGGCAGAGCTGGCAGCAGAGTCGGACAGTAGAGAGGAGGTTGGGGAGGAACCTGGACCAGGTCTGGAGGCTGAGGAAGATCTGGAGGAGGGCGCTGAATCAGGGGCAGAAATGGGGCCAGGGCAGGCTGGCCGTCAAAAACTGCCTTCAGACTCAGATGGCAGTGATGCGGGGGAACTTATGGAACCAGTTCCCAGCCTGCGCATGCGCAGAGCTAGCAGAAGACAAAAACAATTGAGAAAGCAGGGTTGACTCAGGAGTAAGGCCACACCTCGGAGATGATGGCCCCTCCCATAGGACATAAAAGAGGAGTGAATGGGAGGTGAGCTTTTGCAGTAAGCAATTAATTTGTTTGCTCAGAAAACCAGCTTTGAAAAATCCTGTTTGACTCTATGTCTCAAGTTTGGCTTTGCCCTGCGTTACGCATTCCAAGTGTGATAAGGTGGGTGTTGATCAACATTCTCCTGAAAGACTGTTCCTGAAAGACTGTTTTTGAAGCCTGGCCAGCTGTGAATGAATGTAATTCACAGCTGTGGAAATAAAAGAGGTTTTGCCGAGATTAAGATTGTGTGCTATGCTTTTTAAGGAACTCTAGATCAGAACAATATGAGCCACCTTTGACGTGCAAACTGACTACAGCAGATGAACCAATGCAAATACCAGTATCACAGTAGCCCTGTCATGCCCAATCAATAGAGAGATGTGTCAAACAGGTCAGTCAGAGGCAGCAAGTGGAGTGTATACATATGAGAAATGTGAAATTTATATCAGAGGCCAAGAAGCAAGTTGGTGGCTAATGTCGAAGAATGAATCAAAACAAGACTTGATGAAACTCGCTTAAACATTTTTGAAACTCTTAGTTTATGAGTGCATGAATTAGTTTTTGCTTAGCTAGATAAGATTCATGCAGAAAAAAACTTTTTGTAGTACAAGGTGTAATTTTGAGAAAATAAAGTTAACAGTATTTGTGGGGTATACGATCAGACATGTATTTACCATACCAAACTAAACGTTGTGCAATTGCAAAAATAATAGATTTGAATTCTTGGTGTAAAAACACATATTTTTAGAACCCCTCACTGAAAAAAATTGCAAAAAGGGCATTGGTACTTACCTGATACACCCGTTCTCTGTGAGCTGTGAAGAGCATCCAGAAGTGGGAGGTGCTTCAGTCTCTTCTGGAAAGGCTGGGCTTAAAACTCCGGGATGCTCCTCCTCCTCCACGGGATACCTCCTCAGCGTCCCGCAGTTTTGCGAAGACTGAGTGCCAAAGTCCAGGACTCATCACCTAATCTAGATCCCTGACCGGAACAGAACCCCACCAGATGGAAAGAAATGGGTGGGGCTGGATGCTCTTAAACAGCTCACAGAGAACAGGCATATCAGATAAGTACCAACGCCCTTTCTCCCATGAGCTGTTCAGAGCATCCAGAAGTGGGACATACCAAAGCTTGGCCTGTCCTGTGGGAGGGACTCCCTCTGGATTGAAATCCACTCCTAAACTCTATGGACTCTCTGTAGGACTCTTCTGCCAAATGAAGCGTCCGCTGAGGTGTAGACATTAATTTTATAATTTCTGACAAAGGGCGATGGTGAAGCCCAAGTCGCTGCTCTGCAGATTTTGTCTATGGAAGTCCGAGTGGCCGATGCTGCTGATCTTGCCGCACTCCTTGTCGAGTGGGCTGTAATGCCCTTAGGAACTGACATGGACAGGCATTCATAACTTTTAGCTATGGTGGCTCTCAACCATCTACCAATGGTCATTGATGACACCGTGTCCTAAAGTGGATGGGTTGAAGGATAGGAATAGAGCCTCAGATTTTCGAAATGCCGCCGTGCGGTCTAGATAGATGCTTAATGCCCTTCGAACGTCAAGTCGATGCCATTGATGCTCCAGTCTATGAGATGGTTTCGGACAAAAATTTGGAAGCACCAACTCCTGCGCTCTGTGGAAGGCTGAATTTACTTTAGGGATGAACGATGGATCCAATCTGAGAACCACTCTGTCTGCATGAAACATGCACAGGTCCTTTCTCATCAACAATGCTGCCAACTCGGAAATCCTCCTTGCTGATGTGATCGCAATTAAGAAGACCACCTTATATGTCAGGAATTTGAGACTAGCGGTTCTTAAAGGCTTGAACAGGCCAGTTTTAAGTGCAGTTAACTACCTTGTTGAGCTCCCAAGTGTGATAGCAGTGAATTACAGGAGGTCGTAAGTTTGCAGCACCCTTAAGAAAGCTGCGGATATGTGGATGGTGCGCTATGGAACGAAGGTCACCCCAGGATATCACCGAGGCTAAGGCTGCCACCTGTCTGCGTAAAGTATTTGGAGATAGGCCCTTGGTCAACCCCTCCTGTAAAAAGTCCAATAATTGTCCTATTGATGGGGCCGTTGGGTCAATCTTAGGCCCCCAGCACCAGCGACAGAAAGCGGACCACGTGGCCTTGTATATATGATTTGTAGGGGACCGTCTGGATGCTTGTATGATGGCAATGGCATCCTCTGAAATCTGTTGGGTCCTTAAATGGCCCTTGCAAGAGGGAAACCCTTGACGGTGGAATTTTCCAAGGTTGTTCTCTCGACAGGTCCTGTAAGTCCACGGACCACGTTCACCTGGGCCAGTAAGGGGCGACCAATATCAGTTCTGCTCATTCCTCCAATAACTTCTGGATCAACCTGGGTATTACAGGGAGTGGAGGAAACGCATATAGAAGTCCGGGAGGCCACTGACATCGCAGAGTGTTGACGGCCTCTGCCCCCTGAGTCAAGTACCTTGAAATATAGCGGGGCAATTGGGCATTGCGGGGAGAGAAAAATAGATCGATCACCGGTTGCCCAAACCTCCACACTGCTTCCTGGAAGAGAGACGGGTGTAGGCGCCACTCTGCCTGATCTATCGAGGCCCTGCTGAGCCGGTCCGCTTGTGTGTTTAAGGCCCCTGCTATGTGCTCTGCCTTGAGCAACAACAGATTGGCCTCGGCCCACTTGAACAACCTGGCCGTCTCCCGCATCAGAAGTTTGGAGTGGGTACCCTGTCTGTTTACATGGGCCTTGGTTGTGATATTGTCTGTCAAGACCAGAACGTGACGTGATTGGAAAAGGAGTAGAAAACTGTGTAACGCCAGATGAACTGCTCGCAGCTCCAACAGGTTGATGCTTTGTAATTTTTCGGAAATAGTCCAAATTCCCTGTGCAGTGTGGGATTGGAAGTAAGTTCCCCATCCTACCAGCCTGGCGTCAGTTGTGATCGTTGCCCTGCAAGGTTCCTTGAAAGGACACCCGTTGTTTATCGTGTTTTCCAACCACCAGCAGAGTGATCGGAGAACATTGTGCGGTACCTTTATCCGGACATTGGAAGTGGCTCTTCCAGATCGCTGGAAAGGTAGGAGGAGCCATTGCAGATCTCTAGAATGGAATCGAGCCCAAGGCACAATGGAAATACAAGAAATCAGTTTCCCTAACAGTTGAGACAGAACTGCCAGGGAAACCCTCTTTAAGACTCTGATCTCTCTGGCCAAAGACTGGATACTATTCAACCTGTCCTGAGAGAGAAAAACCTTGCCCTCCACGGTATCTATCACTGCCGCTAAATGAACTAATCTAGTTGAAGGGATCAAATGGCTTTTATCCCAATTTATGGAAAAGCCGTGACCTTGAAGGGTCTCCAGAGTAAACTTGGTATCCAAATTTGCTTGCTGTCTAGAAGATGACAAAATTAAAATAGCATCCAGATAACATTGTAAATGAATAGATTTGATCCTGAGGGAGGCAGCCAAAGCCACTAGGACCTTGGTAAAAGTCCTAGGGGCCGAAGCCAGACCGAATGGTAGGGCGATATATTCATAATGCCAATCACAATAGCAAAATCCAAGGTATTTGTAGTGAGCAGATCTAATTGGTATATGTAGATAAGCCTCTGTCAGATCTATAGAGGTCAAGGACATCATTCTCTCTGATGCTGAACAGAATGAATTGGAGAGTCATTTTGAATTTTCGATAAACCAATGATCTCTTCAGACGTTTGAGGTCCAGAATTGCCCTCCAGCCCCCCAAACTCTTTGGGACCACAAACAATAGAGTAACAGCCTTGACCCCATTTTTCAGATGGGACCTCTCTAATGGCCAGAATATGCAGAAGATGATTGATAGCCTCCTGCATCAACGCTCTCTTAATGGGGTCCGTGAACCTAGGGCTCCTAATGAAAAAGTTCAGAGAGGAGGATTGAAACTCTAGCACCAAACCAAACCTAACAGAGTCCCTGACCCACGCATCAGAGGTGGAGCTGTCCCATTGATCAGCAAACAATTTTAGCCGCCCTCCAATGGGAGCTGCTATCAAGGACTCACTTGGGGCAACGAAAAAATCGGCCTCCAGTACCTCTGGGGTTTCTTCTGTTTTGGCCTCCCCACTGACCTCTGTTGGAAGATTCCGACCTATCCTGTCTAAAACTGGGTCTGTAGCCTGATGTTCTTTGTGATCTGGGAACGTATGGGCCTTGATAGTAGGTCCGAAAGGAACCCCTTCGAAACAACTGGGATGTTCTGTTTTCAGACCTCTGAAAAAGAGGGGGAAGCACTTCTTTCTTGTTTCTATTCTCAATAAGCAAGGGCTCCAAGACACTGCCAAATAATTTATCCCCCGATATTGGGGCTGATGCCAGCTTGCATTTATGCTTGGTATCCGCCTGCCAATGTCTGAGCCATACCAGTCTCCGTGCTGATACGTGAGATGCTATGGCTTTAGATGAGAATTTGACTGCATTAAATATGGCGTCGGCGGAAAATTCTGCCGCTGCAATAATCTTAGCAATGTCCTGGTGGGCTCTGACATTTGACACCAGCAATATATCCCTCAAGTGGAAGAGCCATCGTAGGGAGGACCGTGTAAAAAAGGGCGCAGCTGTAGCTGCCCTAATGGCCTAGGCATCAGAAACATGCGCCCTACGGAGTGCCAACTCTGCTTTCTTTTCCTCCGGTCTCAGGGCTTCCTCGGCCTCATTGGGAAAGGTTGAAGAAGAGGCCAGTGCCACAATCCACCTCCGGCGTTTTGAGAAAATTTGAAAACTCTGGTACCAAATTATAATATCATTTATTGTACCCTGTTGGGGCTGGGTAGGATGCTGCTGATGCCCATTGATTTTGTACTAATTCAGAAAACATACAAAGGACAGGAATAGTTTCTGCCTCATTAGCCGGTTGTGAGAATATTGGATCCTCGGATTCGTCCTGAGACCCTGTTGACAATGGATGAGGGCTTGATGTGCCTAGTTTAGCGGTGTTCTTTGCTTTGAACAGTAAAGATTTAAAGAGGTGCAGATGAAAAAGGCCAGAAAAGGTACGTTGGTCCGGAATGAGGCCTTCGTCATCCAACATTCCTCGTTCTAGTGGGTCAGCCTCTGACAACCTGATGGATCGACCCTACCTCCATGGGAACATCCTGGTCATCTAATTTCACCTCCTCCCGAAGACCCTGGGCTGGTATGTCAGGGATATTGGGAAATACCTGAATGTGATGATGTCCCATATGCGCAAAGGATCGAGCAGACAGGGATCCTGCTTCCGAAGTAGCCGAAAAGTGTCTGGTCCGGATGGATTGCTGAACTCCAGGCACAATGCCCTTTTGTATGGCCATCTCCATCCATTGCCTCATTTCGATGGGAATAGTCTCAGGTAATCCCTTCTCCTGTCTTAAACCGGCGGCCATAGGGGTGAAGGTTGCCTCTGGGATTTTCCGGGCAGTGCTCATTGGAGGAGATATGCCTATTGGAGGCTGTCCAGAAATAGCCTCTCTGGGCTGGGTGGATAAGTCCAAGGGCCCCAACAATGTACTTGGGCCCTGATCCGATTGTTGTGTCATAGCCATCTTGTCCGCCTCCCTGGCCCATTTCTGCCACTGCCTTTCCAAGGCTTGATGCCATCTATGGGCATCCTTATCCGCTGCCTTAGAGGCCTTTTGGGGGCCCACTAACTTATCTCGGGACTTATTTGTCTTGGAACGGAAGACGTTGTCACCTTCCACTGTGGAGGACTGAATCTTGTGTCTCTAACTTTAATTTAATTTTTTAAATAATAATAATAATAATAATGATAATTATTATTAATATTATTATTATTTGTACTTAGGGGTGGTGCCTACCCCTGTGGTTGAAAGTAGGGCGCTTCTCCAGGAGTGTAAGTCTATATATATATATCTGTATACAAACACACATATATATACATATGCCTATATCTATATGTAAGCCTGTATATATGGGAGACAGTGTCTAAGCGTCCCCAGCAAGGGAAACCCCCCAAGCGCTCCAAGCAAGAAATATTCAGGATCCCTGGGCCCCAACAAGGGAAATCAGCTATACAGGTCCTGGATGGATCCTTTCCTGTCAAAAACGTCCCACTGTTTGAAACGGCACTTGAGGCTTTGCTCCAATGTAATGATCCAAAAGCAATTGCGAGAGGGGAAAAAAAGAAAAAAATCCTGCTTAAGGACTAGCCTGCTTATCCAACGCCACCAGGCTAAGAGAGAAATAATCCCAGGAAAGTGGAGTGGGAAAGTACTTGCCCTGGTCCCCAAGAAGGGAAACCAGCAGGGAATGGCACCTGTAATATTTAGGTGTGAACTTGAAGCCAGCCATTTAAAAAGGTGGGAAGGCAGAAACTCCGATGTTAAATGCCTAAGCAGTTTAACGAGCCGCTGCTGCTGACTCTCCAAAATGTCAGACAAATGATCCTGTAAGGAGAAGTGAGCCGCGGCTTTAAGCGTTCCAGCAAGATCGCAAAGATAAGACGATCGGAGAATTAGATAGGTTAATTGCCTGAAGCGGCCGTCTCAGACTGCCTGCGAAGTGGCAGGCTCTGCCAGTCACAAAGAGCTGCTCTCAACTGATCAGGGTGATAACCTAATAGAGTCATAAGCCTTGAAATCGCCAGATTAATAGGGGGAAAAATTTGCAAGCCGAATTAACCCAAGAGCAAACCTGAATCTTGACTAGCTGAATCAGAAACTGTTCCAGTCAGGGAGTGCACAACCTCTTACCACGAAGGCTGAGCTAAAACTTGGGGACGCTGAGGAGGTGTCCCGTGGAGGAGGAGGAGCGTCCCGGAGTTTTAAGCCGAGCCTTTCCAGAAGAGACTGAAGCACCTCCCACTTCTGGATGCTCTGAACAGCTCATGGGAGAAATTAATTTTCACCCAGTTAAATGGCAGCCCTAATATAGTAGAGTACTTACAACAAAATAATGAAAAGTAAGCTGTATTGATTTTGTTGGATGCAGGGAAAGCTTTTGACAATTTGAATTGGTCATTTGTGTTTAAAGTTTTGGAATATGTAGATTTCGGAAGAATTTTATTCCAGGGATTAAGTCAATATATACAATTCAGAAGGCACATATTATTGTTAATGGTGATTTAATTAAAGCATGTCAGATACAAAAAGGAACAAGAAAAGGATGTCCTTTGTCACCATTGCTTTTATCCTGGTGTCAGAACAAAATATTAGACAGGGTGAGAAAATCATGAGATCGGAAATTAAAAGCAGAGGCTTATGAATTGAGGGCTTTTGCTAATAGTTTATTTTTGATTTTACAAGAGCCTCAGAAAGGCACTGAACACTTAATGAAGAAATCAAAGGACTTTCAAACACTAGCTGGTTTTAAAGTAAATCAACAAAAAACAAAAATGTTGGTTTGATTAAGAGACTGATAAAAAAGACAGTTTTTAAAACCGAGAAGTTAAATATTTAGGGGTTATAATGACTAATATGAATCACATGCTGTTTCAGAATAAATATAGTAAATTATGCAATCGCATCAAAAAAGATTTATTGAAGTGGGACAAATTACAACTACTGTCTTTGTGTAAAACTTTATAATGAAGATGAATATTTTATCTAGGTTGTTATTTCAGTATTTCAGGGAAATACTGCCGTCCCCTTCTTCTTTTGCCCTCAATCTTTCCCAGCATTAGGCTCTTCTCCAATGAGTCCTTCAGGTGGCCATTTAACCATTTAAATGTACCATTTAAACAGTGGCAAAAAGATATTTCCAAGTTTATATGGCAAGGTAAAAAGCCAAGAATTAAAAATAAGAATTAAATATAAATTTAATTTAATATAATTTAATTGTCACAATATTAAATAATAGAATAAAACAAGCAAACCAAACTCATACCACCACCACATATTTCAAGTACAGTGCCACAACATCACATGACTCCCATACTCTTACATTTGCTGGATTCACTTCTAGCCTAGCTCGAAGTCTAGAGAAAGAGCCAGATCTTCACAGTTCTCTGAAAGGTTAATAGGGTGGGGGCCCTCTTGAGAAGGCTGTGCCATATTTTACAGTATACATAGTAAGATCTGATGACTTCACTGTGTTAAAAATACCAAGTCCTTATCCCAAGAAACTAACTATCAAAAGAGATGGGGTTTCCATTTAATTATCTAGATAGAATTTCTTCTTGTGACCAGCTGCTACTGTTTATATTATTCCAATGTTAACATATTTTTTTAAAAAAATCAAATACTGTTCTGGAGCTCTTAAGAAGAAAAAGTTCAAGTATTTCATTTGTGTTTTAGACAAAAAAAAAATCTTTAGTATTCCTTCCCTTTTCCATAATATAGCAGAAAACATCTTTTCCAAGTCGAGTATAAGCCTTCACATCATTCAAAAATAAGGAATGCTGATCTTTGCGCTCTCTCTCCCTCTGAGTGTGTGTATTTTTGTGTGTGCACGCACACACATGGGCATGAGAAAGAGATAATGCTATAGGTATACAGCACTGTATATTCATAGCACTAAAATCACACCTTTCCTATTTTTATCTCACCTTGGTATTAGGTTCATACTACTCAGCATGCAAAATATGTACTGTGTGCAATAAGTACATATGTAAATGGTGTTATAGTCAGATGTAATATTGTGAACCCTTTTCATATCCTGTTAAACAATTCAAATGTTATTTCATATTTTTTAAACATTAACTTAAAGTCAGAGTTTTGAGATTTTGCTTCAGGAGACTGCTAAACATATTTGTACAACTCTTTCACCTAGTAGAAATCTTGTATTATTTTATTCAATGCAAGTTATGTGACAATTAAATAATCTCTCTAAGATGTTAAGTATTAAGATACAGATTAAGTAGACAGTGAAAATATATTAAAATATAATTAAGAAGTAAATTATAAAGCTTAAATTAGTTAATTGTTAAGATGGCATATTTCTGTAACCAAAGTGATATTTACTCTTACAATAAAGTTAAGCCTATTTAACCACTAAATTATTATAATATGTAACTGACTTTTTCAAATCATAATTGTGTTAAAACAGGGCATGGTACAAATTATTTGCTTAAGCTCTTGTCTATCACTGTATCTCATAAGACATGTCAAGATAGATACAACTGTGTGCAACCTGTCCCAATAAAACTTCAGACTTGTGCAATGTTCCACAGCATACTTAGAATCTGAGGGGGTTTCTTTTTCTTTTTTTTAACAGGTGAATCCCAGCCAGAGGCACTATTATGGGCAACAGTAAAAAAAGTAAGATCAGAAAGACAGAGCACAGTACAGAGACTTGTTGATCTTAACAATGAAACTTTTATATTAAAACTTGTTTAGACACTTGATAAATTATTAGAGACTTCTGCATTTGGACTTATTCTACAACATTTTTCAGAAACAACTCAGTTTACAGCAAAGAAGTCTAATAACTTATGAAAAGGTATTGTATCTTGATATGGTCACATTAACATTAGCTTAAGTAAACAAATACTGAGTAATGACTGGACTATTTAATGCAATAGCATGTTCAAAAATCATAAGCTAATGGGACTCAGACTGCTCTACATTCTATATTCTCTCTTTCTCACTTTGCCTAGAACTTTCAAGGCAAATTGGAACCTTTGCACATAATATTTAAGGCCCAGTTTATATAAAAAGAGGGCGTGTGTAGAAACACAAGGCACACAAACAGGTAAGATAGATAAAAGCAATTTATTCCAGTATCTTGAAGTTTTAAATTCCCAGACAATATATCTATAGTTAGGATTTAGAGAAGCAGAAATTCTAAACATCTGGAGAAGAGCATCTTGAGAAGCACTCTGAAAAGAGTATTGTGAAGGAAAAAAACTTAAGTATTACACAAAATAAGGTCAATTGGACCACAAAAGAGCTGCTAGACAAGCTGCTTTAAGATATGAGCTTAAAAGAGCAATTGACAGTGGTTATTTGCATATCAAAAAACAAAACCAGTGCTTTGTTGAATCAGCATTTATATTTATGTACAAACTCACCACTCCTGTTACAAGTTAGTATACACTTCTCTCACAATGTTAAGTATCTATTAATGATATTTTTCAACTAGAAATCCTTACTAAATCTTATGTTAAAAAATAGAGACACCAATATTTATTATTCTGTTCAAAATACTAATAACTTAACTTAAATAGTGACATACAATTGTACTTACTAAATGTCTTACTAGAGCAAGTCCAATATGACTTTTTGCTACTATTTTTTAAAATTATAAGTCCAAAATATAAAAGCTAAACATTTATTCTAAAAATGTATATTTGTTAACAGTCTGGCAGTGATAGGAATACATTGCACTTACTTAAATTAAATTGGCAATATGGGCAGAATAGTTCTTTATTTTATCCCTGAAACAACTTACTATAATTAACATGAATAAGGAACAGTCAAATATAGAGAGGATTCACTACACTCTATCAATTAAGGTACTTAAATTACTAGTTAGAAAATTTTAGATAGACAAACTGGGCAGCTAAGTTTTGAAGTTGGCGCCAGAAATCATAACACTCCAAGCCAAAAAAGCCAACACTACAGTAAACATGTCAGGTATGATCTATGTCAGGCACTTACTCACCTGATTTGGAATTTCGGCAACAATGATGCAAACTAAATGAAGGGGTTTTCTGGAGTAGTTTATACTGAGCAGGTGAGTTATAATTAAGAATATGCTGGGGGGGGGGGTTTAGTCCAGAATTTTAAGAAAAACAATACAAATGCATTCTCCAAACAATACAGAAAAAAAGTGGGGAAAGGCAATTCTCAAGATGGCAAGTGACTGAGATTTGGGGAGGTTTTCCAAAAGAATGTTCATTTACCCTTTTTAAAAAAATAATCACAACTCTTTTTATTTACATCCTATTCAGCAGCTATTTCTTAACATCTATACTGGAATAAAATAATTAAGAAACATGAAAATTCACACTTGCAGAAGTAACCTTTACTTGATAGCTACATATATTCATACCTTCAATATGATAGCTCTCAGGTGCAAAACAGAGTAGTTGATGAAGAGACAGCTAACAGCAAATCTTGCACAAAGCATAAAGAATTATTATAGATGACAAAAATATGTAGAAAATATTCTGTTCTAACCTTACAATTGCAGCAGTGAATACATGTTTTCCAATAGTGAGAAGTCACACAATTGTACACAATAAACATGAACACAAATGAATAAGCCCTTCAGCATCACCTGAAATATTATTTTTTCTCTTAATGAATGAGCACGAATTTAAGAAAAAATTCAAATAGGATTGACAAGCAGTGTGACTGCCTCCATTATGAAAATTATACATTTCTGTTTGATGAGCAAGCTTAAGAATAATGGCAACTGTAACAAAAAATTTGTGGTATGACACCAAAGAGATTTATCTTCAGTGAGTGCATGTAACAAATTTCCAGACCACCTGACACATATCCCTTAAAAGTGTGTGTGTGTGTGTAAAGATGTTTAATGTTTATTAATGTCTGTAGACATGATGCAAATTCATCTCCAATTGTCTTCCAAAAATAGATAAGTTTCTCAAGTCAAGTTTATATCTACTGTTTTAAGCAATGTATTAAGAAAACTTAAGCACCCATTCTGGAAGAAAGCAATTGCAAATCACTTCTGCATTGTTGCCAAAAAAATCAACCTTACTGAAATGTTTATCTATGAAACTTGACTTGAAGGAGACTTTACCTTTAGTACGAAAGTATTGACGCAGTATGCTTTTCAAAGGCATTTATGTTATCAAAAGAAATCACACTTCAATTAGTATTAGACTTTTTTAATTGGCCTCGTAATTCTGAAATTTCCTCTGAGTGGGACTACTGTATGATAATGCCTGCAAACACGTAATACACTGGAACATGCTGTTCTGATTGCTCCCTTCGGATCTTTTTATAGATAAGCACAGCTAACAAATTGGGAATCCTCTCTTGTTCTGAAGAAATTATGGATTGTCCTTGGGTTGCTTTCAGGAGATGGGAGTTCTGAGATAAATCTATCATAGTCTCTAACTAATAAAATGCACATGGACTATTTCACCATTCTCTATTTGCATCTGTTTCCAGAAGGTGTCCATAGAAGCACTTGAGAGGAGCATGTTTCACTGCTGGCTTTACAAAAGAAAGATCCAGAGCAGCACATACCATCATGTTGTTATCACATTTATAAGGATAAGATAGAACAGCCCAATCAGTACTATAAGGCCTTCTTTTCAAAAATATTGATATCTGCTCAATTGCAACATTTATTTTATCTGCAGAAAGAATTCCAAATCGGTGTAAGCTTCAATTGGAGAATCTTAGGTATCTTATTTTTAATAATCTAATCTATCAATAAAAATGGAATTAATTCAATGTCATTTTAACAGATCAAATATTTTATGAATAAATCAAACCACAAATATTTGCCACGGTGACACAGTGGTCAGAATGCAGTATTGCAGGCTAGTTCTGCTGACTGCCGGCTGCCGGAAGTTTAGCAGTTCGAGTCTCATCAGCTTCAGGTTGAGAGAGAGCACTGCAAAGCACTGTGAAGTGGTATAGAAGTGCCATTGTTATTGCTATTTACAATAGCTAGGATTCCAAATCTTTTTGCCTCAGGTGGGAAGGAGATCATCCTACAGTGTAGAAATAAATCGAAAATCTAGTGACTTTGCCTTTACATATGTGTGTGTCTGGCTAGCCAATGAACATGTGATGTTAGTTGCTGGGGCTACCATTGCCACAGTGGCTATGGGGAAAATCTGTGTTTACTTCCATGGATGGAATGATTTTCAGTATAAATCCATATCCATGTAATACATTGCCAACTGAAAACAGGAAGTATTGGAAACTTAGATTAACACAATGGGCACAGTGGGCAAAATGTTGTGAGTAGTTATAGATAAAACTTATTTTTCTACATGATGGGATTTGCTTTCTGACCCTGAGATGAACAACTAATAAACTGCAACATGTTTGGGGAATATAATACCGTATATTATAACTGCTAGCCCTTGGGGTTTTTTTTTCAAAGTATTCAGGAGAAGAATGCTCAGTTCTGCATTGTGGACTTTTAGCTATAGAAAAACTCATTCAGAGAGATTAGTGTCTACAAGTTTACACAGCTACCTATACAAAGTTCCAGCTGGTTGCACAGATAAATGTACTGTCTTCAATACTGTTAGGGGAAAAAACACCTCATTCAGAAGGAGCTATCCAAGGTCCTGTTTCATGCTGTCCTTTTTACTGGGTCTTTGTGCAGATTTTTGTTTACTGCTCTTTCCTCCTGAAGTACATGTACTTTACCTGCTATAATAAATATGGCCTACTGTTTTAGGGCGCTGCAGTGGTTGCGCTATTGGCTTTTTTTTTTTTCACAGCTCGTGCTTATATTATGCTTCATCAGTGTGCCTTGCTTCAGCAGTGTGTCTCTACCCAGCAGAGAGTTGGGTATGTGCTCATCTGGCATATGAGTAACATGAACTGTCCACCAGGTCTGTGCTCTCATCAGTAGGGTGTGAAATGATAGTAGGCATGCTCTGATGCCTAATACCCAGCAAAAACAAAGTCAACTGTAAATCCTCTTCTAAAAGCTGGCAAACAGCAAAATCATGTCAAGACTCCAACCACCTTTGCAGAAAGTGCATTGTGATTCTGGCACCAGGCCCAGCTCCAAACTATTACCAAACAATTTAGCAGGACATTTACAAGGTTATTTCCTGCAATGGAGAGTAGCAAGATTCCTCAGTCATATACTTGTTGATTGCCCTTCCTCACATAGAGATAAATGATACATGCATTTTTAAGTTCTAGATTTAAAGATGCATCTTTAAGTTACAGACTATATAAGTATAAAGTAATAACAACAGAGCACTAGAATCCCAAATAAGGTGGATCCTGTGCATGCTAGGATAAATATTTTGAAGAATATAGTTATAACCTCCCCCCATTTATGGGAAAAGGAGAAGAGGCACCTTTTTAGAATGCAACCAGAGCTAGCCTCAAACTGAAGGATAACTCTTAAATATTTAATATTCAGAAAGTTGGGTAAACCCAAGAAAAATTTAAATAATTTGCATGAGGAATATGAACTGTTAAGCTGAAAGTACAGCAATTTAGTACAGAAGCCAAACAGTAAATATTTTGTATTTTATAAATACCAACTCTATCCAAATAAATTTAGATGAGTAAAATGTCATAAAAATATTAGCTTTCCTTGTTAGTGAATAGGAAAATGATTTTTGGACAAATATGGCCATATCATAAGTCTCTGGCTGCAAGCTGCCCCACAGTCGAGGATACTCCACCAAGTGATATGCCACCACTTAATGGATGGGACAGTTTGTCCTCTCAACCTTTTCTGTATTCCCGACAATTTCAAAACTAGTATTTTATTCTAAAAAAGTGTATAACTTCCTCTTTCCCAAGGTCTTCCTCATTATTGCATCAAGATTATTATCTCATCCTCTGGCTGGCATTCCAAATATTATCCTGAAATTCAGGATTGCACACAATAACCAACTGGTACACTTTGTCCCTATATAATTAATTGACCCATTTCTGTTATGAAGTGGACAACTTCCGCAGAAATCACAACTGTTATATGTCTTATATACCCATTTCAATTCAACTTCAATTATTTTGCTCTGCAACTCCCAGAAACCCTAAACAGCAAGGTCAATTGTCAATTATTATGAGGAATTCAATCCCAAACATTTTAAAGTCAAGTTGTTTACACATACATAATAATGAAAACACCTAAAAGAAGAAAATAGTGTTGGTATAAAGATATTGATGGTTTTCAAGATGAGCTTCACAAGTACTACCTGCTTCAATACAGCATCCTGCTGATCCTGAACAACTGGGGCATTACATATAAAAATTAGGCATAAGTCTTTTGTTCTGCTATGAGGAATTCAGTGTCAGAAATGCAGGCCTCCTTATTTGAACCTAGGAGCTGTAGAATGCCAGTCTGCTTCTTACACAGAAATTGATGCTGTGATTGTAGCAATCTGCAGCATTAAATTTTGTGGAAAAAAGGTTCAGGAGTTGCACTGCATTTAAAACTCAGAACATTTTTCATAATAAGATGAAAATTTTGGACCTTGCAATTAATATTCATAATTCTATTTCTTTGCACTCTCTTGAACTCTCCCAAACTCTCAATTGTTAAATATCCAACCATGAGTAAAATGATGACTGGCCACACCCCTTTTATTTCTAACACTAGCCAATGATAAAGGACAGCCCACTGTCTCCTCACTTCAAGCCCAAATCTACTAACTACACTACTACAAGAATTTTGTATGGAACAAACCCAATTAAACTAGGGTTTAGATTACTGATGATGTTGACTGCTCTAGAAAAGCCATCATCATTATCATCATCATCATCATTATTAACAACAACAATAATAATAATAGAATATTGCTGTCCAAAGCATCCTGAAATTAAATTTACTGATTATTAGGCTTATGTTGCTTCCTTTATTGCCTAGATAACCAGTATGTATTCCACAGTAGAAGTCATTAGTGTAGCTTTATTATTTGCTAAAAAATAAGATTCTTTTGTTGAAACACATGGATTTTATTGATTTATGCCAAAGGATATGGCTTCAAACAGTGAAGGGGGATAAGCTGCCTATCAAATAAGCTTAAGAAGTTTTGACTTTTAAAATGCAATATTAATATTTCAAGGTTTTTTTCTAGTCTGTTCAAGTATATTTCTTTAGTCATGTATACTTGGAGACCAGAAAAAAAGTTGTTGATGGGAAATAATTACACTATATGAGATGCAATTATCATGTTTTCAGTTAAATGCTTTATTGGCTTGATATAGGACATTTATGTGACCTGTTTTTAACTCACTGCCAATGCCCATAAATATCTCGTCCTTCTGAAAAGGATTCTGGAAAAGATGTTAGTGCTGGCGAACAAAAATATATTTAATGCACTTAATTTTTCAAGTTTTAACTACATTTTAAAGAATGTAATCAAATAGAACAATTAATGGTTAAATAGTTAATATGATTTCAATAGTTGGTGTACTTCTCCCAAAGCCAAGAAGATCCTAGCCAGAATTATTCATCAGTTTCAACAATGAGCATTTTGAATTGTCAATCAGCATGATAAGCAAGTGAAGTTACTATAAAGGGAAAAAATGTATTTGAAATAGCCAGTAATCTGATGCCATTTCATACACCCTTATTGAAATAGTGTGGTTTTTGATCTTCACTCAGATTGGTCAACAGCTATTTTTATCCTCAGCTAAAAATGATTAACGAATTGAAAAATATTTTTAGAATTATGCATTTGTTTCAATTCTGGAGCAAATTGCTGTCTTAACTATGATTAATTAATTTACCAGCATTACTACAGCAATTAACATAAATTCTATTTTATATAAAGCATCTTAAACTTCAATAATTTGTTTAGTTTTTAAAATATATTTGAATACTGATTTAGCAACCATTTTGTGTTTGAACTATTATAAGCAGAGATTTATTATATTTAAACTTGACTTAAGTTTTCTGAATTTAAACTATTAAATAAAATATTGAGATCAGGGTTTTTTTAGACTTGTTCTTTACATTGTGTTCTGTCAAGGAACTACAAAACTTCAGACTGTGCCAGTTTCCAATGAAAGTTAAACAACTTGCTTCCTCTGTTGCAAGTCGGCTGTTATCTATCTTGTCATATTTCTGTCAGAATAATTCAAGGAGAATGTCTATTCAATACTGCTTTTGTTTTAAAAGTATTGCAGATATTATTAGCAAGTGATATTTTCTTGCATCACATCGCTTAACTTGATTTTTCAGACTTTTATAATTTGCACATTGATATGGAATTATGGCCTAGTGCTTATGTCACACTGCCTTTCCCTTGGTCACGTGATCAGAAACTGAGTACTTGGCAACTGTTTGCACTCACAAATTATTGCCCAGGGCTCCACAATCATGTGATCACCATTTGCAATTTTCTCTGCTGGCTTCCGCAAACCAGTTGTCTGCCAAGGGCAGCTGAACTCCTTCAACAAGATGGAGAAATGGAACTCAGAGCCTGATGACCTGAGCTCTATTTTTGCATACAGCTCATTTTTGGGTGTGAAGGAGCGCTGATTTCCTTCAAGCAGCATATAGAAGTGGACCTCTGCTTCTGCACCAAAGGCATTTTCTTCTGCACTCAGAGAGAAACTGACATCCTTAAACCAGCCCCTAAAGACTAGATGGAGCTAAAACCCAAACAAAACATGGAGAGGCAGCACAATAAGGAGTGCAGCATCCTTTAGGAAGGTGAGGGAAACCCTGGGATGTCTGGCCCACGTTATGCGCGAGTCTGAAAATCCTGCTTGGATTTTGACAGGAGGGATTTTCCGCTCATGAGTGGAGCCTCCCAGGGACCTCTCCCCCGAGGCACCTCTGTCTGCTTAATAGCCCATGCAACTGCTTAATGACCAAAAGCAGGAGTGATGGGATTGTAGCTGTTGAGCAAAGCTTAATGACTGCTTCACTCGATGACCAAGATTCCAGGGTCAATTGTCATCATAAGTCAAGGACTTCCTGTGGGTGTACACTTTTCCTATTTTGACAAATGCTAGCTACATCTTCAACTACAGATGTAAAGGACCACAATACTGCATTAAATTATGACCTGCCTAAATACTGTTAACAGAGTAAACTGCATCATGCAGGGTCCATATTGCAAGCTAAGCCATAAATGTGGAATGAATAAATGAGGAATGAATAACCTTTTTTTCTTAACCTGTTTCATCTTAAACAACATCTGAAAAAAAAGAGTAAGCGGTCCAAAGCCCAAACTCCAGTATCTCTCCAATGTCACTTTCTTTTTTCCTTCCTCCAAGTTTCAAGGATAGAATAATCAACTTTTACTAGATAACTCATCTCTTTCCAAAGTCATATTTTGAAAGTACAATGACTAACTTCATACCACACTGTTAACCAAAACAAGCCATATTATGACCTAGTTTGATGTCTGAGAGAACCAATTTGGTATAATGGTTAAATTATCAGTCTGGAAGTCAAGTGGATGACTTTGGGCTAGTTGCTCTTTCTCAGCCCTAGAAGCCAGTCACTTCTGAAAATCATGCGAACAAAGCTTCAGGCCCTGTCAGGAGTCCAAACTCACTCAAAGGCATTACCCTCCCAAAATTTCAGAACCTGGTTAGTATGAAAGTTTATTTATTTTTTGTCAAATATAATTTAACAAATTGAAGTTGTTATATTCAAACATGCCTCACATAAACAGAGATTATTAAGGAGTTATAACCCAGCAACAACAGCTGCAGTTGGACAAGCCTGGGCAAGACAGAGGTTTTAACACATCTACATGTCAACACACATCTTCACAGTCTTCCCTTCAAACTAAAATGTGAACCAAGAGCTATAAGCAAGGACACATTTAATATTTTTAAGTTGCTTTGCATCCAAAGGTAAATAAAAAGGAACATTCTGACCACCTATTGCAAAACACAACCAACAGACTAAATTTCACTGTGAAGTATGATAGCAAAATAAAAATAAAATATGTGCAGCACTGACTTGTTTTTTAACTACTGGACTTCAGACTTCCTTGAAAAATTCAAGTATATATGAAACTATAACCTTATTTCCCCGGTTACTTTATCCTTTATTTTTCATGTTGTTGCAAGATTAAGGACAGAGAGTCTAGTGGTTTATCACCAAAATGCATGCTTTATTATTCACATACTGCTAACATTAGCAGAATTCTAATATGCATGCCTTCAATACATAACTTCAATCTCCCTTCCCAATCTATGTCGCATACATTAAAAAACTTGATTTATACCAAGGAAAAAAAATACTTATGGCCAGAGCAAATGTTACTGAAATATAAATCCAAGTACTGTCATCTCAGTGTAGTTAACTGCACGATGGAGAGATAAAGTCACATGTACTAAAATTAAAATTCAACCAACTTTATTGCAATCATTTAACATATGCACATGCACACACACATTAAAAAGCATCATTCTTAATAGTTAAAACTAATCTAAAATGTAGAATTAGAGAGTCCCTGACAAATCTGAAGAAGGTACAATACAGCAGCTCACATAAGAAAAATGACCAGTGGGTAATGCTGTGGCAGAACTGTTCCTTGCTCAAACAAGTTCAATTACTCTTAATTATTCTTTCTATAATTTTGTCTGCCACTGCACAGAACCTGGCAATCTTATAAATTATTTCAGGATTAATATAATAAAATAAGAATTGCTTGTATTGCTGGCCATTATACCCTGTTTTACTAACCAGCAGTGGGGCAATTAGAGCATTTTGTGATGCTCTGTAAAACTGGCAAAAGAAATATTCAGTTGCTTCTAGATGTTCTGAGTCACAAGAACATACTTATAAAGAGTATGGTATCATTTTGTATCTTCCAACTAGGAGTGCTGAAAATAGTACATTACATCAGGCTAAGGTAAAGGCCCTTCTCTGGTTGGAAGTATTGAGATGTGTGAGATACGTAGCTGGCGCCAAAATGTATCCCTGAATGTCCATCATAAGAAGCTAAGTATATTTCCTGCATCCAGTTTGTTGGTCTATATTAGGTAGATGTTGTCTGAGTGTGGTTCTTGCCTGCTCATAGCTCAGAGATAATACTGTAGACAACTGGGAGAGAGTCCTAGTTGGGAAAACTTGTAAATATGCTAAAAATATATGGTGCATATCCCATCTTTCATATGTACAAACTGCTGGCATTAATGTGTTATTTCTAATTTATAAATCAAACTGCACTTGTTGTTCTATACTTCAACATTAAAAACCCGTAGCATTCCTAATAACCCAATGGAATGTTTAATGTATAGTTTCCACTATTAAATACCACATTTGAAGTCCTAATATGTCAATTTTGGCCACAAAAATATTAATATTCCTCTTTTATGTAAATGTCATTGTATACTCTTGTACATATACTTATATACCCTTGTAGATTCTGAATACAGGGTTGCAAACTAATCAAATATTGTCACAATTTAGTACTGGGCATGTTCACCTGGGGGACAAAGATTAATTTGAGTTTAATTGTAAAATGTTCAAGCCTGAAAAATATGGAGACAAGGAAGTAGTTGACCTATTCTGTAGGTTTTTACTTTATTTATTGACTTTAAAATCAATGAATCATAAAGACAGTTACCTAATGATCTCCTGGGCATTCTTCCTACAATAAACACTACGCTGCAACATCAAAGCAAATCAATAAAATTAAACTATCATTTCTGTCATGAATTACATCACAGGACAGTAAAGTTCCTTTGGAAGGTTTTCATATTGTTATAAGAATTCTAATTTTTTTAAATTTAAATTCTAAATTTTCTTGATTTTTATTATGAGGGCTCTTAATTTCACAGAATTCTGGTAAGCTATAGTCTGATTATTTAAAATACTATTAAAATATATCCAACCTCCTCAGTAGAAAGTAGTGGGTCTTTAAATCTCAGAAACAAATGAAGTGTGAATTGATTAAACAATGTGACAAAGTGTATTTTTACAGCCAAGCACTAATAACTCATTAACAAAATATTATTTGCAAAAGTGCCCATAGCAATTGTCCATGCTAAAATCAGAAGTGATAGTATAAATGTTTATTGACAAACTGCATCCTCATGGTACAGGGTTATAACATCCACCAAACAATGTAATGGAAAGTGTGAACAGTTATTTCAAGTTGTAACAAGCATAGGCAGTTAAGTACAAGCACAGGATTAACATAAAAATGTTAATTCTAAAGTGGCAAATTACTGAAATAACAGCAATCTCAAAATGCCTTACCAGTAAATTCTATTGCTTACATATGTACATTTGGTGGATGGAGTAGGAAGCTGTGAACATTTCTCTCTTTTTTAATCAATTTTACAAGTATATATAGGGACCATATTCCTATCTGAGCATTAAGCCGTCCACAAAACTTCCTTTTCTTACATTTCTGAAGTCCAGATTTATAAATTCCTTGGTTGTTAGACTTTCTTTTCATTTCCAAGGAGCATCCTTCTTTAGCCTCAGCTTGTCAGCAAGCTACCTTTTCAATCCCCCTGGGTCCATTAAATGCATTCTGGTTTTCTTCCCACATTAGTGTTGTTTGAAATGGTATTCTTCAAGTTTTTTTTCCAGATATCCCAGCTGGTTGAAATACTTTTGCCTTTAAATTTTTTCCCATTACATCTTCATCATTTCTTTTAATGTACTAAAATCAGCCTTTTAAAAATGCGTGGTTTATAATTTTGTTATTTTTTTAATTAAGCTTTTTATTCTAACAAAGCATGGCCACTTGTAATCAAAGTTCCCATCACTTTAATATTGTCAGTCAACCTCTATCTGTTATTTAGGCCCTGTCCCTTAAAATAACAAAAATTCTAAGAAATTTCTTAAGTATTAAGAATTAGAATGTACAATATACAGCTATGCTGAAAACTGCACTAATACTGAGAAGAGTTGTATTCTAACCAAATAAAGATGTCTTTACAGAAAGGGGGAAAAAACAGTCCAAATTCAAAACAGTTTCAAAAAGAGCACCACAAAAAAAAAAAGATTCGGAACACAAGTTAAAATAGGAAAGGAAATGGTAAGTGAGCATCTGTCTACGCTGGACGAGTTCAAATCACCAGGACCAGATGGATCATATCCCAAAGTTCTGAAAGAACTGGCAGATGTGATCTCAGAACCACTGAACTATATCTTTCAAAGATCCTGGAGCACCGGGGAATTGCCAGAGGATTGGAAAAGAGCTGGTGTGGTTCCGATATTCAAAAAAGGAAAGAAAATAGATCCAGAAAACTACAGACCCATCAGCCTGACCTCAATACCAGGGAAGATTCTGGAAAAGATAATCAAGCAACGAATCAATGAACTCCTAGAAGCAAACAAAGTGATAACCAAAAACCAACATGGGTTTGTCAAAAACAGATCATGCCAGACTAACCTTATTGCATTCTTTGACAAATTGACAAAATTAGTGGACCAAAGGAATGCTGTCGATATAATTTACTTGGACTTCAGTACGGCATTTGACAAAGTAGACCATAACCTACTACTTGATAAAATAGAAAAATGTGAGTTAGACAGCATCATCACCAGATGGATTCGTAACTGGCTGACCAACCGCACTTAACATGTAGTTCTCAATGGAACTGCATCTACATGGATGCATGACACCAAGCTAGCAAAAATAGCCAACACTCCAGAAGATAGGCTTAAGATACAGAAGGATCTTGACAGACTTGAACATTGGGTGCTAACTAACAAAATGAAATTCAATGGTGAAAGAAGGTAGGTTCTACATTTAGGCAAGAAAAACAAAATGCACAGGTATAGTATATGTGGTACCTTGTTCAACAGTGGTGACTGAGAGGGATCTTGGAGTCCTAGTGGACAATCCCTTAAATATGTGACAGCAGTGTGTTGCAGCTGCCAATAAAGCCAACACAGTTCTAGATTGCATAAAGAGAGGGATAGAATCAAGATCACGTGACATATTAATACCACTTTATAATGCCTTGGTAAGGCCACACTTGGAATACTGGATCCAATTTTGGTCGCCGCAATGTAAAAAAGATGTTGAGACTCTAGAAAGAATACAGAGAAGAACAACAAAGATGATTAGGGGACTGGAGGCTAAAACATATAAAGAACCGTTACTGGAACTGGATATGTCGAGTCTTATGAAAAGAAGGACTAGCGGTGACATGATAGCAGTGTTCCGATATCTCTGAGACTGCCACAAAGAAGGAGTCAAGCTATTCTCCAAAGCACCTGAGAATAGAACAAGAAGCAATGGGGGGAAACTAATCCCTTTCCTAAGAGGTCTGTAGGGGGCGTGCATAAGCGCACCAATGTGCCTACCATCCTTGTCCTATTGTTTCTTTTATTTTTCTTATATGTACCCATTTCATGTATTCATAACGATGTATATACTTATACCTTCCGTGTTTCTCACAAAATAAGGCCAGGCCTTATTTTTTTTGACCCCCCCAAAAATGGCTAGGCCGTCTTTTCAGGGGTGACTTAATTCCCCCCCTCTTGCATCCTCGGGTGGGCGGCGACGGATTGGATGTGGACCTCGGCGTTGGTGGGGCAGTTCGTATTGGGAAACCTTCCGCCACCGTTGCTTTTCCTTCTCCCCGTGCTGCCGCGGCGTTTAAAGCAACGCCGCGGTGTTTGGCATAGCCATGCGTGGCCAGCCAGGGCTCCTCCATGCAACCAGAGCCCGGCGGAGACACTCAGCTTCAGGCGCTCCTGTTGCTGCCCTCCCTTCACCTTCGAAGGGAAAGCCAATTCTTTTAAAAATGACGCCCTACTACCGGTATGACAAAGGCTCCCCTGCCCGAGAGGGCAGCCCAACCCGTAGGGAGGCAAATCTCTCGGGGCCTCAGTGCAGGATCGGCTCACCCCGGGAGAAGCGCCCAGCCACCATCCCTGCCTGGCGCCAGGCAGAGCACGAAGAGCTTTGCCTGGGGTGCCCAACGCAGCTGACAGGCAGGCCCTCTTGCCCGGCAGCAGAGCTCTCGCCAAGGCAGCAAGCGCCTCCACACTGGACCCTCCGCTCATCCTGCCAGAGCCGTGCGGGCTCGGAAGGGCCAGGAAAGCGAGCCGCGGGTGCGCGCCCGCCTGCCAAGCAAAAGAGCCGGGTCGACCCGAGTTTGGCTTCCTTCCCAGGTGCCTCCAGCCCGAACCCAAAGGGGCCACCGGGAGAGGCCGCCCGAGGCAGTGATAGCACCCACCCATCCGTGGACAGGGAGGCAAGGTGACGGCCTGTGCCGCGTCCTCCTCCAAGCTGAGGCCCGACGAGTGAGCGCCTCTGCCCAATGCCCATGCCGCTGCAGCGTTTGGAGCTGCCGGTGCGTTTGGAGATGCGTGGGGATGGGGACGGGCTGGGCGAGAGATGGAAAGGACGGGCGGCTTCGGGCTCTCTCCGCCGGACCCGCTGGCCAGGGAAGCAGTGCTGCCATCGCCTCGCCTCCCTGTCCGCGGATGGGTGGGTGCTATCACTGCCTCAGGCAGCCTCTCCCGGTGGCCCCTTCAGGTTCAGGCTGGAGGGACTTGGAAAGGAAGCCAAGCTCTGGTCGGTCTGGCTCTTTCGGTTGGCAGGCAGGCGCGTACCCGCAGCTCGCTTTCCCGGCTCTGCCCAGCCCGCACGGCTCCAGTGCGGCCCTGGCGGGATAAGCGGAGGGCCCAATGGGGAGGCACTCGCTGCCTTGGCAAGAGCTCTGCTGCTGGGCAGAAGGGCATGCCTGTCAGCTGCGCTGGGCGCCCTGGGTGAAGCTCTTCGACTCTGCCCAGCACCAGGCAGGGATGGGCGGCTGGGCGCTTCTCCCGAGGTGGGCCAATCCTGCGCTGCGGCCCCGGGAGATTCGCCTCCCCACATGGGGTTGGGCTGCCCTCTCGGGCAGGGGAGGCTTTGTCGTACTGGTAGTAGAGCATTGTTTTTAAAAGAATTGGCTTTGCCTTCGAAGGTGAAGGGAAGGTGGTGACAGGAGGGCCTGAAGCCGAGTGTCTCCGCCAGGCTCCAGTTGCAGGGAGGAGCCCTGGCTGGCCCCACGTGGCTGCGCCAAACGCCACAGCATTGCTTTAAACGCTGCAGCAGCACGGGGAGAAGGGAAAGCAATGGTGGCGGAAGGTTTCCCGATACGAAGTGCCCCACCAACACCAAGGTCAACGCAGGTAGCACCATATCCGGGTATGCAACAAAAGTACTTCCTAATGGCCAGCCCCCCCACCATTCCCCCCATTTTGTATGTTTAATATAGGCCCCATTTTGTATGTTTAATATAATTTGGGGGGAGGGGCTTAATTTGATTGTATGCCTATAAAGCATGCTGGGACTTCCTATTGGGGGAGGCTGTATTGTTGGAGAAACACGGTATTATCTTGTAAGCGATTGACAGATTAAAATAAATAAAATAACATAAATAAATAATCAAGGAAAGAAGCAACCTAGAACTAAGGAGAAATTTCCTGACAGTTAAAATACAGTGGAACAACTTACCTCCAGAAGTTGTAAATGCTAAGTTTTTAAGAAGAGGTGGTGTAGGGTTTCCTGCCTAAGCAGGGGTTTGGACTAGAAAACCTCCAAGGTCCCTTTCAACTCTGTTACTCTGAAGATAATCGGGGCCCAGAAATCATCTAACATAAAAGCATTTGCAAGGATAGAATTTGATTCCATGCTCCTACCACTTTTTTCTCAGTGAGAACTTATTCTCATCAAAGGCAAATCAGAGCTTACTAATAGCTTTCTCAAAGCAAGATGGAATCATTTGATTTAGAAAAATTACTAAATCAGTCAAATCTACAAGTTTCCAAAATCCAGTTCATACTGAATTACATTTATTTAATCTGATGGCAAATATTTCTGAATTTATGTTAATACTGTATATTGGGTTGTGGTAGCAAAGCAGTTAAGATGCTTGGCTTGTCAGCTGGAATGCAGCAGCCCAGGTTTGAGACCTGAACGCCATGCAATGGGGTGAGCTCCTGCCAACCTAGCAGTTGAAAAGTTTAATGCAAGTAGATAAATAGGTACCACTTCAGTGGAAAGATAACAGAGCTCCATGATGTCATACTGGCCACATGACTGTGGAAATCTCTTTGGACAGCACTGGCTCAATGGCCTTGAAATGGAGATGAGCACCCCCCCCCCTTTGGTGGCAATGACTAGCAGTATAAAATCTGCAGAGACACCTTTACCTTTAACATTATTATAGTCAAAAGATCTATTTACATAAGTTTGATAATATTTGGCAATGAGATAGTTATGCTTTTTCTAGTCTACTCGGTTAAAATGCTGGTTGCTCTTATACATAATTATTTTAGATAGATACCACTGACTCAGGCTGGAAGCATGGTGATTGTATAGACAAACATTCTTTACCTTGACTTGTCTCTAACCTTAATTTACAGCTCTTTCAAGGACACCCCAGCAATTTCCTTGTTTTTGTTCATCAATTTTATCAGTTGCTTTATCCTTCTTTCTACTTCCCATAAACTTGCCAAACAGAATCCTCTTCAAGCCCACCTTCTGCTTGTATCATCTGTTCAACATATGTGAATTACATTACCTCAAATAATCAGTCTTTATTTAGTTCAGAATTAATGGATATGCTTTTTGCAATCAATGATACTAAATACTGGTATCTGCCTCTATATTCATACTTCAAGGACACCTGCTTCTTTTTGGATTATCAATCTTCAGTTCTCAAAACAGTCACCAATGGAAACACATTGCTTTAACATTTCCAATCTTCTTTGTCACAGAAATGACCTTGTCCTTCATAATCTTGCCTAAATCTGCCATTAAAACAAAGAAAGCAAAACCACCTATCACTTCTTTACTGTCAATTTCAAATTCATTTAGCATGTGGGATCATGTTTTCTTTTAACATTTAATATTAATTCATAGTTATTATTTTCTATTTCCATAAAAAGCTGTTCTAAAGCTTCTAACCTAATTGCATATCTGCATGTTTCACTGTTTTGACTCTCAATTTTGATTCTAGCTGTCACCCCCATTCTTTTATAGAATGTATTTATTGTACAGGTTAAACAGTATGGGGGCAATAATCATTCTCTTCCTTATATAAACTTACATAGTTTTTCAAATTCAGTTGGTTCCAATACTAGTTCTACATTCAGATGCCTCAGATTGTAAGGCCATCTATGTCAAATCCATAGGGCAGATTGTTCCCATTAGAGCCATTAATTCAATCAGTTCTGCACAAGCAATACTGATACATATCCAAAGTTATATAAAGTAAATTGAAATAATAATTTGTGTAACTAGTTTATGACAAATTTTACTATATTGAAACAAATCCTCCAAATCCAAAAAAATCCAGTATCTGATTTTTTCCCCATCTAAGCAACCCAATGAGTGGGGATGCGGTGGCTCAGTGGCTAAGACCCTGAGCTTGTCAATCAGAAAGGTCGGCAGTTCAGCAGTCTGAATCCCTAGCACCATGTAATGGAGTGAGCTCCCGTTACTTGTCCCAGCTTCTGCCAACCTAGCAGTTTAAAAGCATGTAAAAATGCAAGTAGAAAAATAGGGACTACTTCGATGGGAAGGTAACAGTGTTCTGTGTATCTGTGGCATTTAGACATGCCAGCCACGACTACGGAGATGTCTTCGGACAGTGCTGGCTCTTCGGCTTTGTAACAGAGATGAACACCACCCCCTAGAACCAGAAACGACTAGCACATATGTGTGAGGGGAACCTTTACCTTTATCTTGAGCAGCCCAATAATTAATGTCTTCTGCAGACATTAGATTGCTAAAAAATCAAAATTCCAGAAAATCCAAGGGGAGAGCTAGTTTGATCCAAGGCACTGGCTTAGAAAGCAGGAAACCATGAAGTCAAGTCCTGCCTTAGCCATGAAAGACAACTCGGTGATCTTAGATCAAACACTCTTTCTCAGTCCAACTCCAACTCACTTCACAGGTTATGGGAAAAAATAGGAGAAGGAAGGAATGTTTGATATGTTCATTGTTTGGGTTATTGATAAAAATAATAAAGGTGGGATATAAAAATGAATTTAATAAATAAAAAACATAAAACATATAAAAGATAGACTAGTAACTATTTGTATTTATACAAGCATTTAACCAATTTCTTTGTACATTGGTTTTAAAATGAAATTGTAAGAACACAATATGATTAGTACAAATTTAATTTAATATTAAATTTGTACTAATCATATTGTGTTCTTACAATTTCATTTTAATGCAACATTGCCATCTGACCAAATAGCAAGATATCCTTGTGCAGTTTAGAAACAACATTTTGAAAGCAAGGACAGATAAATGCCTATTTCTCAGTTTCCCACGACTGCATATAAATTAAATAATTTTTGCTACTTGGGGGGTGTTTTCTTAGCTTTATATTTTATGTAAGATGTTGGGAATCTTTTGATTGTAGTGGGTTAGAAATGTGAAAAATAAACAGAGAGACCACAAGATTTAAAGAGGCATATAACTGCAGTGAATAATTTTGATTGCCATATGCAACTGGTCTTATTTAAAAAAAAAAACCAAACACCATATTAGTCTATTTCCATGATACTTATTATTTTCTCCTCTTCCTCCTGTGTACCAGAAAATAGTTAAAACTGAGCAGATTGCTCAATTTTTGTTCTGTGAATTACAATGAATTGAAAATAATTATATTTAATTTCTACAAACATATTTTAAATGCTGTGCTGTTTTATGCCCATGATCAAGAAGCAAAATGAAACCTCTAGCACCTACTTTTGGAAAAATGTAGAAAATGGTACAAACGAGAAGTTTTAAATTGATTTTTGAGAATACTGTAGTAAAAATTGAGAGTTAAGGAAGAACATATTACATTACAATACAGATTGTGGTTTGTAACATTACTAACAGTGTACAAAACATTTCTAACTCAAGCCACTGCAAGTTTAAAACACTCCACTTAATATAGAAACAGTTGTTTTGTGCTTGAAATGTATCACTTTGATCATTTTTGTAAGTTGTTTTCAGCTCAAAAACAAATTGGTGAAATGATTTCTTTTTACCCCATTTTTTGGCTATATATAGAAAGTGGTATCTGGATTCTCATAGGGAACTATTGAACATTAATATAATTAATCAATATAATTAAAATAATTATAGCTTGCATTATACCTTCTATAGAAGGGGCCTGGTCCTGAGCAGCATACAGCATCTCTTTGAAAGCCTATCAGGAAAGAAGGAAAAATAAATTTGTCAGCACTAGCATATTAAGTCATTTGATCTGCATAATTTAAATCAATTAGCAATTAAATCCCATCACCCCTTAAGGCTAACAAACAAAACCAAGGAATGTAAATTTAATGTTATTTCACTTATTTCCAATGTCAAATGAGATGAATTCTACACACTGACCACAAACATTTAGCACAAGGAAGACACTGATTAGCAAAGCAAAGCTCTGCTATATTTTTAAGGGTCTCCATTTTCTGTTATCATTCACATTAAGTCTTGTAATGTTAGTTGGGAATTGGAGAAGAGGAAGAAGCAGATTATATTAGCAGCATGAATGACCACAAGAGTAGTCTATAGTATGCATTAAACAGGTAGTCCTTGATTTACAACAGTTCCTTTAGTGACTGTTCAAAGTTACAATAGCATTGAAAAAAGTGACTTATGACCATTTTTCACATTTAATGACTACTGCAGTATCCCCACAATCAAAATTCACAAGTTGGCAACTGACTCATATTTATGACAGTTGCAATGTCCTGGAGTCATGTACCACCTTTTGCGACATTTTGAGAAGGAAAGTCAATGGGGAAGCCAGGTTCACTTAACAACCTTGTTACTAATTTAACAACTGTAGAGAATCACTTAACAACTGTGTCAAGAAAGGTCGTAAAATGGGGGGAAATTCACATAACAATTGTCTCATTTAGGAATAGAAATTTGGGGTTCAGTTGTGTTATAAGTCGAGGACCCCTTTTAATAATTATGCTGTTTCTATCATTAGCAACAGAAACTGTTGTTTCTTTTATCTGTACAAATTTCAGTAGGAACCCTTGAAATTGGGGTCCCGCATTGGGGTCCCTAATTAATTACGATGACATTATTAGATAAAAATGTGGAAAACTCAGAGAAACTGATTAGGAAAACATTAACCTCCATGGGTTAATGTTAAATATTAAGACCCAAGTATTCAGTAATGTCAATCAGCAGAAGTTGAGTTCAACTCATGTGGCATCTATCTGTTGAACTATGGATTTAACTTAGCAAACCAAACTTTAAGGCCTCAGTCTTTCATCTAAAAGTAAGCAATGAGTGATGAGCAGTCACAGTTTAGAAGAAAGTAAACAGAAATATCAAAACACCTCTGAAGAATTACTAGCTGAAATGTATGACTTTGCAATACAGATACAAAGTCTAAAAGGACAACCTGGAAATGAAAATGGAAAAATAGAAAAACAAATTGCTTTCAAAACTTCATCAACTGACCTCCATGTTGCAACAAATTAACTGCATGCTGATCTATGTCATAACAGTTTCATACAAGTTTTAGAATTATGCTTTATTGAATAAAAATGTCATACAATTACGAGAGCCAATGCCAATCTCCCCATCAGCTGGAACATTTCTGACACTTCAAGTTACTATTATTATTTGGTTAATTAAGTTACATCAAGAAAAGAGACCAGAGTAAAATTGGTATCATCATTTTTCTTTACCATTATTAACTCAGTGCCTTGCAATATTAATTTATACTATGTTTCAACAAGCAGTTTATTTGCACCAGAGGCGTCACAGTTTTACTAAAGGCTCAAAACATGTTCATTTTAAAGATATAGAAGTTACTAGGCAAGGACAGATTGGGGCTCAGCCTCAAATCTATTTCCAGGACTTGAAACTTCTATTTGTGCCAATGGAAGTATTTTTCACCGAGTTAATTGCTATAGGCAGGGCAGGGCTGCTTTTATTAAGGGTGGAAAGGATTTTGTTTCCATACTTCAGTTTGAATAGCTCTTGTCAATTCTGTGTCCTTCAGAAAAGGACACTGCCAATGTAACCAACACTTCAAATAATCTACCTTTGTTTCTGTACAAATTGTACATGTAAGCTTAACTTCAAGACTAGACATAATCTGTTTTCCATATAACCAATGTGATTGTCTTTCTTTTTAAAGTTATACCATGCATTAGTTCTACAGTATACCTGAAACTTAACTTGATAAACTACAAAACCAATTAAAACACTCTGATATTTAAAATTCAGTTTGTAATCTGACATATGTTGAATGCAAGATTGAACTTGCAGACATCTGATGACATATCATCTTCTTTTTTTCCCAGAAATTGCTTTCACTAAGTGACATGTCATGCAGCATGTCATGTGACCATGTCACTTAGTGATGGCAATTGATACTCCTATGTGCTGTTATTAAGCAAATCATTGAGAAAATCAGCAAGAATGTTACATGGTCACCATTTGCAACTTCCTACAGATTCCCCATTGATTTTGCCTGTTGGAAGCTGGCAAAGGTTGCAAATGGAAATTGTGTGACTATGGGATGCTGCCACCATCATAATCATAAGTTAGCCACCAACCACCCAGATCTCAATCATGTGAAAAGGGGGACATTGAAACAACTGGAACTCCAAGGACTAGTCATAACTACCACCATTCAGCACCATTACATGTTTGAACAGTAGCTGAATGAATGGTCATTAAGCAAGGACTACCTGTATATTTTACCCCAATTTTTAAATATTAATGAGCTAGAACTAAGTCTTACAAATGAAACCTTCTCGGATTCTCATTAAACTCAAAATATCTTTCTCTTCTTTCACAGCCTGCTTTCACCATATGAACTGTCAAGATCATGAACATTTAGATACATTCTTGTCTAATCAAATTCAAGAAAAAAATGTAAAATCCAAACTCTGCAATAATCTTAACCAGACCACTTTCAGCCATGACTGTTATATAAATAACTAGTCTACAGTACATTTCTGGCATATTTAGTAATAAACAGTAGTATATCTACAATAATCACAATTAAACCATAATGCAGTAAGACCTAGACACACTGTCTTCAGATTATCACATTGAAATGTTCCACAATTATAAATCTAGGGCAAAATCTTCATGTTTCAATATAAGTGAACTATGTGCAATATTTTAATTTGTGATTGTTTGAAGCTATACTTCAAAATGCAGTTATCACCTTTAAAGTCTTTAACCCACAAGGTTGGATTATTTGAGAGACCACCTGTCATTGATCAGTTTTGCCCATCCAATAAAATTCAATAGGGATAAACATGCTCTGAGTTTCATCTTTTAAACAATACTATAGTAAACATATCTTTCCTGTCACTGTATCTGGGAGTTAGCCCGAATATACATACTGACCCTGATCCTACCAATTTGTACTAAAGTCTTAAAGACCTAGCTTTTCTCCAGACATTGTGTCAGGTGGATTTGTGACACTGTCTGATATGATTCTTTGTTGGATTTGCAGAGTTTTTGTATTAGTTTTATATTTAGCAGGATTCTTGTATTAGTTTTATTATATTTCATATACCTTAATAGTTTAATTTTGTTGTACTTGTTTGGCACCTATACCAATCAACCAACCTTGTCCTACATTTTATTCACAGCCTTTTGCTGTACTTCATTCTGGAATATGAACCCATTTCCAGCCAAGTGTGAAGCAATGTTTCAAACATTGTTTTGCAATGCATTTTGTTAATTAGCTGGATCTAATTGGGACTGCTTTCCACTCCAAGACAGAATATCTCTGTCCACATAATACAATAAACTACAAAATAACCATATTTATAATCTAATGTACTATTCACATCTAATTCATTATTACTCAGTGCATCTTGTGAACCCATAAAAAGTGAGCTAACGGTAGTTAACTGAACTTTGATAAAGTATGGCATAACAAGCATAACCACCAGCAAAATATGTCATATGCTTAAATGGAGCAATGGGAAGGTTTGACAAAAGATATCCTGATTAGTTATAACCAGATATAATTAGACCATAATTTGTCTACTGATTTTTTCAGGTAGTTGACCTTCTTTCAGTTGACTTATTAGAAACTATGCTAATATTCACTAGTGATCAGTGTAATGACTGAGAAAAGTGTGGACAGCTATCTAAGATTTCAATGACACAGAAGACAGATTGTTTCATAGCTACAACTACCCGCTCTGGCTTGTATTTGATATAGCTTTATGAAGTTTGTGCCATCAAAATTCAGATTACAATCCATCTATTTCATGAATTCAGTTCTGCAGCAATTGAGAATTATCAGACCTATGGATCTCTCTACTTAAGTCATGGCTTTAACTGGAATATCAAAGAGCATCCAGAAATTTCTAGGATTTGTTAAATGTCCAGGATGAATTATCCCTGTTGAAGAGTATATGGTCAATAAAAAGGTTGCTAGGAAATGTTATGATCATAATAGGCTCATGAAGAACATTAGTATTTCTTGATTTAAAATACTAGGCTAACAGCAAGGCCTGAATTATGCATTAGACTGATCACATATTTATCTCATGGATGCCAAAAGCAGTATCAAAATTTTCCAGAACCACCTATAGGTTTTTTTTTAAATACCTCACCTGGGATATCTTAAGACAGCTCTTGCATGCTTAACAGATCAATAAAATACTTTCTCTCTAGACAAATATACAAATCCATTTTGGACTGTATAATGTTGAAAATTTCATCGAATCTAACGAAATTGATCTTCCTTGGCAAAACTGTATTCATTATCAACATATGATCTTTGCTTTAGATATGTGGAAATGTGTCATGGCTTGAACAAAGGAGATTTTTTAGGATCCCCCCAAAACAGTTGTTTATGCTCCCCAGGACAGAAACTTTGTTCAAGCCATGACACATAGAAATAGTTACAAAATCATTTCCAAAGAGTTTGGATTTCACCAGTCCACTCTCAGGCAGAATGGGTACGAATGGAGACAATTCAATATCACTGTTATTTTCCTCAGGAGTGGTTGAGCAGCAAAGAGGTGCATGATATTCTGGGAGATGTGAAACAATCCCAGAATAATGTCTAAGAAATTAAAGAACTTTCTTGCATTAGTGAACATTCAGTGTTCATGGAACCACTGGTTCATGGAACCAGTTTGGAGAACAAAAATAAATAAAAATAGTGTGCATATCAGGATTGCAAGGAGAAAATTACTACTTTTCAAAAAGAACATTGCCTCCGGTCTACAGTTTGCAAAAGACCAGGTGGATAAGCCAGAAAGCTATTAGAAGAATGCTCTGTGGATGGATGAGACCAAAATGTAACTATTAGCTTGAATGAAAAACATTAAACTTATCTCTCTGAAACATGGTGATGGCAGTATCATAGTTTGAATTTGTTTTGCTGCCTCTGGACCTGGACAGTTTGCCATCATTGATGGAGCTATGAATTCTGAATTGTACTAGAATCTCTACAAGAAAATATTTGGGTATCTGTCTATGAACTGAAGTTCATGAGAAAGTGAGCCATGCAGCAAGACAATGATCCAAAATATCCAAGTCATACAATCAAAGAACGATTAAAGGAGAAGGAAGTTAATGCTTTGAAACAGCCAAATTAAAGTCCTGACTGCAATCCTATAGAAATGTTGTAGAATGATCTGAAGTGGAAAGGTTATACAAAGAAGCACACAACATCTCCAAGTTGCAACTGTTTTCTAAGGGGGAATGGATTAAAAATCCTCCAACACAATCTGCAAGCTAATTAAGTTATTGGAAACATTTAGTTGCAATTATTGGAAAAGGGGTGGCTCACCAGTTACTGAAAGCAAAGATTCACATTCTTTTGACACACAGAAATATGTAGATTTGAATCATTTTCTTTAATAAACATGTATAGTGTTTTTGTTTAATTGGATTCTCTTTAAATTTAAGATTTATGTGAAGAATAAATCATGTTTTAGGTCATGTTTATACAGAAATGAAAATTCAAAGGAACCCACAAACTTTCAAATACTATCATACATATAAGGGATCCATTTCATTCCTTAACCCTCCAACACATCTAGAACCAATTTCTCACTATTAGTTAAGAGGCTAATGATTCTAATAGGAAAAGGACTTATAGTCCTTTTCCTATTAGAATCATAATAAAACAACCAGTAAAACTCTAAACAGAGGATTCAACCCCCAAACAAAAAACCCTACACAGATTGCTTGTGTTAAGAAAAAGCATTACAGAGATAAAATAAACAGAAATGTTTAATTATTGAAAGCTTCAAAAGCTTCAAATACAATGAACAAAAATGCAATAAAAACTGGGCTAAAGCAACTGATGTAAGCCTTGAACCTGATGCCCAATCCATCTCACACAGACAAAATATGAAAAATTGAAACTATGAGTTATGCAAGCTTGGTTCTAGAAGTACAGTATTTCTAGGAATTACCACACCCACAAGAACACCATTGATCAGGCTCAAGAGACTATAACTTCAAGTCCAAAAAAAGTAAAGTGTAAAGTTTTAACTCTCAGAATTGTATCAACATATACCAATTCAGTGACTAATTAAGGATAATTGTTAGTAGGTAGTGGAGAAAACCTCAAGTGTCAAAAGTGGAGACTAAATAATCCTAGGATACAGTGCCATCTAGTTTCCTTCAAAAGCAGTTCACAGACAGCCTTTCAGGTGCCTTCCCCTCCCACCTTGTCTTCTTTGGAAACAGCAATATCCCAACAGAAGAGCCACTAAACGCTGAATCTTCTGACCTTCCACAAAAGAAAGGCTGCTTAGCAAAAGCTCCCCAATTCCCTTGAATGTTATTCCTTTCCACCTCGATTAAATAGCCCGGTGTGGAAGAGCATCAAAGCCCAAGGAAATCTGTGGCAAAAGGAAGCTGAAATGGGGGACAAGTTAAAAGAAAACACGGCCATCCCTGCAAGGCTAGGGGGTTAAAAAAAAAAACAACAATGCACGCGAACTGAAGCAACGGGCCCCCAAAAGCAGAGCAAGCAGACTGCAGCTTGGAGCAAGGGAAGAGTATGGAATTCTACCAGGGGAGAAAAAACAGGCAGGCCCGAACTGGAGGATCAGCGAAGCATCTGCGATGCCGCTACGCCCAACCGCGGGGTGGGGGCGGCTCCGAGCGACTACATCAAATGGAGACCCTACTTGAAAGCCTTGGTACCAGACACCCCACCCCCCCCGCACACACACACACACACACCCGCCGCCTATCGAAATCGCAAGACTTGGTATTTTCATTCAACTCTTTCGGCTCGAGGCGCGTCGTCAAGCCTTTTTCTTTGCACCAGGTGAGCGCCCCCCATATACACACACACATACATACAAACGCTCTCAAGCGCGCATCTTTAATTCACGTTTTCTTCCACGACCACCACCCCCCACACCCGCAAACGCAAAGAGCTTTTAGGCTCTCCGATGCTAGCCGCTCCTCTCCCTCCCAAGGCTGCTTCTCCCCGGCTTTTTAATTTTCCCTTCTTTTCCCACCCCCGAAGAGCTCAGGTACCTCATACTGGATGTATTGCTTCCGCCACTCCGGAGTGATGTGTGCGGAAAGGTGCTCGGCGAACTTCATGCTGCTGCCGCTGCCGCTGCCTCCCCCTTTGGCTTCTTAGCCTTGCCTGCTGGAGGCACTGCTTTACTTTTCGGCTTCGCTCGAGCGCCTCAGAGCCTGCTCAAAAGAAGCCGGAGCCGGCTGGGATGTCTCCTGTCGGCGCTTGAGCTGCGGACGCCTGCGACCTCCGCCGCACATGAGCCCCGCCCCTTGAATCTCCTTTTTTTTTTTACACACAGCGCGCTTTCCCGCTTCCCCCTTCAGGAATGCCCTGGCGCGGCTGCCGCCGTCGTTGCCCGCTGCGGCCCCGCAGCCTCCTCTGGCGCTCCTGAAGCAGCGGCAGCCTCCGCCGCCATCTTTCCTCTCCTCCGTTGGCCTGGGCCCGCCTTTCCACACTGAGGGAGCTGACGTCATCACCCCAGGAACCGCCTTCCTCCCGAAGAGCAGACGTAAGGCGAAAACAAAGGGGAGGGGGGGAGAACGAACACTGCTATCGGCCACGCCCACTTCATCTCCCCGCCGCCTTTCCTCCTATCCCACACAAACGGAGCGAGAGGGGTGTGAGGAGCTCGAAAGGGGCGGGGCCATCGTTCAAAAAACGCCCACGGCACGCCCTGAGTGGTAGCGGATTTTCAAACAAAACGGGATCTCAGGGTTGGGACGCCCCCCTTTTTCTGCCCTGCGGCAGCGCCTTGCGGGGCGGCCGGAAATATTCCGGCTAACATTGAGGCAAAAAAAGGGGTTGACTTATTTAAGGTCCCCTTTGCTTTATCCTAGGGTTACTTTGCCCGAAAACCTCGTTTGAAGGGAGGGGAACGCTGCATTTTGTTAAAATAATGTTATTAACATGCTGATTCGAGAAAGTGATTTTTACATGGATAATTAGCCCACCAGACCTTTCGTTTTATTTCTTTCTGATGACATTATATATAATGTATATAACGCATGTACGTGCACAGATGTGTCATTCTATGATAAGTATATCCACTGACTCCCACATAAATTTTCCTTGTGTGGCATCAAGTTTTTTGATCACATAGATTGGAGGACATGAAAATTGTTTGTTTAATTAATATACCGTCAAGTTTCTTCATGACAATGAAGAACAGTAACATGTCCTTTCATGTCTTCTAACCTGCACACATAGCAAATGTAACCTGCTGTTAGTGGTCCATTTATCTTTCTTTCCAACTTTCCTAGCATTAGAGTTTTTTCCAGAGAGATGGGTTTTCACATAGTGTGTCTGAAGTAGTATAATTTGAACCTTGTCCTTTGGGCCTCATGTGACAACTCTGGGGTGAGAAAACAAAAAGAGCAAGTTTATATTTACATGTGGATGCTTACAGGATGTCAAGCCACTGTGCTTGGCAAAAATAACCTACTTGAAAGTTCCTAGACAATAGGAGTTCAAAGGCATTTAGTCCCAGGATCAGAAATCTTAAAATATTCCATACATCAACATATTCTGACAGATTCTTAGCTATTTTATTGCTCAAAACAATGCATAGAACTCTTAAACTGATACTTTACGCCTGTGTTAGATTAGATAAGTGTGAACAGCATTCAGATTTTGCCCTCTTATGCCCACATAGGGATTCCAGACTAATTCCCTGTTTGACTCCTCCCACTGGCTCAGACAGTCTGTCTCCAATATGGAGATGGATGGGTGAATTGTTTCATGTATGCTGTGTTCATTTTTCATTCACAAAAGAACAGTCTGATGTAGAAATCTATGGAAACACTGCAAAAATAGTGTGGCCTCACACACATGCTCCTAAACTCCACTTAATAGGACAAATAAATAAGCATGAAAAGGAAGATCCAGTATGAACTGCAACTAATAGTTCAAGGAAATTTTGCATTTTGTCCCAGTTTTCTTAAGTTAACTTAAATACTGCCCAAGAACTGAAGAGAAAGGCATGTGCCCACAGTAGCTTAAAGTGGGCAAAGTAGTTGGGTAGATCAACCACTGATGTATCATCAAGGAAGCATTCCAGGTCATGTTCACTACAATAACTGTTTCAGAAGAGGCAATATTTTAAAGGTGGAACAGCTAAAGATGATTTAAAGCTGCTTTAACTGTGGGCTAGGGATGAGACAAAATGACAGCAATATGTTATAAAAACAATTAGCAGAGCATGTCTGAGCTGTGATTAGATGAGCCCCAGGAGAAAAACTTTGCTCATTCCTACTCAAATAACCAGAGCTTCCTGAATCAGATCAAGCAGTGTGTTGGACCAACCCTGAATCCCCAATAACCTCTCAATTGCTAATACAAGCACTACATAAGGACAATATAACTTTCCTGCTAATTTCTCTCAACTACTGTCATTGAGAGGCAAAGTATTTCTTGTAAATAACTATCATGTCTAGTCGCCATAGACAGCCATGATTTAACCATTTAACAAAGTTAATGCCCTGCTTTGAATAGTATAGAGTTATGGTCTCATAATTAGCTTTTATATGATCGAGAAGGAAAAACAGCTTTTAGGCCAAGCTGGCTCAGTGAAGTTTTCTTGCCAACAATATGAAGAGGTTTGATATTAACTTTGGGGAAAAAATTCTGGCTTCTGAGTCAAGCCTACAAGTCTGGAACTTTCCTGGTGGTCTCCTATCCAAGGAGTAATACCTGATTTTGCTTAACTTTTTCCAAGATCAGTCATGACTACCTAGGTGTTTATGTCTAGTTGATCTGAAGATTATCGTCACTTAGTATAGTCCTAATTTGTGCAAGGAAACCTACCGGTAAATAATTCACATTTATGTGAAATACTGGGGAAGAAGGAACAAGGTTACACTGTAGCCTTTCTCAGTTTCTTTTCTCTTGATGGGCTGGACATCATTCAATTTCCAGCCAATAAACTGTAGGTATTGACATACATGGGGGTGTGGAGGTGGGTTTGGTGGAAACAAAGCTGAAGAAGGAGATTTACTGGTTACATAGAGCACAATTTATGTTAAGGACCTTACAGCTCTCATAACACAAGAGATGTTCTGAGTGGATTAACATTTTTATAATCCTTCTGAAATGGTCTGAATGTAAAAGAACTCTAAAGAAGCATAAAAAAGATAAATTAAGCCATCTAAATCTTTTATTTTTTTTTCTATATTAAAGCCACTCATTTATCCAAAAGAGGAGAGGGTGTTTGTATTTGCAAAGCAATCAAAATCTTCCCTAGCAGCAAAAGAAGAGCATGAAGGAAATTTAGGGCACAATTGTTTTAATCTAAGGTACTCTAGCTAGTTTACGTGGGTGAAAAAGTATCAGCCCTTTTATGTTGATATACTTCTGTGGATATGTTAGTACAATTCTAAAATGATTTATTTGCATGGCTACAAAAATTTCACGGTTGAGGACTGAAAACAGGGCAGGAGCAGGAGAGGAATCATCATACAGTAAATCCTATCATATTAAATTCTTATTTAATGAAGCCTCATTGTCAAGCTTCACACCAGGAATCAATAGTAAATCAGCTTCCCCTTTGTTCAGTGCCAAACTTGATATGGCAAAAGACTAGTAAGAATCAGACTATCATGCATAGCATACTTAGACAAACTGATTGCCATCGCAGAGCAAAAATTTCATTTTTATCTTGCCTTGCTGTGTTAACCTGTACTTGGTGAGTCACTTAGTGGTCTTGAGCAATCATGATGTGTTTACATAACAGTTCTTTCTAGCCTGGGAACCACTGGTTTCACTTCACCTGCTTCAGCCCTTATATCAATGTTATTTGCACTGTTACACCAACTTCAGAAGTGATTGTTAAGGGAAAAATTATTTCCATCCTTCTCTGCCTAATTACACTGACTGTATTTACAAAACACTCTTAATTCATGGCTATCTGAACAATGAATTATTAAGTTCACTTGATTGCATGACTCCACTCAATGAATTGAAACAAACCCCATGGTAAGTACTCGTCAAGCATATTTTACCTTAGCATGTGCTAATCCAGCTATTAACAGAATAAAATATAAGATCTAGACTAATTCAGACAAACTGTATCCATCCAAGCATGTCATCACCAGCAGACAAACTTGTGATATATGGGAAATTAATCCATGCAAAAAATTGCAAAGAGACCAGTAAATAGCCTGAACCAAATCTTCAAGCTCTTTGACATCTAAATCAGAACAGTTGCAAATGATTGTTATCTTTGTAAAGAAGTCACTGCTGCCAAAGTTTCTATGAGTTGCCTTAGGGTATAGATTAATAAGAACTCTAAGTGGCTAGGACAGGCTTGCTGCATGGTACTATGTAAATGATGTAAATGATTGGCAGTACAGAACTTCAACTGGAAAACAACAGTATAGTTGGCAGTACAGGTTTTTTCAACTGGAATCAACTGTTTTCCAGTTGTACCAAGCCATAATGTGGTTTGTTTGGCTTAGTGTATTAGATGAATGCCATGACCATGTTTGAACAGACTATGGCTTAACATAACAAAGTTTCTCAAAACTACAACCATCACCACCACAGAAAAAGATCTATGATTACATTTTGGTGCAGAAGTTGAAGTTAAAACCTGATAAAATTAAGTGTTGTCAATCAATCGGAAATAGTTCTGGGACTGATATCCTGATTATGGAGAATGCAGTTATAGTCCTTGTAAAAGAAGGGGGCAGAAGTTTGGGAGTGCTGACAATAGATTCACAGATGGTGGAAATGGTAAATAGTGCATAGAAAATATTATTTGAGACTTAATATCAACTTGTTTCACATTTGAAACTGTTTGATGACTTCTTAAAATTGTTCTTTTTAAAATTCTTCTCCCAAAAGCCACTGTGGAACCTGGCTTTTGAAGTTGCCTTAGGCTAGGGAAACAGAGGTTCAAGTCCATGCTCATAGTAGGAGCTTGTTATGTGACTTTGGGCCACCCTTTTTACTTCGGGAAATCCCAATGTAAACTGGTCTGAACTCCTGCAGAAAGGTAGAATAGATAATTTTTCTGATTTTGGTTTATCCCACTTTATTAGTTTTGTAAATAATTCACAGTAGCAAATATACCTAGTATTCTTCCATCCCCCTAAAAAAACTGAAATCAGGTGAGGCATGGCACTTGGTAAATCCTCATACTTCCTTTGTTGAAGGTATAATATTACAGATCTGCCAGGAGCAAGATCACTCTGTATGAGTAATATTTTCCACTGATTCCAATTTGTCTTTCTACCCAGTGGAGTTCTCTCATCTAGTGAAAAAAATCTTATCAATGCATAAGAGTTGTGCTAATAGTAGGTTCTGGGAAGCAGGATGGAGAAAGTTCAGCAGTAGAATTATTATTGTAATGGTTTCATGTTTTGGGACAGTGTCACTTCGTATTTAATCAAATAACTTAATAACAATTCTTTTCTAGGATAAATCAAGGACAAGCCATTCAGCTGGTCAGGCATTCAGCTCTGAGTCAAAATGTAGGCACATACTATACTAGGGATTTTTCCCTCGACGCTTCTTCTCTGGGTATTGTTGATTCACTATGGAAAATACTGTGGAATTATGTGCCCTGGGAAATTGTAAGCAACCCTTTGCACTTTCTTAAATTTATAAGGCAGAATAATCATTTGAATTATTAGTCATAAAATGTATAAGAAAGTTACTTATAAATCATACATCATAAGCACACAATTGAATATAACTCAGCAAATCTGTATGCTGTTGTAATAAATAAATGATCTGGAAGAAATTCTATTTTACCTTCCTTATATCTTTCTTGTACTGTATTGGGGTTTCCTTGCATATCATATTGCTAATGGAAGACAGGCTGAAACTGAAACTGTTGCATTCTCTCTTTACTGAGAAAACCTGATAATTATTCCTTCTATGCTCATCCCAATTTCTTGCTTAAACAGCAGACAGGACATATTGCATAATTGTAAAACTGTTTTTTAATCAGGTCTGTTCAACATTCTTTCTTGAAAAACTTCTGATATGGTAAATGTGAGAAGAATGCTTTGCAAGCTCTTCCCTTGTCAAATGTCACTCAACTATCATTTTTACTATGATGTGCTGATTTTTGTGATCTATTAATAATACATAGCATACTAGCCTTAAATCATGAGGTAAGGTTAGCATCTTAGCCACAATTCGTACAATTACTAAATTATCCTGATGGCGGGATATTTCCTTAGGGGATGTCAAATCTCAAAACAATTGGGAATCAGGAGCTTTGGGGGCTGCAGAGGCACTTAACTCCCCTTGCCACATCTCCAACAAATCTGGCTGATAGTGGCACTGGCAGGAGCCTTAAGCCTTTAGACTTGTCCACAACTGTGTGTAGGCATTGACACATGCCCTATACTGCAAAGGGGTAAGCATAGGTTGCAGATGGGCTGACGCGCACACCTCCCCAATTTCAACCATGTGTTGTGTGGAGATGCATGTATATCCTGCAGGCTGAATGGCTGGTCTGACTGTGTCTAACTTAGGCTTTAGTGGAAAGCAATGCATAAGAAAGAGAGAAAAAAGAGTTACAGTTATTGCTAGTGCCATTAGCTACCCTCTCCTGCAGTAGTGCTGATTCAGCTGCTTCCTCAATAGCACCGTGCCCCATCTCCTTTGTCTCCCCTTATCAGTCAGAACATGTAGAAATGGAGTGAGGAGAGGCTGCACCATCTTGTGGAATTGGCACACTTAGCGGTCCTGGTAACTTCCCCAATGCTTGCTGACTACTTTCTTCTCCTTCCTGCTTGTAATGGTATGTGGGAATGATCTTGAGAGACAGGAGCAAGAGTAGCAGACTAGATAATGGTCAGGTAAATGGCAGCTGAATCTGCAAAGGGAGCGGGGACATGGCAAACACTTCAGAAGGGACCCTCCCTGGTTTCTTAGACTGTAAAGGCAAGCGGGGCAAAGGATGCACTTTCAGACTTGCAAGCTTCTGTTAATATAACCTTGCAATACAGTTAGGGCTAGTACTTGTGGGCATGCTTCTTGTTTGAACTACCTTGAGTAGGGTGATCCCACTTGATAAAAGAAAAGAAAAAGAAAAGAAAAAAAAGATTTTGAAGTGAGTGAACAGAGGGGTGAAAATGTGAACACACACCTGCAAGGCTGTATTTTGCATAAGAGGAGAAGTGACACTTGAATTCTCTCATGGAGAGTGAGGCTCAGAGAGCTGTTTTTTTTCTTCAGGCTTCTCAAGGGAAAAAATAGGGCCACTCAACTCACAGTATCTGAGCTGCTTCCTGTTCTTTTATTCCTCTCCTCACAAGGGTTTTAAAGGATGGAGTTAAATAAATGATTTTTTTAAAAAAAACGTTTGGATATTCCGCATTCCTCCACACCATCCACACTGATTCAAATCCTAGTGGAACAACCGGTTTTTATATCTTCTATTACAACTGTCCCAAAGGTGCTTTTTTCAAGAGGCAACTGGACTTTCTGGTTTTTCTTTGAAGATGTTCCACTTCTTATCCAAGAAGCTTTTTCACTAAATGTCTATGGAGATTCTCAGTCATCCAGGTCATGGTTGTCCCAAAGGTCTTCTTTCAAGAGGCAACTGGACTTTCTGGATTTTCTGTGAAGGTCTGAAGAAGCTTCTTGGATGAGAAGTGAAACATCTTCAAAGAAAAACCAGAAAATCCAGTTGCCTCTTGAAAAAAAAAGCACTTTTGAGACAACCATGACTTGGATGACTGAGAATTTCCATAGGCTTCTATTACAATGCTTTTAAATGTTCAGGTAATGTCAACTGGTTAGCCATCTCAAAAGTGACTGGATTACTGGCTGTTTCATTCTGTCCTAGAATAAAATGCTGAAAGCCTTTACTCTATTGCTTCAGTGTTTAGGAGAAGGGGGTTGTTGTGCTAGAGAACAGTGGCTCTCAATCTTTTCTTCACCATGGACCCACTTTATCTTTTGTGACCAGAGATCATAGCCACAGACCCCCAAGACTTAACCAGAGATTTAAATCATAACTTTTCTTCAAGCCTGTGACAACATCGCGATCTCTCAGGAGTCCACGGACCACAGGTTGAGAACCACTGTTATGTAATGTTGGTATTAATCAAAGTTCTCAGGCCAAAAAGAAAGAGACCTAGACAGTTGGTTGTCATTTCCTTCCTAACACCACCCTTCCATCTGAAGTAGAACAGCTCAGACTTCTACCATGTTTCGCATCATATGTACATCAGTTTATGTGCAGACATATAAGCTTGTTTATAGGAAAATAGGATGGACAAGAAGAAACTTAAGGGGGAAAGGATTTGTGGAGGTCAGAGACAATGGAGTCCAATATGAAATGAGGCACCATCTGTAGTTTTATCAGCTATAATGCAGTGGATCTAATGAAGAGAAAGATAATATTCATATTCTCTCTTAAAAGTTCTTGAAACTGCTGGTTGATAACCTTGAAATGGAAAATTGCAATGCAAATTTCAGAAATTACTGTATTATTAAAGCTACTGCTATTAGAATATATTAGCTATATAGGCAGGACATGCTTACCCATATATAAATTAACCTCAGTTTAATCAGCCCTATGTTTTGATTTTATATGATCCTTGAAGTTTAAATAACCGCTGGCTGTACTCCCATAAGATGCTAGGGTAAAATGTGGTTAGCTGGTTTGTACGTCAGTGTATCATGTGAGAAAAACTGCTATCAAATATAGTATTTCTGTTCCTACTGATTCCAAATATTGGCCAGAGGCAGAGAAACAAGATTTACCCATGCAAATCTTTTTCAGAAGTATTCCAAAGCTTCCTTTACTTTTCCTTATAATCTATGAGCAAACAACCTGCTTTTTCTGAGGCTGATCCAACTGCAACAGCAGATTATCTTGTGCTGCATTATCTTTAGCTTAGACTTGTAGAAGTATTTTAATAAGTTACATTTAGTGATCTTCAACAGAAGCTTTAGTGTTCACAGTTGAAAAAATGCTGACCTTACACAAAGCCAAAATCTTATCGCTACTTGATACTCATTTCCTGAACAAGTTGTACTTTAATATATTACTTTTTATAAATAGAAATGTGGGTTAGGAAAATCAACAGCATCGTCTCACTGAAGTTTCATGGGTCAAACTGACTTGTTTGAAAATACAATGATGCTGATATTACAACAGTGTATCAGGTTTCCCCTAAAGAAGGGCATCGAAAATAAGGGCATAGAAATAACTAGCTAAAATTTGAGCCTGTACCATCTCCCCTGCTCTTAGTACAGGTAGTCCTTGAGTTACGGCCAGGGGTGGGATATGACAGGATTAACTACTGATTCGGGATTTATGAGCTTCCCTGCAGGCTGGGAGCCACACGCCTGTAAATCATCATTAGCAGCTGTCTGCGGAGAAGCAGCCTTTGAAACAGCCCTCTCGTCTTGCTTTTCTAACTGCAGCTGTGCCTCATTCGGCAGCTGAAGTTGAAAAAAATCAGGAAATAAAGGTCAGGTAAGAGCCCGGGCAGGCAGGTGGGCAAAAACATCAGCAGACATAGAACCATAGAAGAACCATAGTTCTATGTCTGCTGCTCTTCAGAGCTACTGGTTCTACAGAGGTGGACAGAACCAGTAGAAACCCCACCCCTGGTTACGGCTACAACTAAGTCCATAATCTATGTTGCTAAGTGAAACATTTATTAAGTGAGTTTTGCCCCATTTTATGACTTCTTGCCATGGTTGTTAAGTGAATCATTTCATTTGTTAAGTTAGTGACATAGTTGTTAAGTGAATCTGGCTTCCCCATTGACTTTGCTTGTCAGAAGGCTGCCATGTGACCCCGGGACCCTGCAGCTGTCATAAATATGGACCAGTTGCTAAGCATCTGAATTTTGATCATGTGACCATGGAGATGCTGCAATGATTACAAGTATGAAATATGGTCATAAGTCACTTTTTTCAGTGCCATTGAATGGTCACTAAATGAACTGTTGCAAGTATTCAATTATCTATATTTCATGCATACTGATATACACAGGCACTATAGAACCTGGCAAAATTAGGGCATTTTTAAAAGCTGTCTTCACACAATACGCGGTGTGAAAAAGAGATCCAATATATCATATTTTCCCCCAAATTCAATGGTAAAATGCCAATATAGCAGTTTCAGGATGCTCAGACTGAAATGTTAAGAAGTCTGCAAATAATCTAATATTATTACAGTAGGGACTTTGTGTACGTTTATGGAACCAGATGGTGCTGGATGGATGGTGTCATAATCTGCAGCAACTAAGCTAAATCAACATTTTGCCCCACAACAGTAGATTGGCTGCTGCAGTGCAAAGTCAAGGATTTTATGTTTATCTCATGGGTTTAAATTCCAGACCTTTTCCTCCCATCCTGTTAAATTAACAGATAAATGGCTAAGCGCTTGATGGCCTTAAAGCAGTAGTTGGGATTCAAATTTTTTTACTATTGGTTCTGTGGGTGTGGCTTGGTGGGCATGGCTTGGTGGGCGGGTATACTGCAAAATCTCCGTTCCCACCCCACTCATGAGGGAAGGTTACTGCAAAATCCCATTCCCTCCCCATCTCACTAACCTGCTTTCCAGCTCCGTTCTCCTGTGCAGGGCAACCAAAGGAGACCCAGCCAATCAGCTGGAACTCGGGAGGCCAAGAATAGATGGGGGTGGGGCCAGTCGGAGGTGGTATTTGCCGGTTTTCCGAACTACTCAAAATTTCCACTACCGGTTCTCTAGAACTGGTCAGAACCGTCTGAATACCACCTCTGCCTTAAAGGTGGTATGTTTATCAGCATTAGTTTGCCAAGCTCAATTCTTATACGAGTTCTGATTTTTCCTCGAATGGAGGAGATGTAGGATTACATCCTCGTGACTGGCCTTTATTTCAAAATAGGTAAAATAGAATAAATGTGAATATTATATTTTATTATTTATTTATTTATTTAATATTGCCGCCTATTTGCCCAAATATATGGTAACTGCAGCAAGATTATTATATGCAAAAAAGTTAGAAAGGCAATGAAATGCCTATAGTGAGTTATAAAAATTGGATTATAAAATCAACTGAACTTGCAGAAATGATGAAGCTAATTAGTTTGGTGCAGAGGTGGTATTCAGCAAATTCTGACCAGTTCTGGAGAAGCCATAGCTGAAATTTTGAGTAGTTCGGAGAACTGGCCAATACCACCTCTGGTTGGCCCTGCCCCCATCTATTTGCTGCCTCCTGAGTCTCAGCTGATCGGAGTCCCAGCTGATTGGCTGGGTCTCCTTTTGTTGCCCTTCACAGGAGAACGAGGCTGGAAATCAGGTTAGTGGGGTGGGGTGGAAATGGGGATTTTAAAGTATCCTTCCTCTGCCATGCCCACCAAGCCACACCACACCCATCAACCACACCCACAGAACTGATAGTAAAAAAAAATTGAATACCACCACTGGTTTGGTGGGAGATTAAAAATGGCACACTATCTTGAAAGACCAGAACCTTATATAAACTGGAAAAAAATGATGATTTGGGGGTTAAAATGAGACAGGGATGTTGGGGTAGTGTTTAAGATAATAATTACTTGATAGAAAGAAAGGCTGAAGGCACTTATAGGTGTTTTTTTCCTCAATTTCTTTCCTGTTTCTCTATGGCTTATTTTCTACCTTTGTTCTTTGTTTTGCATATTTTACTACACTTTTAAATTTCTATTAAAAATAAGAAATACTATAAATTATGTAACTCAGAACTGTACTTCTATCCAACATATGACTCTTCAGTATCTCCTAATATAATCTTTTAAAGACTAGGGCTTATTTCACTGCTACAAACCTGGCATAGAATCACTTATGATTGTGGCAGAACACAAATACAACAAATGAATCGGTTAAGAGATGAGTTTTTCCCTTGAGAAGGGGGTTGGATGCAACTATCCTTTCAACCTTTACATTCTAGAATTTTCTGAAATGAGAGGAATTGGTTAGTAAAGTTCTGTCATGCACCTTTTCATTGTAATACTGGTGAAAAAAATGGCTCTCTGCTATAGCACAGAGACATATCCTTATTATGGCCTTCCCATCTTTAATAATGCTAGTTTTTATGGCTTTCTTCCCTACAAATATGCTCTGTGTTTTTAAGATGTAGATGAAGAACTGTGAGAAATCTGTTTTCCGCTCCTGTCTTGCACCTGCTTTGTGAAATTAACATAGAATCCTTTATAAATAGAACAAGTCTTTTGAGTAATTACACTTTTAGAGTGTAATTTAGAGAAGAAAGGGAAAAACACATTTTTCTCACGTGAAAAAGGTTAGATTCATATATGGATTATAAAGATAAGTGTGTATATGTATAATGACATTCTAGTTGCTCCCCCTTTGATTACCTTCATAAAATTATTTAAGACCAAGTTCATTTGCAAAGTGTTTGTAAATGGAGATGATACTGTCTGGCTACATTGTGTTACAGTATTGACAAAATGAAAGTGTTGATTCAGTAAGGATATGTATTTGTTTTAATTTTATTTTAATTATTAGTCTAAATTTACCACAGATGTTTTATATGTGGTTTAAAAAATACTGGTATACGAATGAATGAATGAATGAATGAATGAATGAATGAATAAAACATTTTTAAAAGGAACCCATGATTATCTTCACATCAACCAATCTTTATACACAGAGAGAAGGTACAGAATGTGAGCCAATTAGTACTCATCCAGGTTCCTTCCAGTGAAGCAGAAAAAATGTTACCCAACAATTTCCTGACCACCAAGTTATTACCACTCATAGAATAACATTAATTTTATTACCCCCACCACAGCACTAAAATAAATAATCACTTTGTTGCACATTTTTCCTATATGCATTTGTCTTCATTCATTGGCATGTTAAAAGGAAGTCTGCATTCTAACGGAATTCTGTACATGTGTAGGTAATTAAAAGTAAGTAATAGTAAAAATGCAAATAACAATGCTGAAATTCAATATAGGTTTCCCAGTATAATTTTTGTCATTTTTTTTTGCTTTTATAAACTCTCTGTATTATGAAAGTAAAATAATACAATTTTATAGCCAATTTCTCAGTTTGCAATTTTTCCATTAGCCTTGAGCATGGCTGCAAGTTGAATTAGATTGGAAGGAGAAAAATACGTTCTTCATTATGCATGTACACACACACACACACACACACACACACACACACAATCTTGTATATATTAACCTTTACACTCCCCTGCACTTATCTAATGGTCCTATCCCTTCTTTTAGATTCTTTTAGACCCTTGATTTTTTAAAATACATATATTTGTTTATATTATTTAGCTAATCATGATTTTTTTAAAGACTCTAATGTATGTTCCATAATTTTTAATTGATGATACTTCACCCTCCTTATGGTGGTCCATGATCGTAATAAAAGTCTGATTTGATTTGGTTGGGATTAGGGCAATATTGCAACAACTGAGTTTGCACTGTCAGTGGCAAATGGCCTACATTTTGGCTGCCTGATTTTAGTCAGCTTGGCAGACTTGGGAATAATGTTAATTTTGGGAATGAGCAATCTCCTGCTTTTATTGTCATTTTCAAGAAAGCAACACACACACACATACATGCACCCATTGGAGATTGTGGCTTCCAATCTATCAAATGCTGCCAACTCCTAGAGTAGCATTATGCTTTAAGCCTATTGGGTTTCATGGACAAACAAGGATACATGGCTTCCACTGGTATCTGATCTGGTATCTGGTATTTGTTTCAAAAATATGCAATATTGTGATGCTGAACATCTGATCCCCATACCTACTGGCTTGAAAGCAAACAGGAATATCCAGATGCACCTCCTTGCACTCTGGCACTGCTAGGAAACTTTTGTCTTCATTTTGGAAGATGACTTGAGCAACTGGTAAAGTGGAAAAGTAGAGATTCCAGTTCTGCGTTGGAGGAATTTGAGCTCCTTAGTTCATGAATAAAGGCAAGTATCAAGTTGTTCTCCTCTAGCTACAGAATGCTTTCCATGAGGTTTAACTGTAGGTCAGCTTGAGGTTTACGCAATCTCCAACACAGACTATTGCCAAGGTAACTGGGAATTGGGGCATCCTGAATAGCTGTCTTAGGGCTAGCACAAGGCCAAAAGAGAGCCAAATCTTTGCTTCATAGGAATAATTAACTATCTCTGATATCCTATGTTATTTTCTCTTCAGTAAGCACTTAAGTTATTTTTGAAAAAGAAATTGTTTCAAAAATCCAGATCCAGATTTTTGCTGTTACTATACAGTTAAAAAATTACAAAAGGGAACAAAAGCAAAGCTTAAGCTCAAATTAAAAAGAAATATTCCTGAACAATTGTATCCCTTCATAGGGATCATAGACCATGCCACCCATGTAGCTCCTGATCTCACTCAGGAAAAAAGGTATTTTTCCAATGAAATTAACACCAAGATCCAAAAGAAAATAGACCTGCAGTGCTTTTTCCAGGTGCCTGCCTACAGAGATGTTTCAACCTGTTGAGTAAAAATAGTTTGGCTTAAAAACAGTAATGGGGGTTCTGGGAACAAAGAGGTTCTGAAAGCAACTCAGTGTAATAATAATGGTGATAATGGTTTTTAAAAGCTAGTTATGTGAGCCAAGATTTACTACAGGAATTAGTGAGATACACCACCAAGGAACTACCTGAACTAAACAGAAAAGGATGAAAAGGACATTTTTATTAACTCTATCCTTCCACTTATCCATTGCCTCCAGAAGATAAGTGATAATAGTAGGTGAGTTGTTTTGACACACTCAACTGTGCTAACAAGATTTAGTCAATTTACGTTGCTTTTGTAATTTTTTATGCTATTCCCATTGTTGAAAGGAATATCCTTCTGGGTTCAGTTCCAAGTGCGGAAAAAGACACTGGAAACATTGAGGCTGTTTGGAAAAATGGTTTAATGGTGGACAGAAGGACCACATGGCTTGAAGCTCCGAAGTGAAAAGGATGGATGATTACATGCTTCAAGGTGAGAAGAGAAGGTCAAGAAGGGCTGAGATGCTGAGAGTGCCTGGGTTTTATAACCTTTGTTGGGATTTGAATTGGAGCTTGTATTCTGATTGGTTGACAGACTCCCATGGGGCCATGCAGGGGCAACTCTGTAGCTTGTCCTGAGTTCCAGGCTTGGTTGAGCCTTGCTGGATGATGATGCACTGAAAGGGCTTTGGGCAATTGCTATAGTTTTACCTGGAGATCTTTGTTATGTAAAGTATTCTGGCCCAGGTCTTAATGGCCCACCCATTAAGAAAGGTGGGGGTGAGCTTCTACTTCTGAGGTGAGTTTCTGCTTATGAGTTTCTATTCTTTTTAGAGGAAATATTCTGCCTTTTTAATATTTCCCAGGATATTTCATTTTTCTAGGAGAGGGGTGGGTGCTAACTTCCTACACCACCATAAACTGATCACACTGGGTTGAATTTGCATAATATCCTAGCCTAAAATATGGTTGGCTGGACTGTGATTCAACAGATTCTGCAGATGGGGTAACTGTGAAGAGAGACATGTCTACACAAAGCTCGGATAGAGCATTAAAACCACTGAGTCTCCTCATCTTTGTTTCACTGCCTATCACACTTATTTTCAAGTTTACTTCCCCCCCGCCTCGCTTTCTGAAAACTGTTCTTTCAGTGTGCCTTTTCAAATTCCCTATATTCTTAGCTCCTTATAAATGCCTCCCTGTTTTTCCTGGTCTCTTTTTTTCTAGACCTTCCTACCTGACCTGCTTGAATCTGGATTCAGATCAGTTGAGCCAAAGATTAACCAGCCAGTTGCATCCTTGGGCAATCCCGCAATGATCTTTGGGGCCCTATCTAAATTAGCTCTGCTTTCCTATAACTGGATAACATTGTGGGCGTTCTGGCTCAGCCAAAATGCAGCTCAATCCTTTGTGATGTATTATTTATTTAAATGTGTTACAGCTGTCCCCTGATAGATTTAGGGCAGCTTCCAGAGCCCAAAACAAACAAGTTCATTAAAAAAAAAACATGCAACGAAGGCAGCCTGAACTAAAACAAGCACCATAATAATGAAGAATCACAACAGGGGTCCGACAACACATTAACCCCAGACCTGAGATCAAAGTCAGGTCTTGAGTGCCTTCAGAACCCAAGGAGGAAGGGTGTCATCCATATCTCTGGGGAGATGCTGTTCCAAAGGGTGGAGGAGGTGACAGAGAAGGCATGTTTCTTTGGTGTTGTAAGATGACCACATTTAATAGAAAGGACCTTGAGTGTTCCCACTCTGCCAGAAGATACTGGGAAGGCAGAGATGAATGGGGAGAGATGGTTCCTTCCTTCCCCCACCTCCCATCCAAGTCTTATGCAGTAGTGGGATTCAACATTTTTTACTACCGGTTCTGTGGGCGTGGCTTTGTGGGCATGGCAGGGGAAGGACTCTGTAAAATCTCCATCCCCTCCCTACTGCTGGGGGAAGGTTACTGCAAAATCCCCATTCCCTCCCCACCCCACTAAGCGGCTTTCCAGCTCCGTTCTCCTGTGCAGGGCAATAAAAGAAGACCCAGCTGTTCAGCTGGGACTCAGGAGGCCAAGAATAGATGGGGGCGGGGCCAGTCAGCGATGGTATTTGCCGGTTCTCTGAACTACTCAAAATTTCTGCTATTGGTTCTCCAGAACTGGTCAGAACCTGCTTACACCGTGTTTGTAGCGGAGTTCAGGAGAACCTGGGCCTGGGCATTACATTGGCAGGTGTTATAATTGACTATTGTCAATCTTCAGTCCCTAGCTCTTGTCCCTTCACCTAGTTGTGGCATGTGATGTCCTTGCACCAAGCTATATTGTATCCTGATGCATTTTTAAAATATATTTTGATTGCCACTTATCTCTTTCCTCCCACCCCCAATACATGCTCCCCAAAGATTACCAAGGCTCATCAAAATGACTGATTGGCAACCAGTCCTGCTAATCTATTTGGAGAAAATGACACCTCTAGAAACAGGATTAATATTTAGATTACAACCACCCATAAAGCCTTGGGTAAGATGGTGAAGGAACACAACTGTCTCTTTTTAAGGGATAAGGCAAAGCAGCATTAATATCTGGCTACCAAGTGAGGAATGATTTGGATTTGTTTGACTGCAACCTCTGTCACCAATGTAAGGAGGGAAAAACATGTATAGCAACCTCACCAGAGGTGGCATTCAGTAGGTTCTGATGGGTTCTGGAGAACCGGTAGCAGAAATTTTGAGTAATTCAGAGAACTGGCAAATACTATCTCTGACTGGCCCCTCCCCAACTATTCTCTACCACCTGAGTCCCAGCTGATCGGCTGGGTCTTCTTTTGTTGCCCTGGAAAGCAGGTTAGCGGGGTGGGGAGGGAATGGGGATTTTACAGTATCCTTACCCTGCCACACCCACCGAGCCACGCCCACAGAACTGGTAGTAAAAAAAATTGAATCCCACCACTGAACCTCATGATGAGGGCTTTAAATTATAGCAGGGAGACAGAGGTACAGATTCACAGAATCACTGGCACTAGACCTACATCTGTAAATGATAATGGAGATAGTACAAGGCTGGAGAAGATTCTCAGAAAATAAATACAGTGAGTAGTAAACAGGAGTTTACAAATATATGCAAGAACGGCTAGACTAATTCTGTTGAAACTGAAAACAGGACAAGGAATGAAATGAAAAGAAAATAAAAGAAAAGAAGGTAGAACATGCTGTTCTAACGACAGCTGAAGCAACTGTTTTTCTTTACCTCAGTTTGACCTTGTGGATAATATCATTTCCGTGGGTTGTTTATGCCTGTTCTCTGAAGTTTACTTTGTTAGAATAAGGTCATATTTTAATGACTAAAAGTCCGGAAACGTGTAGTGAAGAAAAGAATTCTGCCTTCTTTCCACTCCAGACAAAGAGTGCTTCTCCAATAGAAAGAGAGATAGACAAGGCTGGGGATGATGGACAAATAGTAACTGCATTTGGCTGAGTCTTCAGTAAAAGATGGTTGCTGCCATCTCTGCTCAATCTCCTGAAATGAAGCAACCTTAAGTCCTGATTTATCTGTTTGTTTATCTGGGGAAGAAAAAATAACATGTTAAGATTAGGGTTAAACTGTAATCGATACGAAGACTCTGAGAAGAAATTTATGGGTTTCCAAATTGCCATAAAAGGTTTTCATGAAGATCTGTTTTATTTATTGATTGCTATACAGTTCAATTTTCCTGCCACAAGACTGGACAAAATTTTCAGGAAAGGGGTTTGGAGACTTAAATTAAAACCAAGACAATGAAACGCTGTTTAAAAATACAGTAGTTCTATAAAAATTGTTGTGGTCCTGGCATAGGTTATTATTTATAAATACCTAAGTAAATGGACATGTGTTTAATTGTTTTCTGAAATAAGCCAGGAATTGAGCTATCCAAGCACATAACTGGAGCATGTCCTTGGATAGCCATGCTCCTAGTCCACTCACTACGTGCGGAATCCATGAGTAAGAGCACTAATAGGGTGTCTCCAGCTCTGGATTGTATATACATAACAACTATGGTTCTTAAACTGTGATTTCTGGCTCAGGATAATGCGTGAGACTTCAATTTTTTACTACCTCCAATCAAATATGGTAAAAAATACCATAATATAGTTGAGTGAAGGGATAGGCAACCTCTTGGTTTCTAGAACTGCTAAAACATTGTCACGACAAGTAAATCCATTAAATTGTGGAAAACTTTTGATATTGGTACTTTTCCAGATGATTGGTACTAAAAGTATATTCAGTTTTTGTACAGATTTACAGTGACGCCTTTGCAAACAAATTTCTGCCTTTTAATTTTAACGAGGCAAATATTGCATGTATTTCTCAAGCTGCCAGGGATATTACTCACAGTGCTAACTATAGATACCTTTTCTTGATGTGGATGCTAAGATTTTAACAGCTACTTTGGCTTGTAGATTACAGGGTATTTTTCCAACTATAGTGTATCACTACAGGCTAGACTTATACAGAGCAGTCAAGATTCTGACAATATCAAAATTTTAATTGTTGTTCTTGGTTTAACCCAAAATAGACAAGGCCCAACAGCTATAATTTCTTGGATGATGAGAAAGTGTTTGATATAGTTCCTTGGCATTTTTGATATATATATATATATTTGTTTTCTTAAGTTAAATATTTCTTAAGTTAAATATATTTATTTATTTATTTTAGAGTTTTCCCAAACTTCTATATTTTGAATTGCTATGATCTATTCAATTCCCAAATGATTATTAATAGCATGCCTTCTTCTTGGTTAAGGTTATGTCAGGGCACATACCAAAGATGTTATCTTTTTTTTTCATTTGGCCTTTGAAATTTTTGCCTATATAATTAGATATTCAAAGAACAATCAATGGAGGAGGGGGATAAAATGTTATTATATGCTGATGAATCTACAGGTAACTATAACGTTAGGAAATTGGTAACACATGCATCATGATGTTACCTTGCAAACCCTGTCTTTATGTGCTCTTATTCCAATGTCTTTTTAAAATTAGTTTATAATATAAAATACAAAAGAAAATAGTAGGAAAATAAGGGAGGGAGCAGGGAAGTGAAAGTGTAGGGAAAGGGGCGAAAAGAAAGAAAAGGCGTTGATTTTTTACTCCCTTTGATGCAGTAAAATAAGATACTAGGACCAAACTTCAATGTTTTACTTTTACAAAATAATATAAACTAGACATTTCTATAATAACAAACCTGTCTAATTGATAAAACCCCAAATCAAAGTTTCATTTTTGTCCACCTCAAGCACTAAGTCCAAAAGGGGTTTCCAAGTAGAAACAAAAGTAATTGTGGTTTTTTTCCATTGTGGGAATCAAAGTGTCCAATATCTGACAAGAGTACATAAAGTCATGGTGTCTATTTTATAACTTGTTCTCCTATCTCCATGTAGATTCCTATGGAAATTGCATGTTGTACATGGAGACCAGGAAATAATATTTGTAAATTTATTTCATTAGAACATGAGTTTGGGAATCTGTCTGGCTACCCTACAAACTGAATATATCAAATCAAATATTTATTATGATCAGAGCCAATATAAGCAGAGTGGGGCACAGTCAAGTGAAAAGCATAGAAAATATATTAGAGTCTTTAAAAATTCAAATTAAACTTTCCTGAGATCTTGAAAATATAAGGATTGGATTTTTAGGTTATGTTCAGACTCCTTTGTTTATCTTGTTACAAGAATCTTCAGAAACTTTTCTCAACTGGATGATTTGAACTTTTATTCTGTTTTGAGACAAATAAAAGAAGATCTAGATATATGGGCTAAAATTCCTTTGAGTATTTGAGTAAGATAAATGTTATTAGGATGGACCTCATTCCAAGATGAATAAAAAAAATAGAAAATGAATCAGCCCAGATATACCACCCCTTGCTTCAATATTAAATATTTTATTTCACAAAGGTGAATATACAAAATAATCTGATAAAATATGAAATAATATTTTGTATAGACTCTAAGATCTAATTTTTAATAAAACAAAGACAATCCTTTATTTGGAATAGTCAGAATTGCCTTAGTGGTTTCAGTATCTCAAACAATAAAAAAAGATCAAAAGGAATCTCAAAAACAGGGCAAAATACTCAGAAACCTGGCTGGATTTAGATAAAAAAAGATTGTAATGCAAAACTGAGAATGTTTGCTGGAGATTATTTAAAGGTTGTTATGGAAATAAGATTCAGAAACCAAACAAGTTAATGCTATGTGATTGAACAGATGCTCAATTTAAACAGCAAAGTTGACAGGTGACAAGGGCAGTATGAATACAAAATAATATTAACATCAACTTATAAAAACTGGAACAAGATGATTTACCACTGGTGTTATTTCTCCAGTGCTGATTGCCAAAATAGATAATTCTTTTTCTAATAACTATTGGAGATAAAATAATTGGGTCAAGTCACTCTTTCATATTTGACAGCAATTCTGCACCATTTTGGAAGATGAAACAAATTTTAAAGCTTAAATTCTTTCTCTATCAGCTATTTTTCTGTTAACTTTACTGACCCTGATAGTCCAGCAACGTATAACAAGTCAGCTTTGTCAATAATAACAGGTGCCAATGATAACATTACACTTTTTATTGGAAATGCCATGTAATTCCCTCTTTACAACAATATTTCTTAACTTTGAAAAGTTTTAAGATCCATGGACTTCAAATCCCAGAATTCCCCAGATAGCATGCTGTCTGGGGAATTCTGGCAGATGAAATCCACACATCTTGTAGTTCCCAAGGTTGAAAAACACTGCATCAGAAGAAAGGAAAACTAAGGTATGGAACTATGCATCAATGTAAAAAGAAATAAAAATACTTCCATAACTTTTTTTTGGGGGGGGGGTGGGGTTTCCAAATAAAAGATCACTGCATATGAACTCCACAATGGTTAAACATTCTGGAAGAATTACCTGTGGGTCTGTTATTGGTGGACTAGTTATTAGTTATTTATGTGACCTTAGGAATAACAAGATTGAATCTCCTATCATAGCTTACCAATAGAGGATTGCATTAAAATCATGAAATGGGTTTGTGTTCATCTCGATACACATGGACATCTCAAATAATGTTCAGTTATGGTTGGTTAATTAATTAATATAGTATGCTCTTATCCTGTTATTGCTGCATTTTAGCCTGAAACATTATTGTTACCATGTCTCTGAATCAATTGCTCTGGGTTAAAGATGTACATGTTTTTTTTCTCTTGGCAATAGAGTATTTACAATATATTAACATATAAAGAATTATACATCTGGGGAGCATGGGACTTGGCTGATATAATTATTATACAATATTGGAAAAAGAAATCTATATCCAATTTGCAGAAATGCATTGTCCGTCAACCCTCAAATTACAGTCTTTTTCAGCAAAAGGGCAAGGAAGACAATTTCCAAACAACGAGGCAAAGTTTTTGGAGTTGTTCTGTTGCTTTTTTAAAATTTCATTTTTTTTCCTTTAAAATTCCATGAAATTATCTTGATCCTTTAATACTGCTGTATATATTTGATTTTTTTAATCAATTAAATGTATTTTAACAAGCACAAGGAATAGTGGGAAGATTAACTATACAAAATGGGAGAAATTGATCTACAAGATAGATTGTAGCAGGGCTTGGTATTTTTCCTGGATTAAGGCATAGGTTATTTTGCTTAGAGAGGAACCTATGTGGCCCATGGTCTTGAGACTGTATTATAGCTTCAGGGACCTTCCCCCCACCATGGATTAATGCAGTATTTGAATCTAGCTTTGTATAACTCTCTGTCCCTGTCTCTGTCTCTGTCTCTCTGTGTGTATGTGTGTGTTTGATTGAGGATTGATATACAGTATACCTAGAAGCCAGCTTCCCAGCATTTCCTTCATTGTCCCTTACAGTACTGTACATTTGCAGGAATTGGCTCTGACTCTTCTCTTGCCACTAAGAAACTGACCAAGCTGATCTGTACTATAGTCAGAGATGAGTAACAATGACAACACATGGCTCTCCAGCTAAGGTACCATTCACAATTGCCATGTCACACACATTTGTTCCCTTACAGCTATTTCTGATTATGTGGCTGGGGAACCCAGCTGGAAATACAGCCATGAAAAAGTCAGCACATAGAAGAAATTAGCTGGCAGGAGAACAAACATTCTATTGTGTGGTTAATTGGTTCCACTTTTCAGCATGGCTAGCGCAAGCAGTAACTTTCCATTTAAAAAAACCCTGCCTATTCAAATGTGCAATGCTCAAAATGGTCCCTATTCTTTCAGTATGGACTAATTTTCCTTTACATTACAAACTCTTGCTTCAGAGAAGGCAATCCATTGCAGGAAAAAAAGCCTAAGAATCTGTCATAAAATTTAATGAGAAAATTTATTTTCTCATGAAGTGGAGAAACTTCATTTTTCTGAAGAAAGCGAAGAAAAACTGAGAACTAGGTTAAAACCCATAACCTTACCACATCCATGAAACTGTGGAAGGAGAATCTATAAATTCCAAAACTAATTAATGGGGTAAAATAAAAACTTTGACCATTCAATCAGCGTTATTATATCATCACCCTAAACACCGCGATGGTCAATGTTTGTAATGTAAAATTTGCTTTAAAATTTAAAATTTGATTTTTGTGATCTCTTTCATTTGCCACCTGCCTTTATCAAATGTATTGATAAAATTTAATTGGTGTTGATTTAACAAGTCAAGATTTTACATGCATTACTAGCACAGTTGTTTGTGGTCATTACTGCAGTTGCTGTGTTTTCATTTATACCAAATCAGAGGTGACCCAAAACCACAAGGTTTTCCTACAAAGGGGACAGTCTCCTTTTCTCTAATCTCCTTAGCAGTGAGGCGAGCTTTCATTACACCTCCCCTCCACTGGCACGCCTACCGCTGCAGAAGTTGAAACAAATGCCACATCCATTCAAAATAGGGCTTAATTAGCTCTGCTAGCCACTTTTTTCCAGTCTTTGTTCTGCAAATGGAATAAAGAACCACTTCTAGGATAGCAGTTTCTACTTGGAGCTGGTGGGTAGAAACAGTCGTAAATGAATCTAGAATCTAAACCTTCAACAGAGGTTTCCTGCTGCCTACTGCTGGAGAGGAAGGATAGAAGCTAAAGTGGAAGAGATCTAAGGAGAAAGATACAAGCCCTGGGTCAGGATTCTCAAGATTACATTAGAACAGAAACCCTGCCAATGGGAACAGTCAGTTTTTCTCAACCACGGAAAGAGAAGGCCAACAGATGCATTTATTTAGTTTTCCAATGAGGTTTATTAGTCTTTATCCTCCAACCCAATTTGGGAATCCACTCTTCACCAGTGTACCTGTTTTTCAGGTGGTAACAGAAACAGAAAACAGAACAGTTCTAGCAGCCTTCTTGGGGATTCTCTTTGTCCCAGGGATGGCGTGTGGGGTAAACACTAGTCTGTGGGATTCCTTCAGCCGTTTAGTGTTTTTAGATTATTCCTAGAGCAAAGCCTGAGATTATCCAGCCATTGTTGCTTAGCATTGCTTGTAATTTAGATCCTGTCCTTGGAGCTATTGAAAGAGCCGCTGCTGTATGATTGCTACTTGATCAGCTCCACACTCCATCGTGGCTTGATTGCGGCCTGATTTTTTTAGTTCTTGGGCAGCGAGACCTCTCGGTGGTGTTATTGCAATCAATCTATTCTTATGGGCTGTGGGGAATAATAGCAGGTTGGGGGGTACTGTCAAAAGGTTTCCCTCTTATCTAAGTGGGAGGTTCTAGTCAGTGGTGATGTGGAAGGAATACTACAACTTTTAAGCCTTCCCATGTGGAATTTCTCAAGGATTGATGCTTGGGTATGTATATGAAATTCAACATCTGTGAGGCTATAAGCCTGCTAGAGGGAGTGTCTTCGAATGAGGAGGCTGGGAGAAAGTGGAGTCAGAGATATCCGGTAAGAGAAGCCCTACAACAGGGGTGTCAAACTCACATCATCATGATACATCACGTGACGTATCATGACTTTCCTCCCCCTTTGCTAAATTGGGCATGGGCGTGGCCAGCGTGTGACGCATCCGACCCATGGGCCACGAGTTTGACAGTTCTGTTCTACAACAAAAGGAGACAGTAACTTTAATAGACCTAAGAAGTTCACAGAAGCTTAGACTCAGAGGTCCAACCACTTAGTCATAGCCTAAGATGCTTCATGAAGATGCAGGTTCAGAAAGCTGAACTTCGCAGATCCGAGAAGCTAATGCAAGCAGAAAAATAGATTTGGTAGTTGCTATGCACAGGGTGGAGGCTCAGGGTGACTTTTTTTTAAATTACATTCACTTACTTAGGCAAAGCTGAAAATAACTTATCCAAAATGCATTTCCTGCTTATGCATAACCTGTATTGCAATGTTTCTTTTACTTATCTCCTGTTTCTTCATCTGATAGGTTGCCTATTTGACCATGGAAGCTTTCTCTGGAAAGGAGACAGACCCCTTTTCTATAATCTCCTTAGCGGTGAGGTTAGCTTTGATCACACCTTCTCAACATCAGCATGTTCGGTGAGACTATCCTCAAAAAGGACTTTTTAAAAGGCTGTTTTCCTCTAGCTAAATGCAATAAAGTCTTGCTTACCTCTGGCTTGTGACAGATTTATAACTTGCTAATTTGTTTCCAGGCAGCCAGACATGCCAACACAAATATATATATATATCAGAGGTACAAGGTGAGGCATCATCAATACGCTGATGACTTTCTATTTTGCCATCTCAAACTGAGTTGAATGCTGAATCTCTGCTTGGAAACCATGGGTATCTAGACGCAGGAAAACAAGCTTAGATTAAATCCCTCCCAGAGAGAGTTGCTATTCATCAATGACATTGCTGTTCATCAACAACAGAGCACCTTGTCAATGTCAGTCCTGATAGTTATTCTGCAAAGGAGATGATTTGTGATTCAGATGTCCTTCTGGACTATTTGCTCCTGCTTCAATAGAAGGTAGAAGCTTTGGCTGATGCACAAGATACAACACTACTGGGTGAGGGTTTCCCTTAAGATTTTAATTCATACCTTGATCCCCACTTGGCTGAAGTACTGCAAGTACTACATCATACTCTGTTACTACTGCTACTGTTGCAGAAGATCCAGAAGCTGCAATGGTACAAAATGCAGTGGCAAGACTGTTAGGACAATCCTGCAGAATAAGGACTTCATTTAGAGCTACTTTGATGGTTACTAATAGGCTTCAAAGTGCTGGTTTTTAAAGCCTTGCGCTGTGAAGCGCCACATTTGAATAGCAATAGGACTTAGATTTATATACCACTTCACAGTGCTTTACAGCCCTCTCTAATTGGTTTACAGAGTCAGCATATTGCCCCCCAGCAATATCTCATTTTACCAGCCTCAGAAGGTTGGAAGGTTGAGTCACCCTTAACCTGGTGAGACTCAACTGCCAAACTGAGGTCAGCAGGCACTCAATAGAAAAAGCCTGCATGTTGTGGTTAGCCGGCAGCAGGTGCAGACAGCTGAGGAGAGCGAGGACTCAGATGAAGGGCTAGGACCATTAGGGAGTGGATTGCTACCTTCAGAGATTGTGAGGACTGGGAGCAGCGATGAGGAGGTTCCCGAAGAGCCTGTGCCAAATGCTTGTGCGCGCAGGATTGCTCGTAGGAAAGAGCATCTGCAACAGCACAGGTGACTTGGGAGTAAGGCTGCAAGGTAATGTCCCCTCCTTCCAGAAGATAAAAGCCAGATGTGAAGCGAACGTTTCTTTTCAGGAAGCAAAGACGTTTTGAAACTCAGTCTCATGGACACTACAGTATCTTAATTTGGTATATAAGACTCTTGTGTTGTGAAATATTTCTTATTTGTGATTTTTGGCAGTCTCACACAATTTGGCAAGGTTTGTGCTTTATCAAAGTTAATTAGTTTGCAGCAGCCTTTTAACCGGGGATTCGTAAGACTCATTAAAAGGTTTCTGTTCCCTCTGGTTATTGTCTTATTGGAAAAGGGTTTGGGTCAGAACACTGCAGTACTGCATTCTAACTACTATACCACCATGGCACCATGGCAGAATCTGGTCCAATTATTTACAGCAGGGCTTTTGAGAGTTGCATTAGAAATTCTGTTAATAAAAAAACAAAAACAAATAATTGCATGGCTCCTGCAACAGTGGGTGATACCTGTGATACCTGTAGCAGCTTATGACAAACAAAGATATTCTTTATTTGGACCCAGAAGAAACGTGATCTAGAAAAAAATCTAGTAAAAAATACTCCCTTTAAAACAAAAGGCGGTTGCTGCATAGTTTAAAATCTTAGTAGGTTCGTTTTAGAGCTTCCCGTCGTGCTTATGAGATGGCAGTTATTACAAAATGGATGAAAAGCTCTATGTTACAGGCTTTTCCTGAAGCTTGTTTATACTAAACCACATTTTCAGTTATGAATAATTGCTGCTCTGATGAAAGACAAAAGAACAAGAAATCAATATACTTAGTCCTGTTCTCAAAGGCACTTAAGATAGTTAAGTCATTAAAATGAAATAATTACAAATGCAGCCATCAAAGATCTGAAGCTAAGCCTGGTAAAGACTTCATCTAGCTTTCATTTTCCAAGAAAGCAAGATAAGAAACTATTTTTAGCGTGATAAGTTGCTAAGCTTGACAGCAGAGTTAACAGCAGCAGAAAGAGGATAGAAGAAGAAAGCCAGAGCCCTGATTAGAATTAGATACTGCTATATTATATTTTAAACTAGTAAGAGAAAAACAGAGTGAAGCCACACCAATTTCTTTAATTTCCTAAAAGTTTCCTCCAGACCAGCCTTCCACAACTTGATGTTCCCACAGGTATGTTAGAACTTTAACTCCAGGATTCCCAGTTAACTTGGCCTTTGAGAGTGTGAAGAGTTAGTTATATTTACACTACCACATTTCTATCAGGCTACAAAAAATGTAGCATAAAAGAGCCAGTCTGGCCTAATGGTTAAGGCATCAGGCTAGAAAGCGGGAGACTGTGAGTTCAAATCCCACGTTAGGTATGAAAACTGATTGTGTCACTTTGGGCTAGTCACTCTCAGCCTAACCCACCTCACGGGGTTGTTATTGGAGGAAAACTAGGAGAAAGAAGATGTGTTGGATATATTTGCCATCTTTAGTAATCTGCAAAAATGTTAAAGTTGGAATACAAATAAATAATAAATAAACAAATAAATAAATAAAAATTACACATCAATATCTTCAACTATCAGAATTATACTGACTTTGGTGTCTCCCAATGATAAAATCTAACTGTGAAAAGTTGTTCTGAACAGTTTCACATCCTTAAATATTAAGAGGCAGGGTACCACATCGATTCCCCAGAGGACATTATTCCAGGGCTTCGGGTCTGTGATTGAAAGCATCTTTTCCCACAAAGTTCTTATGGGCAAACCAACATAGATGGACAAACTGGAGTAACTGAAGTAGGCAGTTCTGTAGGTACTTGGGGTCCTAGCCATATGGGAACTTATAGGTTTGCATTTGTAACGGTACATCAGAATGATTTGGGGAGACAGGAGGAAGAGACACAGACTGGACAAGCAACATGTAAAAGATATCTCAGTCCACAGAAGGGGAAGGCATGAGAAGCATTTCAGAATCGACCCGACCTATTTTTCCAGCTAGTAAAAGAAAAGAAGGGGAGTAACACTTTCAGACTTGCAAGATTCTGTCAATATAACCTTACAACAGATACAGTATTCATTGTGGTGCTTCTTATCTGGATTACCTTGAAAAGCTAACAACATCTAAAATGGCTGACTTCTCAGGAGTTTGCTTTAAATTGCAAGAGAGCATTTCATTCATCCAGCTGAACTTACTATTGTTTTCACTTTGAGACAGTAGGGGTTTGGGGGGAAGGGAGTGGGATTTACCAGGATTTAAGCCTAGGGCGACCATTATAATCATCTAAGGAAGGTTCACTCGGGTATATTATATGTTCCTTTTCTCAGGCCAGTTTTCATTCTCCTCTCCAAACTATCCACTTTCCACCAACACCTGATTTCTGTTTTCTAAAGAAATCCGTCCTCTCCCTGTTATATGGGTATTTCCTACACGAAACATAGTCTAAATTATAACATGACAGCAAAATCCTGAGCCGGTTTCCTTGAAGTCTAATTATGTTTAGTTAGACGTATACCTAAATAAATAATCATAAATTAATATTTTGTGCATATGTGTATATTTTTCCCAAATCCAATATGCAGATAATTATTTATGTATTTATGTCTGTGAATGTAAAATTTTATCCCAGAGAAAATGAGAAACAAAATATATTCCAGTGAATATAGTACATGAAAAAGAGGTATGAATGCAGTGGTATATTTGCATGGAGCTGATGGTAAAAAATAAAACATTTTGGAGAGATATCACAAATGATCTTAATGAAAGTACTATAATTTCAGTAAAATACAATACAGTTAGAAATAATAAAAGTACAATGAAAGAGAAGACATATAATTATATTGATACATGGATTAATTTCAACTACTGCATAGTTGATGAACTTATGAAAATTGGGTTTGAAGTACCAGTTGCTTATGGATTTATGCGTGTATGTATGTACATTGTATATCCTGCCTTTATTATGATGTTAACTTTCTTAAGATACTACTTATCTAATATTCTTATAACAGTTCATTTAGTGACTGTTTGAAGATGGCACTGAAAAAAGTGAACTAACTCCGTTTTTCACACTTATGACCGTTGTAGCATCCTCACAGTCAAGTGATCAGAATTCATACACTTGGCAACTGACTCCTATTTATGACAGTTGCAGTATCCTAAGGTCATGTGATCACTTTTTGCAACCTTCTGACAAGTAAAGTCAATGGAGAATCCAGATTCATTTAACAACCATGTTACTAACTTAACAATTGCAGCGATTCACTTAACAACTTGGAAAGAAAGATTGTTTCATGGAGCAAAATTTACTTAAAAATTGTCTCATTTGGCAGCAGAAATTTTGGCTTCAATTATGGTCATAAACTGAGGACAACCTATAGTACAATCTTCCTCACAAGTAATCTGATACTTTTTCCCATTAATTTTTATCTCTATTATTTGCAACTGAAGTTAGAATGCTAGAGAACAAGAGAAGGTTCTATTATGGAAGGCAATAGCTTCATGATAGATGGTAGATAGTTTTTTAAAAGTCAAATCAGTTTGTATTGTGGCCATCTACTGCACCCACACCAAAAAGATCCTGTATATCAGTGGCCCCTAACCTTTTTTGTGCCGCGGCCCGGTACCGGCATCACAAAATCATCCGCGGCCTGGTACCGGCATCAGCACGCATGGAAAGGCGAGCCGAGGAACCGGCCAGCCAGCCGTCCCCCGCTTCTCCCCGCCACCTTCAACTCCTCCTTTGTACCTTTGTCGATGGGCTTTGCTTCGGGACGGCTTCGGGATGGTCGCTCGGCTCGCCTTGCCTTGGGTGCTGAAAGAATCCTCGCGCCTTAGTTTCGTTCAAAGCCCCCCCCTTCGATGAAACTAAGGCGCGAGGATTCCTTCAGGATCCAAACGCCGCTTTCCAACCGGAAAAGCTCACCCGGAAGCACTTTCTCGTCAAACAAGATGGCGGCGCCCAGCAAACCGGTGGCCCGGTAGGAAATGTTCCACCGACCGGTACCGGTCCGCGGCCCGGTGGTTGGGGAGCCCTGCTGTATATGATCCTCAACATTTCCTGTGAAAAATGTGTCATGGTAGTGAGCTGCATACCATTTTCTCTTGTGTTACTATAGTGATTAGAATTGTGGTTCTTGATATCTTTTCTGCATCTGTGGCATTGTTAAAGACAAAAAAGGATACATCATCAGAGGAAAGGAGATAGCAACCTTGATTTATTTTCATGTATTTGGAAGTATTTGCTTTTGCTGCTAAGCGATTATAATGACATTGATTAATAGTAGACCATAATAGTCTCACTTATCACAGCATTTTTTTTTATTCAGGGAACCTATATACTAGGAATTAAGAGTAGTAAGACAATACATGCTTCAAATTAAAAAGCTTCAGTCATGTAACGAAATTCACTTTACTGAAAAGTAAATTCCAAGCCGTTGCTTCAGAGGCCATGTCTTGTATCACAGTTGTTCCTTTGAGCCATCAATTTCCATCAGTAAAAATTACAATGTTCTTGGAAACTCAGCAGCAATATTTGCTACTACATGAGAGTTTTCTGTTCATGCTTTAAAAATGTAATTTGCACAGTAAATATTTGCTAATAAAATTGACTGGAGAATATGCCCTTGCTTCTACAAGTATCACAAGCATTTTTCAGATCTTATAGCAAGTGTAATCTCAACGTTTTAATTTTATATTTTTGAGCCTTCTTTTTTTTTAACTCTTCATTTTTTGAGCCTCGTTTGTCTTTAATGTCATTTACTTCAACCATGACAATAGTCAACACTATCCATAAAAACTGATTTGTGTAATGACATGCATTTGTTTACCAACAGAGGCACTGAAAAATTTGGGGAGTTACATATAAACATAGCAGGATGTGAAGCACAGGTTTTGCATAAAGGATAACCGCGAATGTTAAGGATATACATGTTAGAAGTGATTCTGATGTTAAAAATAATTCATAATTGAACAGAACCATCATAGAACCTTCTATCAATATAACCAATTTCTTGTGGTTATTTTCCTCCTATTTTCCTGCAAACAATAACCCCGTGAGATGAGTTGAGCGGAGAGAATGGCCCAAGGTTACCCAGCTGTCTTTCATGGCGAAGGCACAACTCACGTCTTTCTAGTCTGATTTCTAGCCTGGTGCCTTAGCCACCTAGATTGAACTGGCTCAACTTTCTCATAATGTGCTAAACAAACCTATTCAGAAATGAGATGAAGTTCATTAAACAAATATAAATCCATTGTGCCTGCAGATTTGCCTATATGATCTGTTTTAGAATGTTTTCAAGAACTAATTATCAGGCTGAAAGAAAACAAGGCAGCTAGATAGATGTCAAAATGTGAGCTGCAAAAGTAAAAAAAAACAAAAACAGTTACTGATAAACAGTCCTGGTAACAAGATGAACATAGAGTTTTGAAGAGTCCAAAATTACCCAACAACTCAATGATAAATGCCAGTGGGTTTAATACAACTTAGTAATTGTTCTGTCACATTTCTTGACCTTCTTATCTTTACAGACCACATATTTCACAAGCCAATAACACGTGTTATTTTGTTTTTTATAGAAATGAGTCAACCACTATAAGTTGGCTCCTTGAAAGGTGCACCTGGATTCTTACTGCATTTTAAGGATCCATCATCCTGTATCTTGTTGAGCCATTACTTTTTCTTTCTCCTTGATGACACAAAGCCCATTTCTTTTGTGAAGGCTGGCATTGGTTTACTATCAGAGCCCAGCCAGGCTGCTCATTTTGCTCAAAAGAGCAACAAAGAGTAGTCAGATATTTTAGATGCAAAGAAGCCAAGATTTAGATTATTAACCCTGAAAGGACAGGTGGAGGCTTTGTTACTTTTGCCTACAAAGCTGAGGATTTGGACTTGAAATTAGACACAAGGGCTCCCAGCCCCTAAGAACATTGAGCAAAGGATAGAAAGTTAGAAGCTAACTTTCGAAGTTAGTTAGGAGATGATAAAGGGTTAGCTGCTTAGCGAGGAAGTTTTGACAAGAAAGTTAAAGCTTTATAGGATTTCAGCCAAGTAAAATCAAAATTGTAGAGCTTCAAATTCACTTGGGCAGGGATTATAGAAGAGTGAGTTATTTAAGGCTGCTAAATAATGGATACATATCCAAAATGCAGATAATTATTATTTATGTATTTATGTCTGTGAATGTAAAATACTCCAACTGTTATATGTTTCAGAAGATATCTAGTTCCATAGTTCACCTACAATATCATTTAAGAATCAGAACTAAATCTTTTAAAACATTTAAGGCAGATAAAGGTAAATTTCTGCAAATACATTCCTGAACTAAGGAATATTATATATAATATATAGAATACTGTACATATAAACACATACATATATAATGACTGAAAACAGAAAATAAAATAAAACTGGTTAGATATTGATTTTAAGATGTGTTGATGTTGTTTTAAGAAGCTTTTCAATTTTATCCCAGTGAAAATGTAGAACAAAATGTATTCCAGTGAATATAGTACATGAAAAAGAGGTATGAATGCAGTGGTATATTTGCATGGAGCTGGTGGTAAAAAATAAAACATTTTGGAGAGATATCACAAGTGATCTTGATGAAAGTACTATAATTTCAGTAAAATACAATACAGTTAGAAATAATAAAAGTACAATGAAAGAGAAGACATATAATTATATCAATACATGGATTAATTTCAACTACTACATAGTTGATGAACTTATGAAAATTGGGTTTGAAGTACCAGTTGCTTATGGATTTATGCATGTATGTACTCTGAAATGATGCTGAGAGCCTCTTATTCTTTATGTAGCACCTTGACCAATGTATGTGACCTAATCTTGGAGTACTTCCTGAAATTCCGGATGCTGTAAATTAAACATTTACACATTAATTTTAAACATGATGAGAGACCATGGGCTGATCTATGATGGGGCTCAGTACAAATGAACTGAATTATGGCTGCTTTGTTTAACACTTCTAGTGATGCAGTTCCCAAGTTTCAGTGGTGCAGAATATCTCTTGCTTCTGATAGTAACTATCAACTGGGATTACTCATTTGTTAATTCTTTTCCTTGTAGAATTACTTTTACTGTACAGTAGTGTGTCCTTCCTTTGACATATTAAGTAGGCTTTCCCTCTCTTCATAAGGGGAAGTATGGATACATTTATTGATTGATTTATAACATTTACTGGCTGTCCATCTTACTGCAACTCTAGGCAGTTGACAATCATAATAATTCCTGTCAAACAGGCAACAAATAGTAAAAATAGGGAGCGCTATATCAAACCCTGTTCCAGTTAACAGCGGTGTCCCCCAAGGCAGCGTTCTAGGAACCACACTCTTTATACTCTCTATAAATTACTTTTGTGATCACCTTATAAGCAACTATGTCCTCTTTGAGATGACGTAAAACTATTCAACACCACTGACAATGCTTCTATCCTTCAAAGCGACCTTGATTATGTGTCTGAATGGTCAAACATCTGGCAACTCCAAATCTTGACCAACAAATGCTCTGTCCTACACATTGGTAAAAAAAATCAATACACCAAATACAAACTAGGTGGATATGACCTCATTGATGATCCTCACTCTGTCAAGGACCTTGGAGTTTTCATATCAAATGACCTAAGCACCAGAGCTCACTGTAACAGCATTGCCAAAAAGGCATTAAGTGTTGTAAATCTAATCTTACGAAGCTTCTCCTCCGGAAATATCGAATTGCTAACTAGAGCATACAAAACTTTTGCCAGACCAATACTTGAATACAGCTCATCAGTCTGCAATCCACACTGCATATCAGACATTAATACAATCAAGCGAGTCCAGAAGTATTTCATGAAAAGAGTACTACACCCCTCTGCTCGTAAAAGAATACCCTATATCACCAGGCTTGAGATTTTGGGCTTGGACAACCTTGAATTACGCCAACTACAGTTGGACTTAAGCATAGCATACAAAATTATCTGCTTCAATGTCCTACCAGTCAATGACTACTTTAGCTTCAACCACAACAACACAAGAGCACACAACAGATACAAACTCAATGTAAACCACTTCAGACTTGATTGCAGAAAGTATGACTTCAGCAACAAAGTGGTCAATATCTGGAATGCACTACCTGACTCTGTTGTTACATCCTCTAACCCCCACTCCTTTAACCTTTAAAAGAAGTGCAAGATCTATTACACAGACAGAAGCCAGGAAAAGCACCAGGGCCAGACAAGATAACTCCTTCTTGCTTAAAAGTCTGTGCTGGCCAATTGGCCCCCATCTTCACCCGAATCTTCAATAGATCACTAGAGATGTGCCACGTTTCTTCCTGCTTCAAACGTTCTACCATCATCCCAGTGCCAAAGAAGCCCTCCATCAAGGAACTGAATGACTACAGACCAGTTGTTCTAACATCTGTAGTTATGAAAATCTTTGAAAGGCTTGTGCTGTCCCACCTGAAAACCATCACGGATCCGCTGTTAGATCCCATGCAGTTTGCATACTGAGCAAATAGATCGACAGATGATGCTGTTAACATGGCTCTGCATTACATCCTACAACACCTTGAATCTCCAAATACCTACGCAAGGGTCCTCTTTGTAGACTTCAGTTCAGCATTCAATACCATCATTCCAGACACTCTTCTAAGTAAATTAAACCAACTAGCGGTACCTGAACACACTTGTAAGTGGATCATAAGCTTCCTAACAGACAGGAAGCAGCAGGTGAAGTTAGGTAGAAATACATCCGATACCTGTACAATCAGCACAGGGACCCCCCAAGAATGTGTGCTATCTCCACTTCTCTTCTCCCTATATACCAATGACTGCATCTCAAACGATCCATCTGTTAAAATACTGAAGTTTGCTGGTGACACAACAGTTATTGGTCTCATTCGAGACAACGATGAATCTGCATACAGACAGGAGGTTATACAACTTGCCTCGTGGTGTAACTGGAACAATCTGGAACTGAACACACTCAAAACCGTAGAAATGGTGGTAGACTTTAGAAGAAACCCTCCCATACTACCACCTCTTACAATACTAGATGACACAGTATCAATAGTAGAGACCTTCAAATTTCTAGGTTCTACTATATCACATGACCTAAAATGGACACCTAACATCAAAAACATCATCAAAAAAGCACAACAAATGTTCTTTCTGCGCCAACTCAGAAAGCTCAAACTGCCCAAGGAGCTGCTGATACAGTTCTACAGAGGAATTATTGAGTCTATCACCTGCACCTCTATAACTGTCTGGTTTGGTTCTGCAACCTAACAGGACAGACACAGACTTCAAAAGATAATTAGGACTGCAGAAAAAACAATTACTACCCACCTGCCTTCAATTGAGGACCTGTGTACTGCATGAGTCAAAAAGAGGGCTGTGAAAATATTTACAGACCCCCCACATCCCGGACATAAACTGTTTCAACTTCTTCCCTCAAAACGACGCTATAGAGCACTGCACACCAGAACAACTAGACACAAGAACAGTTTTTTCCTGAAAGCCATCACTCTGCTAAACAAATAATTCCCTTAACACTGTTCAACTATTTACAAAGCGTACACTACTATTACTGTTAATCTTCTCATCACTCCTTATCACCCATCCCCTCCCACTTGTGATTGTAGGACTGTAACTTGGTTGCTTGTATCCTTACGATTTATATTGACTGTTTCCTAGTATGATTTGATTGTTGATTGTACCCAATGACTATCATTAAGTGTTGTACGTTAAGATTGTTGATTCTTAACGAATGTACCTTTTCTTTATGTATACTGAGAGTATTTACACCAAGACAAATTCCTTGTCTGTCCAATCACACTTGGCCAATAAAGCTATTCTATTCTATTCTATTCTATTCTATTCTATTCTATTCTATTCTATTCTATTCTATTCTATTCCATTCCATTCTATTCCATTCCATTCCATTCCATTCCATTCTCAAACTAACCACTATTGACCTCACCCCATTCCTAAGCGGTCTGTAAGGGGCGTTCATAAGTGCACCATCTTCATATTACATCCTCAGGCTAACCATGTTCCTGTTCATTTAGAAAGAAAAGTTTCTTAGGTATTCTTCTGATAAACTTTTGTTTGCTGTTGCTGTATCTCTACTTAATACTTGCTCATTCCTTGGTTGTCTTATCTTCATCCTACACTCTCTGCTTACTCAGCAGGGACTTGAATATGGGCAGTCACCCAGGTATACCCTTTGCAACCAGCTGCCATTTAGGAGACATTTTAAACTTTTTTTTTAATCTTTCATAACAAAACACACGTCCCTATGCTTCTTTAGTCACTCTCCTTTCTTATTCTTGTTGAATTCTAAGTAGCAAACTCATATTTTATCACAATGATTCATAATCATTTGTCACATCTTGGCATAACACAGAAAAGCTAGAGTCAGTCTCTATTAACGCTGTCTTTGGACTTGAAATTAGACGCAAGGCTTCTTAGCATTTAATGCAAATCAAGGGATAGAGAGCTAGAAGCTACCATGATCAGTACATCAAATGGAATAAGGAGAGAAAATAGCAAAACCTCCTTTTGGCATGTGTAAAGTGCTTCACAATTACCCGAAGAATAAGATTGAGAAGATTATCACCTCACTCCCATTTTTGGTAAGTTCTAATCATGAATCTTCTGCATCATTGACAATGTTGTAGTAATTCACAGAGCAGTCCAGTATTATAATTATTATATTATTGATGTGGAACTGAAGCTGAAAAAATAGTAAATTCTCATGGATGACTTAATTTGTAACTGAGATAAGATTTCAGCTGGTGAATTCTTTAGCAGACAGCACACAACCTTAGCTATGAAAATATATAGTACAATACATTTGTACTGTAATATGTGTTGCCTTGCAATCAAAGAAGAACTTGTCCTCCTATCAGGCTCTACTGGTTTCTCAGACTTTTGGCCCAGCTTTCCACTGAGAGATATACAGAAAACTGTACTAGTTCTAGTTCCCCCAAGAACAAGCATGGCTGTTACTAAGAAAGCAACTAGATCTGACAGAAGAACAGACACAGCAATGACCTTTGTAACCTGACTCTTCAGACATGGAGTAAGCTTAAAAAATTACAGGCCAATCTTGTCCTAGAAATGCTATTTGTATTCTCACATCTCCTGTCATATTACCACGACCTGCTTTGATCCTAGAACTGCCTTGTAGCTGGGCTTAGATGTATTCTCAGCTGTTGCAGAGGAATTTCCTGAGAAGAAAGCAACCATGAGTTACAATTATCATGCAACCATGATAATTAAATAACAAATGATGGCTCTCCAATGCCTGCTAGCCCACAATACACGTGGTATAAGATAAAATAATGGGCTTCATTGGGGAAAGAGAAGGCAGAGACCACATGGGACAGTTGTGCAACTGGACATTTGATCAAATGTTGCAGATGGACCATGAGAGTAATAGGGAAGCTATGGTCCAGTCTACCCTACAAAATCCTTACTTTTGGGAAGAGAAAGTAAGAGGCAATGGCTGGTAGCTGAATGATGAACCAGAAGAAAGATGTAATTATATGCTGGGGTTGAATTTATGTGCTTTTGAAAGTTTCATTATTATTTTTTCTAATAATCTTGAATAATTTTCATTAAATATGGTGAGGCAAAAGGGGCAAGTAGCATTCTAATTTTTTTAGCTAGCATGTGTAGATTCAAAGCAACATCTCCTAACAGCATTACATCCCATTCTAAAAAGATATACAGTAATAGCAATACAAAGTATAATTATTATGAATTAATGTAAATGGATTTTATAAACCAGAAGATCTTCTCAGAGAACAATAGATGAACCACATTTTGACAGCCAGGAATGGCCTCTGTGGAAAAGAATTACCACAGGTTCTGTATTCTTCTTGTTGCCAGATTAAAACATTCCAGGTTCCCAGTCATTTTAAGAACTCTGGATTTTTTTTTAAAGGAATCTAAATGGAATTCAGTTTTTTTTAAAAAAAACAAATTAGTTGCATCCTGGCCTAACTCATATGAGAAAATACTTGTTAGGTCTGTTAACACAAGTGACCATAAAGTTTGAAATTTCATTTTCTGTAACCTTAGTCTGAAGTTCCAGAGGAAATGACCACTCTGTCAACAACTTCAACAACTTCAGTGCATCCTGCAAAAGACGGAGTAGTGCAGACAAAGCATCTATAGGGATTTGTCAGAAGTAATTCTAGGGTCCAAGTCAGAAGCCTTATTCTATAAGACATAATTTTCTTCAAGAAAAGAGTAAAGCCAAAGATGAATAATCTAGTCTTGAAAATATAACATCCCTCAGTTTGTCTTTAGGCTTCCCTGGATGTTTGAGTTTAGAACCAGATGACTGTGTTGGCATGATATATTTACCCACAGATAACTGTATTTTAGCATTGTATTGTGTTAGCTCAGCCTCTTTGGTTAGTGCATGGTTTATGTAACATAAATGCAGAAAATTGGATTTACTGAGTAATCCTTAGTTTGGTTAACTGTGATTAAAGTCTGTGCAAATATACCCAGCTGGTTCTCAAGTAGAAAAGCTAAACGTTTATGATGTGATTCAGATAAGGTTGGTAAACTTTAATCAAAGTTATTTATTACAGCAGAGGAAACACAAACGAGTAATTTTTCGCATGTTCATCAGCCATTTAAATCCTAAATACTTGGGTGATTGTGTGGCTGGGGTCACTAAAAAAATCCAGCTGAGTTTGCATAACACTAAGCTATACACTGAGAGCTATTTGGTGTAATTGTTAATGCATCAGGTTAGAAATCAGAAGATTGTGAGTTCTAGTCCCATTTAGGCACAAAGCCAATTGGGCGACATTCAGCTAGTCTTTCTGTCTCAGTCCTAGAGAGAGGCAATGTAAAACCACTTCTGAAAATCCTTGCTAAGAAAACTGCAAGGACTTGTCCAGGCAGTCTCTGAAAATAGTAAAGTACGTGATTAAATGAAAGAGGGGGAAAGTTATAAAGTAGCCCTATTAGTTTGGCTAGATTCCTTCTATCTGCATAAAACATGCTTATTTTACTAAATTTTACTGAATTAATACAATTGTGTGGTTCACTCTGCACTGAATTCTAAGTCACCACATCACACAAAATGTAGACTCATAAACTAGTCAATCACATTAATTCATAACCAAAACTTCATATTATGGATTAGGGCTATCCTACCTATCCTTGGACCACCAAGTCTGAACTGTTAACAACTATATGAGTACTACGTGGCAATCATGACTTATTTCTCTATGTCTGCTCTCAATCTAGTGGCTGCCTAGATTTTTGCTGTGCGGATTTGGTAACCCTACTTAAATCCATTTATGTACAGACTTTGTATTTCTGAATCCCAAGTTCCGATCTGGATTCAGCCTTGCTCAAATATCATTGACCATTAACTTTTTAAAAGAACATGAATTGTTTAACTATTATATAAAATGCCTTGTTTAAAGGTTGAGAACCATTTAAACCAATTTAAACACTTTTAGCTGGCGCTTTTCCTTCCTGATTTCAAAAAACAATTATAATTATTTGAATTCTTAGGACCATACAGTTTGAGATATAAATTCAACCTTGCAACTTGTGCACTAGACATATTTGCTGGGCACCTTTCACACACACACATTGCAACTACAGCACCTCTTTTTTTTAAGAGTTTTTATTTTTTTAAAAACAAACATACACATATAAAACATAGAACCATCTTCCATTTTATATACATACAGTGTGTCAGTTGGTTACAAATCTTTTGTGCTATCCTTTTGTAGTCATTACTCACAGTTTATATCAATTTTAACCTTGTCAAACTGACATATGCTTATATATTTATCAGTTATTAATCATCCATGACTAAACTATTTATTCCATCATTTTATATGAGATATTACATATTTTATCTTACAATTTATGTTATACTTTCAACCAATGGTTATATATGTTTATATTATGTTTTATATCAATCTATTAAATTTCTATCACAGATTTAGATAGTCTATTACACTACCATGTGTTTTTGTCCAACCATTGCTAAAACAAATCCCATATCATATAAAATTATTTATCTTCTTGTTCTCTAATTTCAAATGTCAATTTACTCATTTCAGCACAGTCCATAATTTCCTTAATAATTTCCTCCTGCATAGGTATTTTATCGTTTTTCCAATTCTTAGCAAATGCAATCCTAGCCGCTGTTAAAATGTTTACAATCAAATATTTCAGCTCTTTGTTGTATATTTCCGGTATAATTTCCAATAAAAAGATCTCTGGTTTAAAGGCTATATGTTGTTTTATCATTTTTTCCAACCATGTGTGGATTTTAGTCCAATATTTCTTTGCGTCTGAGCACGTCTACCACATATGGTAATATGAACCAGGTATCTGATGACATTTCCAACATTTATCCGATTTATTCTTAAACATTCTCGCAAGTCTCGTCGGGGGGTAGATGCCACTTGTAAAACATCTTATACAAATTTTCTTTATATGCAGTTGACATTGTCATTTTATAATTTTGAGACCACAATTTTTGCCATTTTTCTCCAAAATTTCCCCCCAAGCAGTTATTGTTTCTTTAATTCGTTCCTCCTCCAATTTAAATTCTAATAAATGTCCATAAAGTTTTTTAATTACCTTTTCATCAGTACCCATCAAAATTTTATCTAACTCAGTCAACTTATCATAAATATCTTCTGTTTTAACATCTTATCAAATCTAGATTGTATTTGCAAATATGAAACCAGTTCATTTTTACACCTTGTTCTTTCAACGCTTGCATAGATTTAAGTTCACCCTTTTCATTCAATATCTCACCATATCTAACTGTTTGTTCCTTTTTATATATTATTGGATAAGAAAAAGCTTCGATGGTATATATCCATAATGGAATTTTTAAATAGTATTGTCTTTTTATCTTCTCCCAATTCAAAAACAATGCCTCTTGGATGTAATGTCTTCTAAACTACCCCTGTGTTTTAGTTCCCCTATACCAAAGGAAGGCATGCCATCCCAACAGAAAGTCATGCCCTTCTAAGGTCAATAGTCTATTGTTCCTCAATGTTATCCATTCCTTTACCCACATCAGATTTATCGCCTGGTAATACAACTCCCAGTTGGGCAAGGCAAACCCTCCTCTTATTCTCGCATCTTGTAACAGTTTTAGTTTTATTCTTGCTTTTTTGCCCTGCCAAATATATTTCAGCACTATTCTATTTAAGTCTTCAAAAAAACTTTCCCTAGTCGGATTGGAATTGTCTGGAATAGATTTAAAATTCTAGGCAATACATTCATCTTAATTGTAGATATTCTCCCAATCAATGATAATTGTAAATTTCCCCATTTTCTCAAATCTGTCGCAATCTGCTGTTTGAGTTTAAGATAATTATCCTCCTTTAGTGTGCTACATCTTGGTGTAATGTATATTCCTAAATACTTAACCTTGTTTGTGACCTCTATTTCTAAAGCTTCTTCCAACTCTTTCTTTCGCCTTGCTAACATATTCTTTGTTAATATCTTTGTTTTATCTTTATTTATTTTCAAACCTGCTACTTTTCCATATTCTTCTATTTTTTCTATTAATTTAGGTGCTATTTCCAATGGGTCTTCTAATATGAATACCAGGTCATCTGCAAAGACTTGCAATTTATACTCTTCCTTTTTGATTTTCATTCCTTTTCTTTGTCTTCTCTAATATTCCTATTCAACACTTCCAATGTTAGTCCAAACAGCAGGGGTGACAGTGGACAACCTTGCCTTGTTCCTTTTCTTATATCTATAAATTCTGTTAGTTCTCCATTTACCATAACCTTACTACAGCACCTCTTTATGTACTTCCACAAAACTGCCTTAACCATGCCGCCTCCCAATGCTTTCTCTGATCTATGTGGCACCTCTTGAGTACCCCTATACACCCTTCTCAACCCACATCACCTCCATACATCTTCCCTGACCCGTATGGCACCTCTTTCCTCCCTGAACTTTGGCCCTCATTTGCCTTTTTTAACCTGCATTGATCTTTGGACATCCACATGCTCCTTTCCTGACCTGCACACCACCCCATGTGCCATCCCCGACTTGTACAGCACCTCTCACACACTTCCAAACACCCCCAACCATCCTTCTTGCCCATGCCAACACTCATGTGACCTTCCCAACTTGCACAGTATCTCTCACACACATCCATGACCCCCATGCATCCTTCTTGACCTGCAGTGCCCCCATGCATCCTACATGTCCTTTGCAGACCTTACACCACACCTGCAATTTCATGCATCCTGTGATGCCCCCATGTGGGAAAGGAGGGAGGGAGGGAGGGAGGAAGGAAGGAAGGAAGGAAGGAAGGAAGGGGAGGGGGGAAGGAGGGAAGGAAATTTCTGGTTCTCCTTGCCACCTTTACACATGGAATGTCAAGCCAGCAGGAAGTCAGAAGTCACACTCATTTGCACTACTTTTTTGCCCATGATCATTCTGTTTTGCTGCTTAGGTAAGGTAGTTCTCTGAAACACTGACCCAATGGTTGTCTAGTTGTAAATAAAAATCTCAAGCTTATTTCAAACCAATGAAACAAAAGTTTGAAGCAAAATAGTGTCAACGGTTTGGCAATGAAAGAGAAAAACTAACCAAGCAGGCTTCTGAATGGTTGCTGTCTGCTTCCTTTCAGGCTTTTGTGGTAATTGGTTGTTGGAAAAAACAGCTTTGTAAACCATGCAAAAATAGGAAATAAGATATGAGGAGATGGAGCTTGTTTGTTTGTTTTTAGTTGGGCCAACCCAAAAACATCTTTTCACACGTCAGAATATCATAGTTGGTATTCTTCTTTGCTTGTTAAAGAAATTACAAGATCCCAGTCCACATGCATTAGGGAGCCATATATATTTTAATATAGATGAATTGATTTTATTACTATGCAATAAAAGAAGTTAGGACAAGATAAATAATAAATAGACCACATCCACTTGTCACAAAGTATGCTAGTCAGAACCAAACAGATATCATTATGGCTTCCTGGGATTCATACAACCAGCTGTTGTCAGTCAATTTTATGTTATGTGGCGTAATTTTGAGGCCTTTCCCTATACTGTCTGGCTAAGCTCATGCCTTAAAGTCACCTCTGTTTGCGCAGAGGAGTTTCAAGGCCCAGCTTGGCCTTGGGCTGCTTGTAATCCTGCTATGTTCTGCTTTCATTTGCTCTTGATAGTGCATTGTGCTCTTGGGCACATGACAGCCTCCTCCTGTGTCTTACTCTTCCTTCCCTCCCCCACACACCCTGAAATAAATAAGAAGGTAGACACAGGTTTTGCATAATCCTCGAATTGCCATTGTATTTTGTTAACGGGCACACCCTTTCTGGAGTTCAAAAATATCTTCCTGGACTCAAAAATTTGAAGTGTTTTTGTAAAAGTTTTTTGGTCACTTCTACATTTGGCCTTTCTTTGTTAGCACAGCTTAAAATACAGCTCCTCTAGTCAGGTCTATTTAAATTAATGCACAGTTTTTCCAGTTGCCCAATTCTGCCCTGTGGTTTTTTTTTTTTTTATGAAAACAACTTCCCCTTTTAAGATCTGCAGTCATTGGAAATTTAGAAGCATTTCCTCTTGAATTGGAAGATATTTAGTATATTCTTTAACCCCCAGTTTTAAGCAAGAGCAACCAGGGTCTCTTTCCTTACAGATGTCTTAACAAGGCAACAGTATTGTTAATTGGTGCTAGACAAAGCTTGGGTATGGAAAACTGACATGATATGCCATAGATTTGATGGGCTGAAAAACTGATTTCACTGGAAAAGTGTTAGAGGCTTGTATTAGATTTTGCCTTTATAATCAGCATAATAGATAAAGAAAAGGGAGACAGGCACACGAGGCAGAAATTGTCCTTGCTGCAAAAGCCCTCGGACCAAGATTAGATCAGCGCAAGACAAGGGATGGGAAGGGGGTGGGGGCTTTGTAGTTACTGCCGGGTTTTGCTGCCTGCTCAGGGAATTGCAAATTGGAGTTGGGGCCCTGGGGGTGCCTGCTTCCCCCAACACTGGAGAGAGAGGAAAGGGGAAATAATGCTTCCAAGCATGTATTTATTACAGATCTGCATGCACGTGCATGCATGCGCATATAGTATGTGTCAAGTCCAGGGCAGGAACATGACAGTGAGGCTATAATTCCAGCAAGCACCATTACACTATTCATTAGGCTTTATTGCACTATTTATTTTCGGCTCCAGACATTTGGTTCTTCTGCCCATTGTAAAATTCTCTTGGCTCCGGTGTTTAAATGTCTATGGAGAGGGAAGAATGGACTTATTTCACTTATGATATGCGGTTTCATGTGTGGTTTTAAAAATGACTCAGATCATAAGTCAACTAAAATGAGGGAAATTCAGAAATATCTCCCCTGCCCTATTTACTCTGGTTCCTTATATAATGTTTTCAGGACATACTTGAATCAGAAATGACTCAACCATATGTCAGTTTAGCATGTTATGTTAAGGCAGTCCATGTTATTAATTCATAACTGAGTGGGCAAGAAAACCAGAAAAATGGGTTGAGTAAACCATGATTAAATTAACTATGGTGAGTGTGCTATGTAAATACAGACAATGGATGTTTTGTTTGAAATTACCATTTTTTGTTTATTCACTTTTATGGGGTAATCCATTTTGTTAAATGTTTTCCACCCTATATTTTCACTGTTGCCAATTTTAGCTGTCACATCCCCCACACCTCCATTAAATAGAATTGTACCACTAGTCTATCCAATATGGTATTTAGTAAGGTATTACTAAATTATGAAATGAAATGAAATGACAGTTACTGGATTTTTAATTACAGAGTGTTCCAGAGTGTTCCAGCATGCCAGACCTCTTCCTGACATAGGGGCTGTAATCAATCAAACAAATGCACAAGAATTAGGAACTTCTGATACATAATTTACTGTGTTAAAAACTTAGAAACCATTGTGAAAGAACTTCAGTGACTGCTATTTGTCAGCTCAAATTCATATTTTTGTACCTCTTTCTCAGACCTGAAAATAAATCTGAAGAGAGTTGAAAAAAAAGTCAAAACAACTCAGATCAATTTCCTTGATTATTAAACTTGGGTTCTAAATTGCAGAGAGAAAGACTAGTTTCCTGAAAGTGCCTAGAATATTCCTTCATCTCCGATAATCCCTGTTCAGCACATGAAAAATCTGATAGACTCACATTTACGTAAACTCTTCCTGTGTCAGTAGTGGTTAACCATATATTCTTGAATCATCTTCACCAGGTTGCTGACCTCTGGGTGTATTAGTGCTACAACATTCAGACTCCCCAGCTAGCATTCTGTGTAGCCTGGTATTCCGAAATATACTTTCTTTTGGTATTTGATTCACTTCTATGTATTATAGTCCACAGTCATTAATACATATAGTTTCTTTTAAAGTCATCTAAGCCAGCAGCCATCATCAGATTTAGAAAAAATGGCTAAGTTATATTCCTCAGCCAATATTTTGTTCAACTGCAGAAACTCTTTAATTTTTCAACTATCTTTCCAGCAACAATCTACAATGCAATAATTAGTGTTCTACCTGGCACTAATGAGAAGCTGGTTATGATTATTATCAAGACAAAAACTGGGTACTCACTTGACTATACTGTGAGGTGTTTTCCAAAGGTGAAGGAACTAGGCCTGGCTGCACTCCAGATATTTTGTCACGTTTGGTGCCACATTCTGTCTTCCTCCCTGTCTGTTTCTGCTGCTCTCCAGGCAATGCAAAGATGGCATCTGTCCTGTCATAAATGATTAAGGGAGGAAGCGCTGAAAACCTCTTATGGAAACCTGAATGAACGAACTCACAGATGGCATTTTTCAATGTCTTATGCCAAATGATGAAGTATTAAAATGACTGGCATTAAAGGAAAAGATGGCAAGATTTAAAAGAGGCATGAGTTACACTAGTATTGGTTCTGGATTTCTTACAATGAGTTAAATTCATACCAATGCTTATTGTACATTTGTTTCCAGAAACGGAGTGCTTGAGGTACAAAATGTCAAACTCTTCTATTACCTCCCCCACATATGTACATGCATTGAGAGCAGTCATGCTGATCAGCTGGTTCTCCTCCAAAACTTAATGGTACACAACATTCCATTTAGTTTTATGGCTACGCGCATTATTGAAATACTTGCAATAATACACTTTCCATTACCTTCACATTCTGCTATATCAATTTTTATTGCCCCAGATCGAACCTCAATGAAAGCGAATAGGTAGAAGAACATTTTAATCAGGTGAAGTGAAATCATTCACAAATTGTCATCTGAGATGATTTTTATCAACTTTCTCACGATCAGAATAGAGAAAACATTTGTAAGGATCTTATTATTCTAGTCTGAATGTATCACATGGCTAATTACCAAATCTAATTCTAGGTGTACTCAAAGAACATGCTTAACCATAAGCCATAGTTAAGAAAATGTCGCAGCTATGTCAGAATTAAATATATTACATTATGTCATTGTATGTCAAGGATCCCCAACCCCAGGGGGCCTGTTCGAAACTGGGCCATGGGAGAGATGGGCAAGTGCACAGGCGCATTAAGCTCCACTCATGCAAGTGGTGGGTGCTTGCACTGGCGCACACCCTACAGGACAGACCTTTTGGTTCTTAGTCTGATCAGGAGAGACATGGCAAGGTTTCAAGGACTTAATTTTACACAGAGTTTTATTTAGCCACATCTCCCCCCCACCCCCCCCCCCGGTTTCCTCCCAACAACCCACTTTTCAGCACCCATTTGTAGGAAATTCTTTTCTTATCTTTCAAAGCACAAGGAGTTCTTCAGAATCAGCAGCCAACTCTCTTTACCAGATTTGTACCAATCTGAGATCAGCACTGACTCCCGGTTCCTATGTTGTGACACCCTCAGCAGTTCCTCTGCACTTCAGCTAATTAATTTTCAGGGTCAGCTGTGCAGCAAAGAAAAGCCGCAAAATAAATTTTTGGGTGTAAATGCTGAAGCTGCAAGGCAGGCAGTTTCTGCAGAGGGCTTAAGGAATGGCCTTGAAGGATAGGGAAGAAAAACCACTACCAAGGCAACAAACAGACATATGCACGTTGAATTAGGATAAGGGTTAGCCTTGTCTCTTTGGACTTCTCTCTTGTTAGCTTTCCTGCTGAAGTCAGGCTCCATAGCCCCTAGCCACCCCTTTACTGTCTTATTCTTCCAGCCTGTTGAAATCAAGGTGTCATAACTATGTGCCTTGTACATTTGTACATTTTTAAATGGCATGTCCATTTTTTTCCTTGCTGGGAAAACAAATGCAACAAGGCAATACACAAAGGTCTAATTGCAGTATTCCCCCATTGGTCAGCAGGAGAAAGTTAACTCGTTGGAACCACCAACCATTCCATGGATGCAATGATGAGGACCAAGGCTTCATGATCACATGATTCATTTCACTGCAGGGATTTGCTTAACAATTGTGGTAAAAATTGGGTGCAACTCGTTTAACAACTGCCTTGTTAGCCACAGAAATTCTCATCCCAATTGTTGGTTGTAAGTCAAGGACTACCTGTACCAGGGTAGTGAAAGTAGAGGGAGAGATTATTGATGAGCTGCTTTGTTTCATACATTATAGATCATGAATGCCTTAATATTGTTTCGGTTTCGGTGAACCATCTCTTATATTTAAAACATTTAGAAAACAGTGTGATTAGATTCACAATTGTTTGCAGGAGGGGAAGGTTCACCTACAATTCTAAGCCAAAGACAATGAACCATGAATTAATAAACTAAAAAAACCCCATAAAGCAATCTGTGAATTGTGCAATTAGTTGTTGCTCTCCCTGCTGAGTACAGCTACATCACACTGTTCATGGCTAACTGCATTCCGTCACCCTTACGTTTTCTTCGTGGCAGAGTGAGAACACAAAAGCAAAACAAAACCTTGGTCCCCTAACAACCTGTTTGAGGTTGTGGAAATGTTTGAAAATTATACCTTTGTTCCCAGATGAAAGGAAAGTTGAAATGAGCCCCTCAACGTGCTTCTAAATAACCTAGAGACTAAATACTGCAAAGGCCTCCTTTTCCCTCGGTTATGCAGAATTAGATATTTTGAAGTTCCATTGTGTATGCCATTTAATTGTGTGAAGATATTTTTATTCCTCTGGAATAAATAGAATGCTTAGCACCCTTTGTTACAGTTGTTATTGTAGTATTGTTGTTGTTCCTCATGGCATTGTATTTTTGCTCCTAATCTTTGCACTGACTTTTTTCAGGCTGGTTCTCTACAGTAAATAGATTTTCTGTGAAAAAGGCTCTGATAATTACCTGGCTATCAATGATCATATATGAATATATTTGATTAAAACCCGAGAGGAAAAACTGGAAGAGCCATTCCTTAGTCATCTATTTTCAAGGGAAGGAACATTTTCACCAGGTAGCAAAAAACAAATCACAAAAGAGAGTCAAACTACTTCACACATTTTTTTTTTCCCTTCCATCCAATCATGTCTGATTTCAGAGACTGCCTGGACAAGTCCCTACAGTTCTCTTGGCAAAGTTTTTCAGAAGTGTTGACCATTGCATCCTTCCTAGGAGGGAAACTAAAGAGTAGGTCACCTAACTGGCTTTGTGCTCAAAATGGGACTAGAACTCACAGTGTTCCCGTTCCTAGCCTAATGCTTGACCCACTACACCAAACTGGTTCTCACTTTGCCCATAGCTGGACATTTTTTGAATACTCAGAATGACTCACAAATGAATGTGTAGACTAGCCTTCAGAACCTCATGTCCTTAGAGAAGTTGGGGTCCAGCACCTTCTAGCTTTAGCTGCAATTCAGGGGAAGTGTGGAATTTTTAAAAGGCAATATCCCCGAAGTCCAGTGTTCCATTCATAGCTTTAATTCATGCTCTGCCTAAATTGTGGTTGTAGAACACAGAACTATGCACTGTTTTGAGTATGGAACCTGCACATAATGAGGCTGGTACAATTTGATCCATGCAACTTTTAAAACATAACCTCCCATATAAAGTAGATTTCAGCTTCAGGACAAGTCAAGGTCATACAAGTTCCCCCCAAATAAATACAGCTGAAGCAAATTGTTGGGTTTAATTTTGGGCCAAGCTTTGTTCAAGGATCTTAAACTGAACGAATTGCATATTTAAGGGAAAAATTAGATCAGATTTTGTTTTAGCTTAAAGTGTTATATGAAACTATCCAATTGCGGTTTATTCAATCACAATTCACAATCCTTAATTTACAGTCCCAAAATTAAACCTATAATGCAGTATTTCTCAACCCTGGCAACTTTAAAATGTGTGGTCTTCAACTCAAGCCTGCTGGCTGGGAAATTCTGGGAGTTGAAGTCTACATATCTCAAAATTGCCAAAGTTGGGAAGCATTGCTGTAATGTAAAGCAGTGGCATTTCCATAAGAAGATTTAGCATCAGTTACAGTAGAAAGCAGCTTTGGATTTCTGTATTCCCAGGACATTAGCATTGTTGGGACACTGAGAATATTGATCTCCAATTTAAATGCATTATAGCTGAAAAGCCAGCATTTTTATGAGTCTCCATTTCCTCTTTGGAGAGAACTTCGGTCTTATTTTTCTTCATAACTCCTGAACTGATTGGTTTAATGATTTTGTGGGAGTCCTCTGTAAATCCAGAAGGATGTTGACAAGTGTTGCTAGTTTTCCCTCTCTCTCCAGCATTGGTGGAATCTACCTGCAATGCCTGCTAACTATTTCCTGCTCCCCTTCTGGGCAGAGTGAGGATATTGATACTTGGAGGCAGGAGAATCTGCAGCAGCTCAAAGCGGCGCACTGGATCTTCGAATATTTATTTTAAAGTCCCCAATAATTACAGTAATAATTTCACACAGGTTACAGAGCAACTGACTACTTGATGGCAAGGATTTGTACCTCTAATGTGCCTGCCTATTACACAACCTACTGCCCGCTTAATTACCCCTATTATGTTCATAATCCCTTGAACTAGTGATTCTGTTCCAAAACATCAGTGGAACCTGAGGTCTGAAACACGCTTCATGTCTTCCCTAATTGTCTTTTGCACACTTATTGTAGCAGGATTAAGCAGCTGGATTGAAATTTAAAAGCTGATAGTTTGTCTCTAATTGTTTTAGCTCCAAGGACCAGCTTTTCAAGCTGCATCTGTTTTGACATACACCTTGTCTTAGCTGCTTACCTGAAGCTAAATTAAATGACAGGCTGGGAAGGGAACACGTTGGACTTGCCTTTATTTATGCTATTGTAAAGCAAGAGTTATCATTGTGTGGGACAATGTAAATAGTGTGTGTGTGTGTGTGTGTGTTTACCTGCCACTGGCTAGCATGTGTTTGGCTGCTGTGCAGGGCACTCCTAGGTAAATAGGGATAATTGCAACTTGTTCTTTCTCCTTTCTTTTTGCAAGCAAAAGTGTTACCTCAAATGGTTGTGTGTCAGCATGACCCTGCCAGCCTGACAATTGTTGACTGAACCACAATGGCTGAAGGGTAGGTTCTCTGCAATTGAAAGAAGAAAGGCAAGAGAGAAAACCGGATTAAAGAGAATTGCATTCCCTTTGTTTACTGACTAGAGGTTCTCCAAGCAAATCTTGGAGCTTATCCTTAAATGTGTATTCAAATAGGAGGATAAGGGACTCTGCAGTCATATGAGATTTAGGCTCCCCTCTCTCTTTGGAATGGTGCAGTCCCCCACTCTCTATTCAGTGGTCTCTGAAACCCACCTTTTGTAGTGGGCTACCTTTGAGCTCCGCTTCCCATTTCTCCTCCCCTTTCCTTCTTCAAAGAGAAAATCAATGGCTGTTTTGTAGGAGTGAGAGAGTGCAGCATTTATAATCAAGCTTTAATCCTCGCTCAATGTCTTTTCTTGCTATTTTCTTTATTTTTATTAAACATTTTAGAAAACAATAGAGAAAGAAGAAAAAAGATAAAGCGAATAAGAACGTAAGGCACAAATAAGTATTGTGTCTAGGAGGCTATAATTTTCTAGTTTACCATTAATTAATTATGAACAATTGAATACGTCATCTTCTGGATGCAAAGTGCTTCAAGTTAGGGTCTGATATCTGGCAGCTGCCTAGGAAAGTCCCTGCAGTTGTCTTGGCAAGATTTTCGGAAGCAGTTTGCCATTGCCTTCTTCCTGTGAATGAGAGAGGGATTTTCTCAAGGTCACCAAGCTGACTTTGTGCCTAAGACTTACATTTCAATGTCCCAGTTTCTAGCGTGGTTTCTTAATCATTACATCAGACTAAGCATCCAGGCTCTAAGCAAGGAGGAAAATCAAAAAACAAAATTCATCACCATAGTATTTACCCAATAATAGATTGAATCAAAAACTTTAAAAAAATATTCTGATTTAAATTTCCCATGATATTGAAATGTAGAACTCTGTACGTAAACTCATCCCCTTTTTTGATAGCTATGCCTCGAAAAGCAGTTAATTTTTACAGTACCATCAATTAAAAAATAAAACAAAATTTAAAAGATCTATCCCATTAACACACACGTATATAATTTTCTGCATTGTTCAAATTGCAGTGTGAATTTGCTATAGACATAATACGGAGGAAAGGAAAGGTGTGACATTATGACTACAAGCACTTTTGTAAAGGTATGAAACTAGGCAACCAAGGCATATTCACCATGGAGACCAAGAAAAAAAAAATGCACCCAGTGATTAAAGCTAATTTGTTGTTCCTTGTACAAGCACTCATCACATGCAATATTCCTGCATATATTGAGTATTGAATATTGAGCCATAAGATACAGAATAGACCTGCCGCTGTGATATTCATTTTGCCAAATGTCCAAGAATTCTACAAGTCGCCACCTAAAATCAAAGGGGGGAAAACCAAAATATTTGAAATACCAATTCATTTTGCTTGTATTAAAAAGAGGAATAAAAATCAAAAACACAAGAGAATAGTGGGAGAATTCCCTCCTTGTTGTTACATTTAGGAACTCAGTGAGAACACCATGAGCAAGAAAAAATTGCAAGGGCTGCTGATCCAAAGTGTAAGCCCAGACCCTTTACAGTTAAACTGGATTCAGTCCATTACCAAAGAATCTTGGCCTTTATTGGACTCAGACACTCTTAATAGGTTGGGCAATAGCCCTTCCTTCCCAATCCTGCCCAGCTTTGATGGCTGGATATGATGGCACAGTCACCTGACCCAACTAGAGGGAAAACTAGTATTTTTCTTTCTTTTTACAACCCTTTAACCTCTTTATTTGGGATGGAGTAGCGGGAGACTGAATGAAGCTGAATGTATATTGTCCGGCTGCCCTTCCTGACACCTACACAGAGTTCACAAGAGAGATTTTCTCCTTGCACCCTGCTAGAAAAACTGCTGCTGCCACCTAGGATTGAACTCTCAACTTCCCAAGTGGGAGATAAGAGTCTTCACCTCTAGGTCACTGTGGCTGCTCCAGAGGAAAAACTAATATGATAGTTATAAAACAAGAGGGAAGGCCTTTCTCCATTCTGGTTGAGTTACTTGGTTTAGCTAAGAGCTCAAAACCAGATGCAGCCCGACAAAGAAAGCTCCTGAAGTGATTCCAACCCCTTTAATTTAGCAGAACCATCAGAAAGTTCAAACTGCAGCCTGAGCAGAACTACAGAAGCTTTTGGGTGCTCAACCTTTCCTGCGTGCCATTTGTTTTCAGTACAGAGGTTAGTGCTTGTTCGGTGGTAGTTGATACAATAGTGATGTCAGATTTAAAGGAGACCTCATTATACTGTGGATGACAGATCTTTGCTGTATCCCAACTTGTCTTCTCCCAGCCAGCACATCAGCCTGATGGTGTGCATCCTTTTGGACATATTTACACGGATGTAGCTCTTTCAGAAGTGGTGTTGCCCCTCCAGCTTCTTGCTGTGCTGATTAATCGTCCAGTTAGACTATACAAAACGCAGAGCTCAACATCACCATCAGATGCAGCACCTGAAGGAATGTAACAAAGGAGCTGCCTGTTACAAAATGGAGACTAACGGGAATGCTGCAAGTGTGCAGACCTTTGGAGGGTGGGCAACGGAAGATGCAAGGTGATAAATAAAAAGCACTGGCAACCCTTTCGCTGAAGCTCAGAAGATGCAGAAGGACCAGGCAGAATTCTGAGATAAGAGTGAAAAGACAGTGACCCATATTTACCTCTTATGCCACACAATTCAGACAAGGGATTAGACAGAGCGATGTGTTTTGAGCTGACTGGGTTTGCTCTTGAAAGAGTTTAAAGACCTTGTGTGTATATGTATACAGTGTCATAATTCCCACAGTTCCTTTAAATTGGCTCGGTAGCAGGTTCTCCGGGATAGAGACAGTATATTCAGATTTAATAATAAAACCTACTCTAGCTACCTGTTGAAGAATTCTGTTCAACTGGAGAAGAACTGTGAGGGATAAGTTAAAAAATGTTCCCAAAACTAGGAATGGGATTTTAAATTCTTAGTTTCCTTCTGTTCAATCTAGTAACTGGGGTATTTAATACCGGTAGTTGCCCCACAATCCTATCCTAATAGCTACCTTATTAATATTATTAATGCTTACTCTTGCTTATTAATTATTATTATTAATAATAATATTAATAGTTCCTAACTCTGGCCCAAAAAGATGCTTGCTGGGAATTTCATAGCATCTCTAGAATAATTCCTGATGCAAAGAGACCATTAAAGCTTTGAGATAGCATTGTCTATTTGCATTTCTGAATGAGGGGAATTATATCACCAACTAATGGCTCCCATAAGAATTCAAGAAATTTACTTTTCTGGGAGTAAACAATTATTTGACCTTCACAGTGAAGAAAAAAAATACTTTATAGCTGTAAAGCTAAGTGTGAAAATGAACTATAGCGTTAAAACAAGAAAAGGTGTGCTTTCAATTATTAGATGTTTGGATAATCCCAGTTTCCTTCTTTTCATAGAACTTTGCTGCTCGGAAATTGGTACAGTAGCTATCCCAAGGGCCTTGCATCATTTTCAGAGCCCCACAAGGGCTTCTTTGACCTGTCAATCAATCAGATAGCAATGCATTTGGCTGAAAGCCTGCGCTAGGTGGTTTAGGGAGTTTTCCATCCAATTTGTGTGGGGATTCTGCAGTGCACTCCCTTGAAGCAAAGGCAGTGATGTGGGGATAGTGCAATGAAACTCTAGTTTAGCTGCGTGAAAAACAGAAGGAGAGCAATGCTCAGTGCAACCTCAGTGGAAGTAATTTATTTCCTCCAGACTCCTGGATCAGCAATTGCCCCCTATAAATATTAATGTCTATTTTGGGCTTTGGGTGTTTATTCATCACTCACATGGAGAAGTAATTGGATTCTATTTGGAGCTGAAAAAGTCAAGCTGGATTTTCCTAGTGTGAATCAGAAAGTTTGTTCCTTATAATGAGAATTTGAGGGAGAGAGGAACTAAGGGGAAATATTTCCTCTTCTCTCTTTTCTTGTTCTTAAGGGGAAGAAGACGCTGGTTCCCATTAAAATCATAGATCTGTGAGTGAACAGCTTCCCTACAGGCTGCAGGAAAGGAGCCCTTGTACAAACCCTGCCCAGTATGTCAGAGAGAGAAAAAACTGAATAAAACCTGTTATTCTATCCTGCCAGTTTTCTTTGTGAAGGCATTTCTTGCTACTGTATGGATAAATATTCCCTCTTATGAATATTTCCAGTTCCATCCAACATACATGTTTATAACTTCATGAAGAATTCAGCATCTTCTCAAAAAGCATTTTCTTGCATTTTCACACACACATACACAAACACCCTCCAAAACCCCCAAATGCATATCCTGGTTTTACAAGAAAGTACAGAAACCTGTTCTGGTGATCAGAATAAATAAAATAAAACAAAACAAATTGCATTGAGTTGGTATATGTTCTCTACTTAAAAGAAATAATGGGTTTATTTGCAAGAACAAATGGTGTAAATGTTGTTCTATAACTCTGGAATTTGAAAATGTAATTGTTGTGTTCATATGAGATAACTTATTAATTAATGTGCATAATGCATAGGTCGTCCTCGACTTACAACAGTTCATTTAGTAACTGTTCAAAGTTATAGCATCACTGAAAAAAAAGTGACTTATGACTAGTTTTCATACTCGTCATGCTTCGCAGCATCCCCACATGATCGTGTGATCAAAATCTGAATGCTTGGCAACAGGTTCATCTTTATGACGGTTTCAGAGTCCTGGGATGATGTGATCCCCTTTTGCAACCAGACAAGCAAAGTCAATGGGGAAGCTGGATTCACTTAACAATCATGTTATTAACTTAACAGCAGCAATGATTTACTTAATAAGTGTGGCAAGAAAGGTCAAAAAAATGGGACAAAAGTCACTTAACAGCTGTCTCACTTAGAAACATAAATTTTGGCTCTGTGGTCAGAAGTTGAAGACCACCTTTGCATAGTTTTAAATTTTTAATATATAAATAACAATACTTTTATTACTAAACGTGTCCAACCCTCTTCCCAAGGGTCAATTTAGCCTTTATGGGTGGGGCCAAGACAAAATTTAAATTTAATTGAAATGGCCTTGTAAGTTTAAATACAGTTAGTGTGATTATTGTCCACAATTGTCCCACTTTGTCTCTTTAAAAATGTGTTATTTGGGTCCTTTTCCATTTGTACACATTGAAGACATACATAGGTATATGGAGGGATGGGGATTCTCACTGGTTTACATGCCATTGCCCCCCCAAAGCTGATCAAATGTTGAGATTGGTCAGGTTCAAAAGAGAAGTGGCCATCGCCTCTTTACTGGGATTGGCAGGGACATGTTTTCCCTATCTAAAGGAAGCCCTTTTAAAGCATGTTTATTGGAAAAACCTGTCATGCCCCTGTTGGAATCTGACTCGGAGGAAGAAGCTGGACAGCTGATAGGAAGTGGGAGTGTGGCTCTGTTGACTATGGAAGAAGCTGGGGAAGAGCAAAGTCCGGCTGGACAGAGCAGGGGAGAGGTAGAATAAGGGAGAGGGAATTCAGAGGAAGACCCAGGCCCATCACCTCTTCATCCTAGGGCATGCAGGGAGGAACGGAGAAAAGAGCAATGTGGGTTGCGTGGCTTACGAGGAAGGAAAAGGCCCTGATTCCCTTCATTAACTGCAGCTGGGAACACAGTGTATAAAAAAGGCAAGCGGTGTGCAGCAAGCTGTTGGGAGCAAACGACTGTATTTTGTATCATTGTGGCTTATCTATGTTCCTGGCATCTTCCCAACTGTGTGAGTTTTGTTGTACTTTCAAGTTCCTGCTCCTGCCCTGCCAAACTAATCACTTCAGTTTGGTTTGTTTGGATTGTAAGTTACAGTTTGTGTGTACCTTGTTTTGGACTGAATTTTCTACAGTCAAAGGCTGTTCCTGGGAGAGTTTTTCTCTAGCCAAAGGTAACCTAGACATTGGGGGCAAAGTTGGAGATGATAAAGGGACTCTTATTGTTTACCTGACTGTGTTGCCTTTGTGTCATGCCCCAGGTCATCACAAAACCCTTCCTTAACCTGGAAGATTTGAGTAACTGCAAGTCAACCTTAAAACATTTGATTTCTGTAAAGATAGGCAAGAAAATAGCAGCCTCATAGTTACAAATACTTCTATGAAATGTGGTTGCCACCCAAACCTATTTCCATTAGGGTTTTGATATAGGACTCAGTTTGCTTTAATTACACAGATGGGTCAACTATATTGAGAATTGGACTGAGGAAGTATAGCCAATTCTGGATCCCTTGATCGCTTTTGACACCACAGATCATAATATCCTTGTAGATCATCCAATGAAGCTGAAATTTTAAGGCAGCCATTCCTGCCTTTCCTTCTAAGCCATTTCTAAAAGGTGACGCTGGGTGAATGCTATTTAATATGTTGAGTTATACTATCTCCCTAAATGAAATATCTATTGTTCCGTATTCTGTTCAATATCTACATGAAGCTACTGGGGACAATCATTTGAAGATATGGAGGAGAAAGAGATTGTTATGCCGATGACATCCAAAAAAATCAATAATCTTGGTTATTCTTTTTCAAGGCAGAGGTATGGTTAGTAAGTAAGAACCCAGATTTAGAGTTTGGATTTTATTCTGGGTTGAATGTCATATTTCTCCTGAAAAAACAGGTCCTCGGTCTGGAAGTACTATGTAATTCTTGGCAGTCACTGGATTCCCTGGTGGCCAGTATAGAAAAGAGTGCATTTTTGCAATTATATCTAATATGCCAGCTGTGGCCGCTCCTGAGTTGGTTGGATTTATTGACATTTTTGTTACATCTAATCTTGATTATTGCCATTAGCTCTACATGGGGCTACAAGACAAGTGTTTGGAAACACTGATTGATATAAGGTGTGGCAGCTAGATTGATAGTCAGGCTCTGCTACCAGGAAGTCAAAGTAAAAATGTAAATAGGTCACCAATTATTTTCTGGCCATAATTATGTGGTTGATATTGGAATTCTTAATGGCTTAGATCCTAAATCTCTGAGGAGCTTCCTTTCTTATTACAAACCTTTGTTGGGATGTTAAAAGATTTGCAAGAGAGACTCTTTGCAATACTCTGTGCTTTTGGAAGTGGGGGCTTTCTGTGTTACCCTCAGTGGGAGTAATGATTTCTTTGTAGAGCTGACTGTGCTTGACTCCCTTTATCCCTGTCTTGAGAAGGTGGCCAAGATACATCTCTTCTGCCATTTGTTTTTGTAATCTTTTATGTTAACTAGCCATGGCTACCTGCTTTAATATTCAGTGAATTGGTGGCATGTAAAACATAATAGCAAAAGCACTTAGACTTATATACCGCTTCACAGTGCTTTGCAGGCCTCTCTAAGTGGTTTAGAGAGTCAGCATATTCCTCCTCCCCCCCGCCCCCAGCAATCTAGGTCCTCATTTTACCCGCCTCGGAAGGATAGAAGGCTGAGCGAACCTTGAGCAGGTAAGGATTAAACCCCTGGCAGTCAGCAGAATTAGCCTGGAATACTGCATTTTAACTCCTGCACCACCACGGCAACATACATATATAATGCATAAATAATAGAACCAACTGTTAAGATACCAAGGTTGAAAGATTGGGAGTTCTAGTCCCATTTTAGGCATAAAGCCAGCTGGCCCTAGGAATAAGGCAAAGGACAAACCACTTCTGAAAATCTTGCCAAGAAAGCTATAGGGATATTGCCAGGAGTAGGGAATAATTTGAAGTCACACAAATATAATATAAAGAAATAAATGTACACTCAGTCTAGGAGCAACTTTAAATAAGTTTAAAGCATGCAACCCTGGAGCCACAGGCTGTGCACCCATGTTCTAAGTCTCAGTCTCATGCATGCTTTTCCCTAACCATTCCAAAGATCCACTGAAAGCAGGAAATTTCCCTGGAGTCCTCCAGGTAAGATAGAACCAGAGCTCTGGGATTTCTTTGCCATCATCTCCTTTGTCTAATTTAGCCAAACCTATTAGGCAGATGGTGCTGCTTTTTGCATATATTCCTATGAAGTGTACATTCCAGGAGGGGAAAAAGATCCGCTTTGATTTCCATAATTAGATACACATTTTAGTCATTTCAGGGATTTTGTTTCCAGGATCCAGTCTGGGTTGGTCACTGGGACTGTCTACGAGCTTTTCGGACCTCTTCTGGAGCCCATCCTCAGGAAACTTTTTATTGTACACATGTTGTACTCCGACAATCAAGGTAATAATAATAAACTTATCTGAGTATTTTGTTTCCACTTCATGGTATATGGCTGATACATTTTCTTACATTTGGAAGCATTGTGTACAAAAATCAGCTATGTTCTTTAAATTATAGTATGCAACTGTAGACTTACGTTTCATTGCATGGATTAAACCACAGTTTTCCAATGGAAGTATCTCTTTATGTCTTCTGTTTTATAGGGTTCCTGCTATACAATAAATAGCTGTTTTCCCTCTAATATTAAGGCTCTACACTGTAGTGTGCCTGCTGCTACACTAATATAGTTTAAACATCAATCATCTCATCATTAAAAGACAGTGTACTGAAGGCTATTGCATGCAGTAACCATGCTTCTTAAATAACCAGAAGGTTGTAGGAGAGACCTTTCATTCTCTTAAAAGCAAATTGGTAATCAATAAAGAAATGGATTGACTGCCCTCATGTGGCGTCTTGTGGGATGACAGCCTGAAATTACAAACAAAAGAGGCTTTGTCAAAACGCGCATTTTTTGTTGAGAAACCATTGGAGACATTAGAAAGGAATGCAAATGTTGTTTAACAACTTCTGCATTTCTTGAAAACATTATCTGGTATGTATTGGCATTGCCTCTCTTCTTACTTCCCTGTTTCTAAAATGGATTTGCAAGAACCCTTCCCCAAAGGTGAGATATTGATGTGGTTAATGTAGAGACGGTTTCTGTTTTTGTTCCAGGAACTCCGGAGAGAAATCAAGAGGCAGGCCCTAGTCTAAAGCAATTGGTACTTTTTCATCCTAACTAACAATGAGGTAGGAAAAAAATAGCTGGAACTCCTTGTTTCAGACTGATAGGAACACGTGACATTTTGTTCATGCTCTCCAATATTGATCAAGTAGGGCATGCTTAAAAAAAAAAATCTCTAATAGATGGGAACAAAAAGACTTGCAAAGAAACATCTCCTTGGCTGCACTAGCTAACCTTCTGCTAAGTCTTCAAGAGACCTGTTCAGAGCACAGCTGGTGAAGAGGCTACAAATCTCTATTTTCAGGCCTTGGGAAAGGACAATAGGTTCCGTGCTAACAATCACTTTCTTATTATTAACAACCCTCTGCTTCAGTAAATGCTCTGGCCTTTGTTGTAGTATTTTATGTTTAATGTTTCAGCAAAGGTGTGGCACTTGTGTTAAGCTTGGCTGAATTTGCATGATTATATTAGCTCTTACCATGTATACATGAAGCATTCCTCAATGCTTCTAATAACATATATATTTCCTACCTTTGTCACTCTCCTGGTACTTCAAGAACTTCATGTTACTCTGGCTATGTGTATACAACACACTAGACTACATTTTAGCCTAGTATCTTGCATGGACATGGGTAAGAGATCATATTAGGAACTACCTTGTGGTAATAAAGATAGCAAAGCTCTAGTCTAGCTGGTACATACACCACTTTTATTTCATCCACCAATAATTGTCCAAAGGCCTGTTTAGGATGACCCAGTCAATGCTGGGTAGGGGCAACCACTGGATCATCTGCAAGGCTGCTGTGAGGATGATTCTGGCTATTGGGTGGATAATCTGGATCGGATCAGCTCCTACAAGATTACTACAGTTCTCACCCTGATGATGTTGCAGAAAACCCAACTATTTCCCCAGCAAGGTATATGGGACTCCCCTGTTTGTGATGTTTATATTTACTTTGGTGTTTCAATTGCCATCTCATTATTTTGTAGATACTGTTGAATCATTCTGGTTATTTTTTGTATTTCTGTTGCTTTGTGTTACTCCAAGGTTATAAGCCACCCCAAGTTTGTTAGAGTTGGGCAGCATCCAAACTCAACGAATAAATTATAAATAAATGTTCAGGTTTTGAAAGTGGAGGAAAAAAAAGCCACACCAAGCTCTGGAGCTTGAGCCTTGCACTTGTAAGCCTTGTAAGTTTAGCTACAGTATTTAAACTGCATTGCATAGTCAAAGCAAAACCGGCTCAGTTAATATGTTTATCAGTTCATTGTCAGATTTCTATCTTGTCTTTCATTTAGAAGTTTAAGACACTTTTCAGGAGATCTCATTTCACAACAATTCAGTAAGATAGGTTGGACTGAAAGAGAGTATATTGTACGGCCCAAAGTTACACAAATTTCCTATATTAAGGGGAAGCTAATTGGAGTCAGTTATTCAAGATGTAACAAGTGTTGCTTTCCATACTTCCATGTCAAAGACATGCTCAAGTTTGTTTATGTTCTTACTTTCACAACAAATTTAAGGTTGCAGCAGGAAGATTCCACCAAGATGCTGCTAGTGGAAAAACCACAGATGAATTTTAGGGGGAAATTGTAGTGCTGATGATGTTACCTAGTCTGGTAAGAAAAACGTTCAAGAAACTAAATTGAACCAAGCTTGGAGAACAAACCACTGCCAAAATATTTATTGAATGTTAGCAATATAGAATAGAATTCTTTATTGGCCAAATGTGATTGGACACATAAGGAATTTGTCTTTGGTGCATAAGCTCTCCGTGTACAAAAAAGATATAAGTGATAAATCATGATCATAGTCATCATAGTTAAGGAAAATATTACTGCAACAAATACAATTTCTGCACCAATTGCACACGCACAGACATAGATATGAAAAGTTGCTAGTATAATTACAAAAAAATTTTGCTAGACCAATTCTCGAATACAGCTCATCTGTCTGGAACCCGCATTGCATATCGGACATTAATAAAATCAAGAGAGTCCAGAGATACTTCACAAGAAGAGTCCTCCACTCCTCTACTCGCAACAGAATACTTTATGCCACCTGACTTGAAATTTTAGGCTTAGACAAAGTAGAACTATGCCGCCTTCAGTCTGACCTAAGCGTAGTACATAAAATTATCTATTGCAATGTCCTACTCATCAATGACTACTTCAATTTCAACCACAACAATACAAGAGCACAGAATAGATACAAACTCAAGGTAAACCGCACAAAATTCAACTGCAGGAAATATGACTTCAGCAAGAGTGGTCAATGTCTGAAATACACTACCTAACTCTGTGGTTTTTTTCCCCGAACCCCAAAATTTTTAATTTTAGACTGTCTACTGTTGACCTCACCTCATTGCTTAAGAGATCTGTAAGGGGTGTGCATAAGTGCACCAATGTGCCTACCGTCCCTGTCCTAACGTTTCCTTTTTATTCGTATCTATTTCATGTATCATCATGTTTATACTTATATCTGTTATCTTCTCATCCTTCTCACTCATCCCCCTGTATGACTGTAAGTTTGTCGCTTGTATCCTTACTAGTTATATGGACTGTTTCCTAGTATGATTTGATTATTTATTGTACCCTATGACTATCATTGTGTTGTACCTTAAGATTCTTGACGAATTTATCTTTTTTTTTTAACGTACACTGAGAGCATTTGCACCAAGACAAATTCCTTGTGTGTCCAATCACACTTGGCCAAGAAAAGAATTCTGTTCTATAATGCATGCTTGACAAAATAAATAAATAAAATGAAATGAAATTATCACTGAGTCAAATTGGTTTAGACTGGCCCAAAAACGTTAAAAAGAGCGGCCAGCCCTTCTTTCCAATAAAACCGTCTTCCAGATGCTGCAAAGGTTCGAGTCTGCTCAGCCTCCCCGTTTTGCCCCGAACGAAGGGGGTGGGGGGGGGGGGAGAAAGCTCACTTGCCTTGAGACTCGAAAGATTCCCCTCCTCCATCGCTCCGCACTGAACACCGTGGAGAAAGTTCAGCCTCTTAACTCCTAAAATGGAACTTTCCCTCATTCTTACAGCTAGCCTCTTTTTTTTTTTTCTTTTCTTTTTTGAAGCTTGGAGACACGGACGACCTGTCCTCAACAGCGCCCCCAGAGGCAAGAGCGGCTGTTACGAAGAAGCTGTCTTGGGGGCGGGGTGTGTTTGTGTACGAAACGCGGCACCAAGAGCATTTCCTCGGGCGTGATGATCTGTCATTTGCGTAGCTCTCTGGGTTTCCGTGTTGTTTTTTTTCTTTCTTTCTTTTCTTTTCTCCCTCCCGCATGCGCGGGAGTTGGTCTCGGAGGGGGAGGCATCCGCGTGGGATGCGAGGGGCGTGGCTTCGTCCCTCGGCGGGAGACGCGGTTGGCTGGTGGGCGCGCGCTTCCTCGGAGGGGGCGGGGCGGAGAAGCGGGAGATGAGGCAGTGGGCCGGCGGGAGCGAGGCCGCCATGGCATCGCTGTTCCCGGCTACGGGCGTAAGGCGAGCGGGCGGAGGGGACGACTGCAGCTCGGGAGAAGAGGAGAGGGCGGGCGCGGCCGTGGCCGTGATGGTGGTGGGAGGGCTGGGGGAGTCTCCAGGCCCCGGTTCCGATTCGGAGAGCTACTCGCCCTCCTCCCCGCTGAACCTGGCCGAGCAGTTCGAGAGGGCGGTGCAGCGCGTCCCGATGCTGGTGGCCGCGGCCGGCAAGGAGCAACTCCTCTACTTGTACGCGCGCTATAAGCAGGTGAGGCTGCCCCGCCGGGGTCCCGAGGCGGGAACGGGGCCGCCTCTGGGTGCTTCTGGGGAAGGCTGCAAACGGTGGGGGGGGGACGGGGACAGTCTTCCCCTCTTGAAACTGTTACCGAAAGGCAGACTGCTTCCGAAGGTGGAGGAGGTCCTATCTGACCCTCACCGGCTGGTGGAGGCGGGGTGCGTGTGTGTTATTGTGTGTGTGAGGTATTGTGAGGTCGGTCTCGCTTCTAGTGAGAGTCCTTGCAGTTCTTTTGCAAGGCTTTTCGGAAGGGATTGGCCGTTGCCTTCTTCCGAAGGGTCTCCTCAAGGTCATCCAGCTGATGGCTTCAGGTCCAACCAAAGTGAGTCTCACGATCTAGCTAGCTTGGTGCCTTCACCGCGCACAAAATTCGGTTTTTCGGTTCAAGGTGGGTGGAGAACTTCTCTCCGTGAACAGTCCCAGTTAGCAATTCTGGCTGTTATACTGCTTCCCTTCTTATGACACAAAAACCTGTTGCCACAACACGGGATTTTTCCCTTTCTGTGTGTCAGATATGGGGAACCGGAGACTGTTTGCTGAATGTGGATTTCTGACTAATTGTGACTTACTCAATACCTGTACGGCTTTGCACAAGTTAAGCTGATTTATGATTCAATGAATTGAGCAAGCAAAACATAATACTCTAGGAACCAAGAGTTGGAGCAGGAGGAGGTAGGGAACTGGATATGTCTCTGTTCTGCTTCAGCATACCTATTTAATAAAGATAGAGGCAAAAGAGATTGTGGGTAGTGTCTTCTACTCCTACCTAGAAACAAAAAATAGTAATACACAACAGATTTTCAGGATTTTTCTTGAACATAGCTAGAATGCAGAACTTTTTGAAAGGGCAAAATCTCATGCATACAGTTGTAAATAGTGTTCTAATGGCTTTGACCAGGGATCCCCAAACTTGGCAATTCTCCAGCCTCTGAAAGTTGAAGTGTCCGCAAGTCTTAAAGTTGCCAAGTTTGGGGACCTCTGCCTTTGACAGAGGTTCAGCAGCAGGCTGGGTTCTCTTAAAAGTCTCTGTTCCTTAATAGAAACACATTGCAGTACCTGCTTCAGCGAATAGTTTAGTAACCACATTGTGAAAACACCAAGAACATCTTGTTTGGCAACTGCATTGACAAACAAGGAGGTGCAACTGACTCATTCATTATTTATGATTGAAGTGTAGTTTGGCATCCCAAGGTTTGCGTACATCACTTGCTAAATATTGCTTTAATTGGCTTCATTAATAACATGTCGAGCTATAAACTATGGTTTATAAAAACACAGGGATTGATTTAGCACACCACATCACTTCAAATCACAAGCTCTTCTCAGTTTTGAACATATTGAACATGTGTTATATACGTACACTTGAGGTATTGAAATTTGTTTAGAACCTATATAATTTAAAAACTTACTTTCTTGAAATCTGGATGGCATTGTATTTCATCTATTAGCAACACACAATCCGCTTTCCCTCTTCCCATGTTCTCAAGCAACTGGTAGCACTTAAAAGTTAATTCAGATTTTAGTCCTTCATTGAAAATTCTGCTTATTTATAATTCCATGTACAATTGCTCAACTCTGTAAATCTTTAAAAGTTAAGACTACCGTTTTTCCCAGCACTTGGATCCAAATGAGTAGAGTTGGTGAATTAGATATATTTTAGCCTGGATGAACACGTAATTGTTTTCGCTTGCCTGGTGGTATGTATTTATTTTTTTGTATACCATCCAGAATCTCATTGTTTGAGTTAGCCAGCCATCTAAATGTTTTAAATGAAAAAATAAATTCTCAGAGGCTGGAGTGGGCCAACACTTATACATATGTTTTCACTGTTCAAGACATTTTTCAGTATTTCATTTCCAGTTGTAAGTGCAAAAAGATTTCAGAAGACTGAAAACTGTGATACCGTACTGAATCTTGGATATACTATTTCATCATAAGTAAATTATCAGTTGGTGTTGAAATTATGAAGTGCTGTTTATGTGCACATTTCTTAATTTCAGAGGAGCATTTTAAATATGCATGCTTTGACCATATATCTTGCCTGTCAGGAGAGGATTTAACAGAATAATAATTGGAAGACATCTTCTAATCCAACCCTTTGTTCTAGCAGGAGACCCTATACCATTCCGGACAAATAGCTGTCCAGTCTCTTCTTAAAAGCTTCCAGTGGTGGAGCACCCATAACTTCTGAAGGCAAGCTGTTCCACTGGTTGATTGCTCTTACCATTAGAAAATTTCTCCTTTATTCTAGGTTGCTTCTCTCCTTGATTAATTTCCATCTGTTCTTTCTTGTCTTGCCTTCTGGTGCTTAGGAAAACAGGTTGGCCCACTCTTCTTATAAAGTAAATATAAAGTATTTATATCTATATCAAATATAAGGTCAGGTAAGAGAGATTACTGAAACGTCTTTGTGAAGTTTAAGGGATATAGACCAGACAACAAACTGAATCCGTGCCTCCTTTATATATTATATTTAATATGTTTTGTGTTGTATGTCTTACTGTACTGCTACCTACCCAGGGTCTGTTAGGACTGAGGTGGGATATAAATATTGAAAAATAAATCACACTGACAAAAAAAATAGGTTGGGGACTGGGTGGAAGTTGTCAAATACAATTCTGTCCAGGAGTTGCCTCTTCAAGAGGGAAAATGCTACTACTCCTTTCCAAACAGACAGCATTACCCCACCTTTCAAAGATGCATTAATTATTTCCTGGAGACTGCTATTCCCACCCATCTAGTCACCTGAAAAATCCATAATGGATGTCTATCTAAGATCTAGGCCACAGGTGAGTAGCTTAAACTACAAAGAATTTTTAGTGTAGCTACTCAGGTCACTCAAAATAAATTATAATTTTATCACCGCAGACTCTATCTCTTTGGCATAAAGCTCAGCCTGGGTACGAATAACTTTAGGAGATAGTTTTCTTCATATGAAGGAAACTCAAACTCCTACAGGTATTATATTCTACTCATCTTCTCAAAAAGAGTCTGGGGAACCCAAGCAGGGCTGCTGGGTTAGGTGTAATAAACATTGGGAAAAATGTCATTTCCTCCCCATTTAGCTGTTTTATGTCACAAAACCTCGTGCCTAGTATTCAAGTATATCAGGATACTATAATTACTTTAATACTAATACTATTAATATACTATAATATATTATATTATATTAATTAATATAATATATTAATATATTTTAATATTAATACTATTAAAGAAAAGTTTTAGAGGCAAGATTCAGCTTCTGCCCACGTGAAACTTCATCTTCAACTTGTAACAAGTAATCTGTGGTGATTCTAAGCCAGGGGTCCCCAACTGCTGGTCTATAGACTGGCATGAGGGCGGCACAAACAAGCAAAAGCCCCATCCACACAGGATGCAGGCAGCACTCCTGTCCCCCACAATCCGTGGAAAAACTTTTCTCAATGGAACCGGTCCCTGGTGCCCAAAAGGTTGGGATTGCTGTTCTAAAGTATGTAGAATACTTACCTGTATTCAGATGTTGTGACTAGATCTCTCTTGTTACAGTGTGTAGTGGAAAAATTATAGAAAACCAAAACAATGGAAGAGTTCTAAATTGTTTATTAAAATAGGAAAAGAATACAATGATCATTGGACTCCCAGCAAGCAAAGCTAAGAGCCCTGGATGGATCTTATATAGGTTACCCCAAATTCTAAGAAGCATAGGCTAATTGGATTATTAGTTTACAACCATCTAAATAAGGAACTAGGGCAGGGGCTCTTAAACCTTTTACTATCACACCTCTCTTTAATGGAGTTTTATTGCACATACCTCTCCTCAAAAATCCAAACACCAAAATGAACACTTGCAAAAATACAGTGAAACTTTGCTTTTTTATTTTTATGTCTTTATTAAAAATACAGTTTGTTACTTGTCCATCGCCATATTACTCACTTCAAACTAGTATTTTAGGAATGGTGGATTTACAGTATCGTAACAATATACAACTAAAAAATTCTTCACACCTCCCTGAACTCTCTGTGCACCTCTCCAAGGGAGGTACATCTCACAGTTTGAGAAACCCTGAACCAGGGGATGACACAAATTGTAGGTAGGGTTGCCTTGCCCTATTGTCCAGAAGCAAGAAATCACCACGCTAACAAAGACATGGTCACCAAATAAATTACTCTTCCTTGGTACTGTCACAATGTGACTGTTCTTATTAGCTTCTCTTTGAGTTTATTAACTTCCCTTTGAGTAAATCAGCATAGCTTGAGGACATCTAGTCTAAGTATCAAAGCTTCCTTAAAATACCGAGAGGATGTTAAATAATAAAGTATATTGGTCTTGTCTGATGTGTAAGGTGTATAAGGCAGTTTGACCTTGTTTAAACATGAGGTAAAAAGAACATTGTGTTGCAAATTAAGCAATTCTACACGGCGTTGCCAACTATTCTATCTGAGTTTCAACTCATTTGGTGTGCACTTTTAGATTCACCCAGTTTTGTTATATAATACTTAACAGTTCAGAATTCTTGTGCATCTTTTGTGCATAGATTCATTAAAGGAACTTTGGTATTCCCAGGCAGGATCTTGCTGAGTAGAAAAAAATGGGGAGAAGCTTTGTTTTCACTGTCCTTATGCCCAGTTCTGAATTTTCATCTGACATCTGATCAGGGCTTTTTAAGCCCTTTTTTTATTTTTTAAGCAATTCTTATGTTTTTGGGGCAAAAGAAAAGCCTTACTTTTGTTGTTAGATAGGTCATATCAGGTACCATAACAACATTGTTTTAATGTTCAGCATGTACTCTAATGTTATCCCCATATTGTTTTTCCTTTAGGTCAAATGTGGTCGCTGTAACATTCCCAAACCTGGATTTTTTGATTTTGAAGGCAAGCAGAAATGGTATGTGAAATTAGCTAATGATTTCTCAATACTTTTGAGTTTTTCCTCCAATTCCTAAAATTTCCTTCACTTAGCAAATATCCCACTCTATGCTAGTCACAGAAATGTGATGTTTTCTCTATCCATATTAATAGATGGCAAGAAGAATATATTGATTCACATCCCTGTAGTGGCAAATGATAATAGCAATAGCACTTCAACTTATATACTGCTTCACAGTGCTTTACAATCCTCTCTAAGTCATTTACCAAGTCAGCATATTGCCCCCAACAATTTTCTTCATTTACTGACCTTAGAAGGATAGAAGGCTAAGTCAACTTTGTTCCCAGTCAGAATTGAACTCCTGGCCTGTGGACAGAGTTAGCCTGCGATACTGCATTCTACTGCATTCTAACCACTGCAGCACCACAGCTCTGTAATAAATAAACAAATAATAACAAACAGCAATAACAAATGTAATAACAAATGGACGAGAGAAATTAGTCCTCAAAAGTAATCATGGCAAGATATATGAAATGTGCCAGCCTTTCCGCCAATCTGCCAATTCTCTCAAAAACCTTTCAAAGAAAGGATAGCATCCTTGAAGAGAGAGGCTGATGCCATGTTTGCTCTGATTGTTTCTCAGAGAAGGAGATGTTAGGGAGAAGAATGAGAACCAGGTTGCATTTTTTGAGTGAAGACTTGGGTCACATAGTGGTCCTGTGATATCTTCAAATTTTGCAGCACTAGCACCAGATCATTCACAGTGATCTACAGTGACTCTAAGGTTTAAGTGTCATTGTTGTCAGTTGGAGAAACAGAAGGTTGAAGGGTTGCAGACCTGCAGATCATAGGGTTGGGCTTCCTCTTTGGGAATCAAACAACCACAATGACAGCTAGCTGAGCTCAGAAAGGGCTGACTTCTGGGAGCATTATAAGGCAGTGTCAGAGACTGAGGCAGTTAATAAAAACATTTTTTGGGTTTTTTGCAAACTAAATATAACACAAACATCACAACCTATCCCAAGGATAACACTCCTTTCCATAAGAGGTGTTTCAGAGTCTGTCAACAGGCTATTCCAGCCATTTGGAATAACTAGTGCACTAGCCAACAGTGCCCAGACAAAATACTGGAAATACAAAGATTCATTACCAAAAGAAGACAAAACTGGGTAATAACATGCAAAAACAGAACATCAGTACTGTACATAGAACAAACCAAATATTAGCAGAATGTATCCATGAATGCCAATTAGCAGTCAAAAGACATGATACTACATTCATTTCTATCCACAATCGAGAGGTAGCTTTAACTAGGAAATTCATTTTAAAGTGAACCAGACTGGAAAATGCAAGAGAACTCTTACAATAATGGCGCGATCATAAGACTTATATCCTATCTATTTATCAAAAAAAATATTAAAAGTCTGTCCTTGGTTATAACTCAATAGATACAGATAGTCGTCAACTGATGGCTGTTCATTCAGCAACTATTCGACGTCAGCCTAAAGTTACAGCTTTTGCAGTCCTCCTGCACTCGTTTGATCAAAATTTGGGTGCTTGCTAGTACACATATCCTTACCACTGCAAATATGCTGCAACTCCTCCCTGCCCGCCCTGTCTCTTCCTCCATCTCAGCCACTCTTTTAGCCAACCAGTATATGCAAAGCTGCTACGGCCTTAGCCTGTTCCTGGGCTATTTTCTCGACTCATCATGCACGGGAGGCCCAGACTTTCATCTTGTCCCACTATGTCTGACTTCACTTATCTTTACTTTTTTTCTGCAGCTTTAGAATAACCATCTTCACTAGCTTCCTGGCGAGAAAAGAGCCTCTATAGCCTTCAGAATGATCACCTCCACTAATAGGGTGGGGAGAAGACCTGAAGGTGTGGTGGAGCGGGGAGAGAATTCAAGCCTCCTAGCCTACAACAGGCTTTCCACATGCCTGTGGGCACCAGCCCTCCCAGGGCCATTTCCATCTCTGAGATATCTCCCACACATTCACTCAACAACCCTTGCGATTGCTTAACGAGCACAACTGGGAGAGTTGGGATTGTGCTCGGTGAGCAAAGTGGGTATGTGAGTGTCTCACTTAACAGCCAAGATTTTAATCCCAATTGTGATAATTTGAGGACTACCAATAACTTCTGCCAACAGAACTACTTCACCCTAACATAAATATAATTTACTAGAAAAATTACAATAATTGAGATTTAGTTTATTTCATACAAACAGTAATAGTTTTAATTAATATGTCTCTATTTTGTTACTAATATGTATTAAATCTTTAATATATTTGATCAGTCAGCACTGTGTTTGCCTAAAGAATAATGAATATTATAGTAGAGGTTGTTTTCATATTGAAATAGTCTGAGTTGCTATTGAGAATTACATTTTATGCCTAATGTACAAGCAACTTATAAAATAAAAGGCCTCAATTATATTAGCAGTTCATCTCCATGATTCAACCAAGCTATTTTCTCCTGAATTGAAAGAAAAACTAAAAATATTTGTTTGTCACTTGGAAAACTGTGACTTTGTACTATATTTTTATTTTCTTTCCTAAAACTATGTTACAGTGCAGTTTGAGAGTTCATAGAGGAGGAGGGGAAACTACTTATAGGAAAAATTCAAAATAGTTTTGAGGGTCTGTGCATCCAATTAATAGTGCTTATTACAAAACAGGCTTAGATTGAAAGCATGTTACTACTTAGATCTGCCTAAATTTTATATGTATATATGAGTTGGCTAATGTAGTGTATAAAAAACTGATGATGGGTAAGAAATTGGAGAGATGGATGGATGGATATAGGTGTATGTGTATGTGCGTGTGAACTTCTACTAAATAATGGTTCTTCTATGTATGTCTTAGGGAAGCTTGGAAAGCATTGGGTGACACAAGTCTTGAGCAGGCAATGCAAGAGTACATTGATGCTGTGAAAAAATTGGACCCTACATGGAATGCACAGGTATGTCAAACAAGTTGCAGATGTCTGTGATGAGGAATCTATAGCCTCCATTGGATGTTGGACTATATCCCCTATTATTCCTTACTATTAGGTATGTTAGATGGGCTAGAAGACCAATAACATCAAAAAAGCATAGTCATCTTTCATTTGATGTGTTTAAATAAATTTATGGGGCTTCTTAGTTTTGTAAATCAATGGAGATTGTTATATTTTAAATAAATGGATTACTTCTTTAAAATATATAATGTTAGGTTACTGTTGTTTCTCCAGACTGTTATGCTTTGTTAATACACACTGAACCAGCTAGTTATCTGCCACAATATACTGTAAATTATCAAAAATTCAATGGATGCCTCATTTTTGTTACCTTAATACCAGAACATTGCAATATTCACGTTTTTGTTTGACAGATCGCGGCTTGAGAATTCTTGGTCTCATAATCAGTAGCTTAAGGCTAGCTGAAGAATTATAGCCTTGGAAATTAGGTAGTTAAGAGGTCCAACGTTAATTAGTTCTGATGAATAATTCCTTGGAGGAATACCATATTTTTCAGACTATAAGACGACCCGAAGTATAAGACGCACCTAGCTTTTGGAGAGGAAAACAAGAAAAAAAAATCTGCCTCTGCCTCCTAACAGCAAACAGCCTGGTCAGCTTCAGCACAGCCTGATTGAGCACAAGCAGCTGTCTGTCGGTTGGAATTGCCTCCCGACAACCAGCTGTTTCAGGCTGCAGAGATACCATTGCCTATTGCCGCCCCCATGTGCCCCATTTTCAGCCTCCGCATCCCATTTTCTACCTCTGGGGGCCCATTTTTCACCTGTTCCAATCCCCGCTGTCCAGAACGGGCTGAAAATGGGGCGTACAGAGGCGACAATAGGCAATGGCGATCCCTTCAGCCTAAAACAGCTGATCATTGGGAGACAATTCCAGCCGACAATCAGCTGCTCAAATCAGGCTGTGCTGAAGCTGATCAGGCTGCTTGCTGTTTGCTGCAAGGAGTCAAATTGCTGGGAGGCAGAGGCCAAAGGGTGGGGACCAGTGGATGGGCAGGGCTTCAGCAACATTCGCTGTATAAAATGCACAGATATTTCCACCCATTTGTTGGGGGGGAGTGTGTCTTACACACTGAAAAGTACAATATTTTTATTTAGTGGTTGAATTTTAAGTTTATTTCATCAGCCATATATGTCCCAAAAAATTTTCAAGCAACAGTTTTGAATTTGTCCCTTAGTTTATTAATGATCACCATGTTAGGCGTGTTTAAAAATCTTCATTTGTTCCACTTTGTGTTTTGTATGTTAATATTGATTTAAGACACTGGGGTTCCTTCAGGTACAGTGTTCAACCCCAGCCTTTTCCTTCCATCTTGCTAGAATTGAGGAGACCCTAGTATTCTGCCCTGTTTGATTGCAGAGGGAAATGCTAACCTACTAACTGTCTTAAGACTATATATTTCATATTGTCCTTTTTAGGATTTTCTAACAATTATAGCAATATTATACTGTATATGAAATTAATACTTTTATTTTGCTCCCTATTCAAACTGAATATGCAGAACCCTTCAAAGTGTTTGACTTAAAACATGCAACCAGCTGTTACTTCTTTTTGATTCATCTTTCTTCATGTCTTAATTAAGAGATCAAACCCTTCAGTTTGGAGAAGGTGTGTTTGTCATAGATAAAATATAGGAAGTCACTCTTGAAGGGGTAGAGGAAGCATTATGCTTAACTTCTTTCACCACCAGGAAAAAGCCCATAATATTATTTCAAGTCCCTTTCCATCTGCCCAAAGAAATCTCTCCTTTCCCTGCCTTTGAAAAAGTAAAATAGTAGAAAAAGTAGAATAAAAGTAGAATAGGAAATTGGTGATTGAGGGCACATTTGAATATGAGGTGAGTAGTGAGGTAAGTGCTTAAGATAATTTGTGCCATTTTGTTGTACTTTGGACAATACATTTGCGTATTAACTTGTTCCAAGAAATTTGGAAAACTAAAGTCTGCAATCATCCTATTAAATTATTAATTGTTGCAAATTAAACTGTTGTTAATTAGCCTAACAACAGTTTAATTTGTTATCCCTTTGTAACATTTTCTAAAGTTACAAATGAAATAATTTGAAAACGGTATATGTCTTAAGATTTATAGTTCAGTGGTGACAACGGTGAGTATAGCTAATGGGACTTGGTAACCAGAAGCTTTTAAATGATTTCTTATAAATTTTTTCAACATTTTATTGTAGCTAGTCCATGCAGTTACCACAAGATGGAGCTCTGATGCTAATAGTGAATGAAAGTTAATTTATCGACTAATATGGTGGCTTTTTCAGAGCAAAGTACTAAATCAGGCTATTGAAAGGTTATGTTGACAACTAAATTATATAAATGGAATATTACTTCCTTTCTTTTATTCATCCTTCTATTGAGGATATAATTGCTCTTTTAATCAGACCAAAGATCTTTCTAATTCAGAGTCTCATTTCCAAAGCAGCTAAACATCTCCTGGAAGCTCATAAAAAAGGTGTGAAAATTGTAGCCTTTCCTTATGTAACCTCAGATTTCGATTTACAGCAGATGTATATTGTTTCGACTCCTTCATATATTTTTTATTTTAGTGCCTTGCTTTAAAGCTTTAAAGACAACTCCTAGAAATGTAACATAAATAAGTTCAAATGCTTCTAGTCCAAGGGAACAAATATGAGACATTTTTCTTGAAGATAAGGTGAGAAGAACACTGAAAGTAGCTCGTTTGCTCCTAAAAAAAGCAGCCTTGAAAAATAACAAAGTGTTTACCAAAGCTTACCTACTTCAGGCATGAAATAGGTCTAGATGTATATATTTGTTCTCGAAAAATATCTTTCCTTTATAAAATGCCCTCCAGAGGGCAGTACTAGCCAGCCACTCTTGGAAAGTATTAGGAATTAATGTCTCTTACCATTGAAATGTTTTAGATTTGACAGATAAATCATTTCATAATTTGCTTGCACTTCAGGCGTGATACAGAAAAAAAGTTGTTGATCATCTGGATGGCTTTACTTATGAAAACACTGATAAAATGTGTTGCATTTTATAGCAGTGTAACTATGGGACATGGTCATCGAGCACAGGAGTTCTCAAACATTTCCCACCCACTCCCAGATCCTTTACATTCTTACAAATGATTAAAGACCCTAAAAAGTTATGGTTTATGTAGTCTATATTAATGTTTACTGTATTAGAAATTAAAACTCAGCACAGTAATTTTAAAATATTTCTTTGACTCCATGAAGCATGTGAAAGGGGCTCTCTAGACCTCACTTTTAAGAACTGCTTGATGTTGCAAGTAGAATGGACTCAATTTATTTTAATGGCTCACAATGTTTCCCAACTAAATCCCTTGTCCAAGATATCATGCTTTTGCTTAAAAACCTGAAAAGTAGTTTTACTAGCACGTGCTATGTTGTTGTCATAAAATTAACATATTTACAAAGAAAATAATTTCTCATTAATTCTACCTTATAAAACCTTTAAAAAAAGAATATAACATTACAAGTAGTCCTCAACTTAAAACCATTCATTTAGTGACTGTTTGAAGTCACAACACACTGAAAAAATGTGACTTGCAACCAGTTTTCACACTTAAGGCAATTGCAGGATCCCCATGGCCGCATGATAAAAAATTTGGGCTCTTGGCAACTGGCATGCATTTATGACAGTTGCACGATCCCAGGTCATGTGATCACCAATTGTAACTTCCAAGCCAGTTTTGGGCAAGCAAAGTCAATGGGGAAAGTCAGATTTGCTTAACAACTACATTATTCAGTTAACAACTGATTTGCTTTAACTGTGGCAAAAAAGGTTGCAAAATGGGGTAAAATTCATTTGACAACTGTCTTGCTTAGGAATATAAATTTTGGTCTCCATTGTGGTCGTAATTCGAACGCTACCTGTAAACCATAATCAACCCAGTTTAACTAAATTGAAAATTATGGATAATAGTCTCATCTTTATTGCCAGTTGCAGCATTCCACAATCACATGACTGCAATTTATGATATTTTTTTGTCAGTTTTGGGGATGTTTGCAAGAAAATACGCCCATAGAATACATTGATTTGTGTAACAATGGTGGTATTCGTTTAACGACTAGGTGTTTACTTAATGATCACCACAAAAAAGGCATGAAATCATGTCCAGTCATGTGTCCACTCAACTTACAACCATGATGACTTATGCTGGAAATGCTTAGTTCCATTATAGTTGTAAATTGAGGACTACCTCATAAAGGTTTACTATACAACATCATGTTTTAATTGAGATATTATTTCTATGTTTTTGGTATAAAATGTAAGACGTCAAATGAAATGTAGGATCTCTAAACTTAACTGGAAAGTTAACATTAATGAGAGAACACTATAAGCAAAATCAGACTTCAGATCTCTCTTGAGTTTGCAAAATACAATAGATGTTGCATTATTGATTTTCATAGTTAGCAATCAGGAAAACACATGATTAGTTTGAAATTTCAAAAGAAAATTGCTAAGTGTTCACCTAATTTATTTGTAGCATTACATCATTGCTTTCCCTTTTCATTTTGCTAACATAAATTGTGTATTATATTAATTATAGATCTTTCATAACAGAGATTCATAAATTATTGAAGTTTTCAATACAGACAGTTTCATTGTGTTATAAAAGATTATATACATTAAAATAAACTTTGCATAGTTATATATTCATGTAGTATAATTTTGTTTCTCCAAACAACAATTTGAGATTTTGCTCTGATATACTCTTAAAATTGTAATGCAGTATATGTTGATACATGTTTTAATTATGTGATCCTTTTGTGATCTTAAATGCTCATTAGTCAAAAACCTAAATGTATTTATATTTATACTCAACTCTGTAAATTATATGAAGACAGGTATTTTATTTAAAATATGCCATATTAACATTATAAAACCATTTAAAATGTTATACTATTATTTCTTTGGTATTATGCTGTACAGATTAATTCTTTTAAATTATTAAAACAAAAACAATCACTATCAAATATGTGCATTCATATTTGAAAAACAAGTTATTAAAATTGAACAGAATGTACTCTATAGTGATTTTAGTTTTAGAAAGATTTGCTTTTTTGAAAACACCAAAAAAGAAAAGGAAATATTTTAATATCTAATGAGACAGACATAGATTCTTCATATCTTTGTTTTCATATCTGTTGTGAATAGCGGTTAGTAGATTGCCATTAGGAAAGGTTGAAATGATCCTTAACAAGAAAGACATTTGATTATTACTTGCCATTACAGTCCAGGGCAGTAGCTCTTTTGAATTCTACTGTATAGTGCAGTGTTGGTGCGGTGTTGGGGGTTTTCGGTTCAATGTGTGGAGTGTGAAGGATATGTATTTTTGTTTATTTTCATGGTCATAATGTGCACTGAAGATGGTGTTTGATTTCATTGTACGAGGTGCAATGACAATAAAGTAAACTAAGCTAAACTAAACCATGATCTACTGTGAAAAACATCTGAGTGGACTGTTGGAGGTACCTAACCATGTCTTTCTCCAAATTACTGAGAAATATTATTTATGTATGTATCTTGAATTGTGTTGCCTTTGAGCAGAAAGATATAGAACTGAACATTCACATTGCTTACTTTTTCTTTGATATTATGTCTTTTTAAATTTATTGTTTCTGCTTTATTTATGATGTGACTACTTTGATTTTAGCAATGGATTGAAATATAATATAGGCTCCTAGAATTTGAGAAGGACTTGAAATCATAATTTTAAAAATGTATACAGTCAGTATAGGGCTTATCTGGAAGTTCAAGTTTTCTTCTCATTAGTTACCAGACTTTAATATTTTTTTCTCTTGAATCTCTTTTCACATTACAGGGTTTTTTATTATTACAGCAAGAAATTCAGGCTTTAAGGCTTAAAAAAAATCCAACTACTTTCTGAATCTATTTGAAGGTCATTCAGAAAATTCTGTATCACGTTTTGAACTGATCTTTTTCAGGAAATGTCCTCTTAAATGGAAATATTCAATGCATTTTCCTGTAGTGTTTGGTTATTCTGAGATAGCAAAACCATAAATTATGATTTGTCATGTAAGTATTTGTGTGGTAATAGACTATAGAATACTTCTGTGGACAAAATAATTAACCTTGTACCTATTTGAAAGGGTGCAGTAGATTTTTGAGACGTTGTAAAGACTAATTAAATCCTGGACATTCCATGCGCCAAATTAGAAATAAGTCAGGGATCTAGGTCTGAATAGGCTACTTGGATAGGCTTCTAACGTACAGCAATTTGAGATTACATTTTTATCATAACATCTGATTTTTGTAGGTTGAGTTATTGTCAAGAGTAGACTCCACTGCTCTTACATATTTGATGATGCAGCTACTTTCCTTGCTTTCCTTTTGGTTATAGTATGATTATCTTGGTTCATTATTTTAAGAACTGTGAAAAATTGTCTGAAAGCAACTAAAAAAAAAATCTCTCAAGACCATGGCTGAGGTGGCATCCATCCACATCTTATTTGCCATTGCATTTTATAATTAATTAATATGTAATGGATGGCTGCTTTTAGCACTGTGAAACCCATTGCAATTAAAGATTCAGACTGTGGCTCACCTACTATGTATGATACAAGACAATATGAATAATGTCCGTGAACAATTTTAAAATAACAGGATAACTTTAAATACAGTTTTAAACAAAATGGCAACACATAGAATCACAAATAGAATCACATGGAAGAGGAATAGTTTTATGACACGTTGTATTTATTTCAATTAGTAAGATCCAAGGGGGGTGTAATCTGGAGTCCAACTAATGGGTCAAAAGCAAATTGGGGGCCTATTTGTTGGCATATGTTATCTAGCTGTTGACATCTTATTCTAGCATTTGGACCAGGTTCAGTGGCTCCCGCAGAACTGATTGCCACCATATTTTAATTTAGGCAGAAAAAGGCAGATGAAATTGTGTCTAAAAAATTCAAATAAATTCCTGAAGTTCCATTGATAATTACCACCGGTCTGTCATTGCTCCTTGCTTGCTGGACCTACACAGGAGAGACGGCTCAGAGTTTTTTTTTCCCATCTATGAATCATATTTATTGATGTCTACCTTGCCTTCTCCTTGTAAATGAAGAGATTATGGGAGAGGAAAAAACCAGAACACAGCTTGACTGGTATTTAGCTAAAGCAAAAGGTTGGTGGAGATTTTTTCCCTCTGCAAGTTTCTGGACTAGGAATAGGTAAAGGATATGTAAGGAAGATTACTGCAGTGGAAATGGCTACTGCCCCCTTCTTCTGCTGTGCTTCTTAATTAATATAATCCTATTGGTAGCTGCCAAGGACATGAGCTAAGGAGCACTGTAGATAGTTTCTTAAAAGCAGCCCCGGCCAGTAATGGCTTAGCTGCCCATTCAAAATATCTGTGTCAGTACATACACCCTTGTAGATTTATAGTTGTATTCAACTTACTTGTCTGAGATCAGGGTTCTTGAAAAGGTGAAATCTACCATATTTGGCCCTGGAGGAAGATAACAAAAGGCCTGGCCTACCTCCCCCCCGCACTGGTAGGTCTTATTTTTTGCTCACACAGAATAATTAGCGCTATTAAAATAAATGTGTTTTTAAATTGAATGCCTATGGGCTTGTGCAGAGACTGCTTATGCCAAGGATTTGCATGAGCAGATTCCTTCACAAGTTGACACGAGCTATTTAAATAAAATTGGTGTAAACAGAGAATTTTCCCCTAAAGATATATGAATATATCTTATATTTTATGCATGTATATGAAAAAGCTTCTGTGACCCTTTTTGCTAAGTAGTACAGTGGATATAGTTGTGACTTATGAAGTTATATTCTGTTTTAGAATACTAAAAGTAATCTAAGAGAGAGAAAAGGAATATCTATTTATGAGCAGAATATATTTGCTGAAATTTAAGCACAACTCACTTGATTGCAGTATCCAGATTTATGGGGAAATTCCTTAAGCCTGAAAGTGGTGGCACTGAGTGGTTCAACCCTTATTACAGCAGCTTTCCAGGGAAGAAATATGGTTGATAATGAAAGGGCAGAAAAAATATTCCTGCTAGAAATAGAGATGCTTCAGATTCAATTAACATGGCTGGCCTTTGGTTCTAATATTTTGACTTGGGAAAAAAGGTTTCTCTTTGCTTTCTTAACTCAGTTAAGGTGATCCTGCATTTGTAAGTTTGAGTATTGGTTCTGTAACTTTATTCGGAGGAACAGACTCCATCACACAGTTTCTAGTGAACTTTTTCTGTGTTACTGCCTAGCTAGCAATCCCAGAATGAGAATTTAATTATCCTTTTGTTGGTTTGTTTGTGTGTCAGGATGGCAGCAGTTGCTTGAATTACTTCCTTGTCTCAGACAGACAATTCCATTCTATAACCATGTAGCACCTGAATCAATTTCCTTTCATATTGCAGCCTAAGTACATATTGTAAGCTTAATTATACACTCCTTGTCTGGATTCAAGGATCCTGCTGCTGAGCTGTTGAAGTGTGAATGTATATATGCTACATTAAGTCAGAAAGACAAGCTAGTGTTTCAGAGTCATTGCCAAATGGGCAGAAGAAAATTAGTGTGACTGGCTACACTAGTCTCTGCAGTTTTCTTGGCAGTATTTTCCATTTCCAAAACCAGAAGTAGTTTGCCATTGTCCTCTTCCTATCTCTGTGAGTCTGAGTGGCTCAAGGCCACCCAACTGGCAATGTGTCTAGGACAAGAGTAGAATTCACAGTCTTCCAGTTTGTAGCCTGGTGCCTTAACCACATTATAAGAGCAAATTAATAAATTCCTGGTAGTGTATCAGCCATCTTGTTGACCAGCAGAATCTTTACTTGATCTAAATTTCACCTAGTCTTTAGCGTGATGTTGGAAACTCCTTCCCTATTGCTATGAGGTGACTACAGCCTTCATGCTCAGGAGTTTATGGCTTGTTTCAATTAATCTTGGGCTTGACACATGCAGGCAAATACATTTTGTGCCATGCTTAGATCACTTCATAATCTGGATGAGACTGACTGGTGCTTAACTCTGTGGGAAAACCATGCAGTTAAGATGGTCTGCCCCAGGTACATAATGAATACAGACAGTTTCTGGTGGGGCTTGCGGATTTTGCAGCAATCCTATGAGCAATTCTATTGAGTGCTTGTTTGTACTACATGATCAAGAGGTGACTTGGCCATTTGATGAAATTGCTCCCAAGCAGCCTCTCTGTGTGTGCTGATCCTAGATGGATCTCTGGCTTATAGCAGAACCTATGGAGATGAAGTGACAGAAGCGATACATAGAATGCTGATGGACAAAAGTGAGACGTGAACCTGAGACAGAGCACTGGTATAATTTAACTTTATATGCCTATGGCACGGTAGTTAAAAAGGCAAATTGTTTTTATTTATACTTGCTTATTGTGTTGTGGGCAAACTGCTGACCATATCATTTGATGTAAAATGAGGACTCAGATTGTTGGGGACAATATGCTGACTCTGTAAACTGCTGGAAAGCACAGTGAAGCAGTGTATAAGGCTAAATGCTATTGCTATTATCCTGTGACTAAAAGTTAGCAGACTTAAAAAAAAAAAACAACCCACTGATCCTGATACTATTTAGAGCATCTTGGGATTCTAGAGCAGGGGTCCTCAACCCACTACCAGACTGCGGCCTGTTTGGAGCCGGGCCATGCAAACAATGGCAAGCATATGCATGCGTGAAAAGCTTCCCTTGTGCAAGTGGCAATTGTCTTGCACTCGCATGCAAAGCTCCCCTCGCGTAAGCAATAGAAATCTTGCACTCGCGTACAAAGCTCCCCTTGTGTGAGCATTGGCCATCTTGTGCTTGCATGCGAAGCTACCCTCACGCGAATGGTGGCCGCTTGCGTGCAGAGCTCCCTTCACGCCAGCGGTGACCGCACATGTCCGTCTACCACTCACAAGGAACTCTTCCCTCTGCATGCCAAGCTACCAAGCCAGAAAGGTTAGGGACCGCTGTTCTAGAGCATGCATGCTAATTGTTTTTCCTCCAGGTATTTAATTGCCTTAATATTAATTAGAACCACTGTAAAGAAACATAGCTTTAACTCAGGGAATAGATTACACAATATAAAGTTAATCAACATTTTGGTTAATAGGTGGTTTTCTATTTTTAAAAAAGTTCCAAGTTAAAACTCTTGATCCATCACTTTTGTAATTGTTTATGAAGCCCCAAACATTGTTTAGAATAAAATATTAAAGCTGCATATTTTTGACATATTGTACAAAATGAACTTATGACTGAATTATAGCAGTTTTTTCATTAGAATCACAGAAAGAAAAACAAAAAATTTTAAAATATTGTTTGGATGCAAACTGACTTCATATTCTGAAAAATGTCAAGATGCATTTAAATGAAGACAAATGTGAAGAAAACTTAATAAAGTCTGGCGAATATAATATTTCAGGCATTCAGAAACATTTTTTTTATTCTAGAAAAAAAACATTTGACATACATTTAAAACAGAGATATATATGCACACACACACACATATATATACATATGTATACATGTATACATATATACATTTTACAGCATATATTGAGCAATGGTTAAAAAAAAATTTCTTTATCATTGACATGATCTGCCTTGTTACAATAACTCCTTCGTTCTTTTAAAGTTTTAATTTCTCTATATAGTTTATAATTAAATGCACGTCTTCCGTCATTTCCATAACTTATCCAAATATCAAATATTACCTTTTCTTTAACCAATCATACCAAATGTTCCATATTTCATAATGGTCACTATCTTGTTTATTTTTTAACAATTTGGTTAGGCTATCCATCTCATTCATGTATTTTTTTAATTACCATATCCTGCACATTCATGTATTTTTTTTAATTACCATATCCTCTGAAGGAATGAAAGATGGTTTCCAGTTTTGTGCATAGGTTATTCTGGCCGCAGTTATAATATGCAAAATTAAATATTGATATTTTTTCTCCATGTTTAAATCTGTCATACTTAGCAGAAAGGTTTTGGGTTCAAGTTTTAAATTTTGTTTTGTTATATTTAAAATCCAATTTCTAATATTTCTCCAAAACTTCTGAGCACATGGGCAAGTCCACCACATGTGAAAATATGTTCCTTGTGCGTAGTTACATTTCCAACAGTTGGGTGGTAGGTTGGGGAACATCTTAGCCAGTCTCACAGGAGGTAGTTGCCAGCGATGAACTATTTTGTATACGTTTTCTTTATACGAGACTGTAATTTGTTTGCCAGATGTGTTCCCACTTATCTAATTCAATACTTTGACCCACGTTTTTAGCCCAAATTATCATAGATTCTGTGACTATTTCTTCTTTTAATTTGTAATCCAAAAGATATTTATATGTTTTACTAATTGTTTTCTTTTCCTCTCCTAGCCATATTGTATCTAATTCTTGTGGGGTCAAACCCATTATAAAAAAGATAGAGAACAATTTGGCTTTAATATGACTCCACAGAAACATTTTATTTACTGTCATTACATGTCTCATTTGCTATTTTGGCAAGAGCACACCCCATATTGTTACGTCCTCTGTTTTCCAGTGTTAAAGGTAGTAATTTTGTGACCATCTGAATACAGGGGTGGAGTTTCCTCTCTTTTAATATTCCTGGCATTGGTTTTAACTAGTAAACAAAAGGTAACAATTCACACATAATTAACCACTTTTGGTTCTGAAGTGCAATTATGATTGTCAAACACGATTAGTGTTTAGCTGAGTTTGCTTCCTCCACGGGGACTAAGTCCCAAACAGAGACAGAAAAACCAGCAATATTTTTTGGAAACATCAGTTTTTATAATCATTTTTATAATTTTTTATATTATAATTATTTATAAAAATAATTAAATTTATCTTTATTGAATTTTTAAAAGATAAAGATAAACTAATACAGAGGAATATAAAAAAATGTAAGAAATGCAGAGAGGAAAAAAAAGAGGGAAAGGAAAAAAGAAAAAAGTATAGAAAGAAATGACTTCTCCCTTCATCAAAAAAAGGACAAACATTTTCAATAACTGGACACCTCTAATATTTCAGCCAATGATCTCTTCATCCAATATCTCATTCTTTACCTTTTCCGAAGCATTTTTTAATCAGTGTTTCTGTAAATCTATAATGTATGTCTATTTAACATTCAGTAAACTTTCTACAAGAATTCTTCTGCCGTTTGTTATCAGAATTGTAATAATATGCATGGAGCTGCAAAGTAAAACCAGCTGTAGGTTTGAAAGAAGGACAGGTAGTGGCAAGTATCTGAACTGTTATAGAGACCTACAGAGGGAGAACCAATTTTGGGCAGTACAGTTGCCGTTTAAGAAAAGTATTTGCAATAATATGAATGTGCCTTCTTAGAAGAAATATTTACTTTGAAGATTTGGGGTGTTTTACCAGATCCTTCTCATCTTGTATCAATGTACCTACTTTGTATTGTGCCGATAGCTGAAATTTTCTTTTTTTTTTTTAACAAATTTTATTCAGTTTTGCACATTAAAAACAAAAATCTCTTTTTGGTGGACAACATATTTCCGGGTCATCACCTTTACATACAAATATGACAGCAATTACACATTCATATATGCATACTTAATTCTATTATTACCTTTTCCATTCCAAATTTTCAGTAAGGAGAGAAACAAACACATTAATTCTAGCCTCTTTCATTAATCTCAATCGAAACATCTTTTTGTTTCATTTCAATTATTTCAAATATAATCCTTTAATATTTATTTTAAAAATAAAGATAAACAATATGTTTGCCTAATGATAATGATGATGATAATGATAATAATGATAATAATAATAGTAATACTAAAAGGTTACCAATGTCTCTCCTTACTTTTAATAGTCTATATTAACTTATTAATTTAACTGATTCTTTAGTCTGTCATATTTCCTTTCCATTACACATTCTTTTTATAAATTCTAGATTAATACAAATTTTAACACTAAAGAAAAAAAACAAGTATAGGTTTCTCCCCTTTTACTGCTTTGAGTGTGATACCTTAATGATTAAAATATACCTTTATTCCCTCGTCTTGATTCCCAATAAACCATTATTTTTAAGAAGTTACAATAATAATCATTACATCTTTTCATTTGGATTCCGCAGCATTTTTTCCCCTCTTAATTTTTAATAAAAGTTATCAGTATCTATATTACCCTATTTTCTAAATAGTTTTAATTGCAGAAATATTCTTATTACCCCTTGTCACCCTGCAGAATCCCCTTTTATTTCATCAACCATTATCTCTGAAAAAACAATTTCTTTTCAATGTTTTACTATTTCCGTATTTCTTTATTTCATGCACCTGTTTCTTACTGCTTCTCCTCCCCCTCTTTTCCCCTTTTCTCATTCCAGTTTATATCCCTCTCTTTCTTAATATCTATCTTCCTTTCCCCTTTTCTGCTGAGTCTTTCTGCCTTTCCTGACTTCACAGGTATTCCCCCTTTTGATTGCCTTCTTAAATTTCAACTTTTTAACCTTCCTTCTTTCCCCACTTCTTTGTAGTGTTCTTTGTGTTGATTGTCTATTTAAAATGTCTTCTCCTTGAGTCCACTCCTCCTCCTCTGAAGCTCTTTCTTCTTGTTCTTCAGTCGCCATTTCTATTTTTTCTAACACAGAGCAAAATGATTCGCCTCTTTCCTATAGTAATTCTCTCATATTTTTAAGTTCCGTTTTTAATTCCCGAAGAGATATCATCATTACACACTCTTGTATTTTATGATCGTTAAAGTCCACAAAAAAAACACTTTTACTTTCCTTCTTTCTTCTTTCAATTTTCTAAAGTTCTCAATTATTCCAGCCCAGGAATAAAACATCAATCAATCCCACAGTAAGTCTTTCCTTGCTTTTTTCTTTATTCTGGTTCTGCTCCCACTTTCTAAGATTCTTACTTTGTTTCAATATTTATTTAGTGTTATATCCACACAAGTTCATTCAGAAACAGGATGCTTTCCCTTTTGTTTGAGCTCAAGTTTTTGTCAAAAGGTGGCACTCTCCATTATACAAAGTCCTCACCTTTTTCCCTATTTTTTTGTTTAGGGATTTTCGAACCTCAATATTCCAGCACAATCCAGTCTCCAATTTGTAAACTTTATTATTATTATTTTTTGACAATCTTAAGCCCAGCTTTGTTTTATGCCTGTTTATTCCCAAAATATTTTAGTCCAATTTAGTTAAATCTTTAGTTCCGGCTTCTTCCTTTCCTGGTTCGAAGCTCCGCTTAGCTGTCAAAAATATTTTCTTATTTTTTTTCCTGTCCCTTTGTAATTTTACCGCTCACTTTTCTTTTCTTAAAAATTCCATGTTACCTTAATCCCGGGGTACTTTTATTTAGTTGTATTGCCCAGTTGTCCCGGTTCAGATGTTATCTATCTCTTTCTTCTCTCCTTCACAAAACTTAATCCAGCTGAGTCCTCCTCTTTGGGGTGGCCATTTTAAACCACTGCTGCAGTCGTCTTCAGGGGGAAAAAGACCAAGCCCAGGAGGGGAGATGCAGCTCCTCTCAACCTGGCTTGCAGCTTTCCCTTACTCTGCCACTCCTCCAAAGCAGCTTCAGCCCCTAATCATAATGATCGGGGCTCTCCAACGAAAGAGCACGGACCATAGCCGCAGAGAGTCGCGATCTATGGTCCGTCAGCGAGGAGGCTCTGCCTTCTTTTCCCCGATAGCTGAAATTTTCAAGTGGCTCCCATCTTTATGATATTTAGGAAATTGTTGAAACCTGTTGTTGGAAACCTGGTTGTGCTTCCAGGCCTTGGAATATAGTGGTTGTGAAGCGTCTTTTAATTATGCTAAGTTTTGATCATTTGCTGTTATTGTATATTGTTCTTCCAATTGCCAGATTCTTTTTTCAGTCTTTGAAAAAGTTGGGTTACCACAAAATTGAATAAAGAAAGAAAGAAAGGAATGCAAAATGTGGCTCTGGATTGGTGAATGATATTTCTGATTCAGAGCATTCCTATACAATATTGTTTTATATGAAAGTATATCTAAAGCTTTTTTAAACTGTTAAGATAATTACTTACAATTGCATTTCAACAAATTCCAAGCGTAGCAGCAAATAATAGTTCTATTAATACATTCTGTAATTAAAAAAATATTTCCTTTTAGAAAGATTACTAGAATCAACCAGAAGAGGTTGGAAGAAAGAAACTGGATGTCCCAAAGATACTTTTTCCAAAGGCAACTGGATTTTGTCCAGTTACCTTTTGAAAAAGCAGCTTTGGGACAACCATGACCTGAATGACTTGAGAATCTCCATAGACAAGGGAAATTGGAGCGGGGGAAAAAGTACATTCTATCATGGTCTACCCACTGATGTAGATGGAATATGGTACATTTATTCCAATATACTTTAAAAGTTAGAATTTATTACAATAATTTTGCAGAGAACAAAAACCTGAAATTCAATAATATGCAAGAAGGTTTGTATCTGGACATAGATGCCGTCAAAGGCAGAATTCAATTTTGTTAGTGAGCTTTCTTTTTATATGATTTTTGCATAATTCAGCCATCCTCTTCAAGTTTTTTTATTGTTCAACCACGATTCTGTAAGAGCCTGTAATTGTATTTGAGTTACTATCTTTTTAAAAGAAGATGGACATAAAATTGTTGTGAAGGCATTGGACAGTGTATTTAATATGTCTGTCATTATATTTTAACCTCTCATTTGGGATACATGACACCTCTTTTATGCCTGACTACAGTTTAGAAGTACATCTCTTGACATGTGTATAAAGAAATAAGTGAGATAGAGGCAAGACTGAATTAATGATGTTAGCAAATGGTACTCCCTGCATTTCCATTCCATTTGGAATATAGCTTTCAGAATTGTAGACCTCTGGAATACCATTGTCAGTGACAGCTGGTCAAGAACTGATTGTATCTTCAGTCAAGCTATGGTTTTTATTGAAGATAAAGTGTACAGTTCAATGAGGCAGAAATAGCAACACTTCACAATCCTTTGGAGTGACCCAGTGAAGGTTTACTGCCCAATGCCTGATCACTGTTATTTAGTCTCTTCCAAGTATGCAGACATAAACCAGGATTTATAAACTCTTTTGAAATTTTTGGAATCTGTCATGCAAAGGTGTAGCTTTGGAGACACAGTGTATGAGCATATATGTCAAGATTGATAAGAGAACTTTGCAACCCAAACAAGGTTAAATGAAAATCTTAATATTATTTAAAGGTATCGTTGGAAACTGTTTACCCTCTTTTTAAGGGTCATGGCTTTCCAAATGGAATCCATGCTGTTTCTAGGCAGAATTTGGGTCTAGGCAGAATTTCGGACTGGGAAGTTTTTTGTTTTTGTATAAGAATTTAGTAATCGGAGCAACTACTCATTGGAATTCACACATCTATATTCAATTAGAACTTGATATAAAGCAGCTTTGATCTACATTTCATAGTTGCCACTTAATTTCATTTTAATAAGTGAACAAGCTTTCTGAGTATTTGGCAGATATGCAGCAATGAAACTTCTCTGCAAGGTTCTTTTCTTTCTTCATATATAAGGCTAACTAACAATATACCAATGGTATATTGAATGCCGTGGGTATCTGCTTGATACATCACTATGCTATCCTTATTGCCCTTTAATTTTTATAGAAGAGAAAGAAGCAACCAAACAGAACTGAGATAAACATTAACAAAAATACTGACGAAGTCAATATTTTAAAACGTATTTGTTTGTTTCAGTAGAACAAAAGGATCTTCATTTTTTATCAGTAGATACAAATCTGTAGAATAGCTTGAAAAATTCTGAGCAAAAAAAAAGCTATGCAGGTATTTTGGTACCTGTGTGTTCAAAGTATTTCACTTTTAAGCTCAAAAATGGCTATTTTGAGTTGTGTTGTTTCAAATGTTCTGGTCTATTCCAAGCATTTTATCTGAACTCTTTATTTCATGTGTGCAGGCGTGATGTTTTCCTCAGCTTAATCAATACAAGAGCTAGAATTGAATATCTCCTCAGTTTTGTTGACTTAAACTAGATGGAACAATGTGACTGGATTTTATTGAACTGCTGGAGAAAGAACTCCAAAACTTTCTAACTTCCTCATCAAGGGATGACTTGGTTCAGAGGGGCACTTCTGCAGGAGCATTTAGTGGCCGGATCCTAAATAGCACCCCCCCACACACAACTAACTTGCACCCATAGACTCTCTCAATCCTTTCCACTCACTCTCATCAAGCATCAGAGAACCCACATTCTTCCCCAATCTACCTACCTGGAACAAGCCCAGGTTCCTCATTCCGACAGAGAGATGGACAAACGGACAGATAGATGTTTGCACACACAAACACAGAGTGCTCACCCAGGGAAAGTCAAAGATATTGCCAAAACTAACTATGGCCACTTCCTCCAAATCAGCACAAGTTCCTCAGTCCAAAGATGAAAAGTTCAGCCTCAGTACATTGCAGTCCTCTGGTTAAGATGGCAAAAAGTCTGGAGCAAGCCATCCACACAAGCCAGCCATGGACTCCACTCCATCCTCTTTAAGTCTGGTGATCACCTGGAAAAGGCAAAATAGCCAATGATTCCAGCAAAAAGTTGTGCAGCAGTTGCAGGACAAAAGTCAATCAACTAACTTTCCACTTACCCACTCAGCTGAATCCACTGTTATTAGACCAACTCTGCCACATGCCTATGGCCTTCAACACCGGAGTGAAATGGCATGGGGCAAAAAGAGGGCCTAATGAACCAAATTGTGCCAGATCTTTCCGTAAAACAGGAGAGGGACAGTGAGCAAAGAGCCATGGTAGGTAGCAATCTTAAACTGTGAGTTTAATTGCCAAGAAAAAAATTACCTTGAGAACTTGGGGGATTACCTTGAGATTATATTGAGTATAAAGTTATAATCACCTTGCTAGGGTGACAAGGCAGGCAGAGGCCAATTAACTAAGCACCAGATATTCTGCCTTTCATATTCAGGCTGTGAGGTTTGCAAATCACCACTCTCAGCCATCGGAGTCAGCAGCAGTGGCTGAAGGGGGGATTTCTTCTAACAAAGATATATTAGGTGATAACAGCAGTAGTGGCCTTTTCAAAATCTCTGACTAGTCCCAACAAGAAGATAGGCAGAGTCACAGAATCCATCATTGAAGACATGGAGGGCCCAGATTGGAGGAAAAGGTGGCTGTATTGGGTAAAGCACACCAAACAGCAGATGATCCACAATGAAACCAAAAATGAACTGTAGAAGATGATGAAATGCAACCAGGAGCACCTGGCTTCCCTGGCCAATGATGAGGTCACCACTGTCCAGAAGAATCTTGAGGCCCAAGGGGTGGCGGTGATGTCCAGATTGTGCAATTCTGTTTTTATTTGGAAGGGAGGGATTTTCATAGTGGGATGGCCTTCTCTCCCTTCTACTCTGTTACATGTAAGTCAAGGAGCTTAAAATAAAATGTTGGCATCTGTGGGGAAAAAAGAAGAAGAAGATAGGATCCAGTTTCAGCAGCCCTGGCAGAAAGTGCCAAACACCAGCAGGGAGCACATGAACCACTCCCATCCAGATTTTGTGGCCCTGAAACACTTGCATCAATGGTAGAGTGGAATGAAAGATTGAGGTAGAAGGCAATACAAACTGCTGTGACCTTCCAGCAGCCTCTTCTTCCTACCAACAAGGAGGACTGTTCTGGTCAGAACCTGGTATTCAGCAAGTTCTCACCAGTTCTGGAGAACCGGTAGCAGAAATTTTGAATAGTCTGGAGAACCGGCAAATAGCACCTCTGACTGGAGATTTTACCATATCCTTCCCCTGCCACGCCCACCAAGTTACACCCACAGAACTGGTAGTAAAAAAATTTGAATCCCACCACTGCTACACTGGGCAGTGACTGCTGAACGCCACAAGAGACTGACTGAATTGCCAATTTTTGTCCTCTGTGGTGAGATGCAAAGAATTCATTCATGTTCTGTGATATCTCCACATCCTCTTGGAGTGGCCCTTTTCCTCTCCTTGTCATCGAACAGTCCAAAAGCATCTGTCCGGTTTCCTGCTTCTATTGTAGCTGAATAAACTTTAATTTTTGTTTTTTGTTTCCAGCCAGGTACTCCTCAGACTCTTTTTTGCCAGTGCTTATATTTCCTTTTGATCTTCTTGGTTTGGCAAGAATAACCTCCTTGACTAAATTTGTCAGCCAAATGGGCACCCTCATGATTTTTTTTCCTTTTCTGCATTGAAATATACATTTTGCCTAGGCTCCCAATTTTGCTGTTTTGAATAATTTCTTTTTTTTTATCAGTCTCTTCATTTGGGAAATATTTTCCCTTCCCAAGTCTAGAATAGAATAGAATACTTTATTGGCCAAGTGTGATTGAACGCACAAGAAATTTGTCTTGGTGTGAATACTCTCAGTATACATAAAAGAAAATATACATTCATTAAGAATCAAGAGGTACAACACTTAATGATAGTCATAGGGTACAATCAGCAATCAAGTCATATTAGGAAACAGTCAATATAATAAAGTCTAGTATTTCAGTGTGGAACTCCTTGGTGGTGCTTTGTTTACAAATGCATTTAATCTAATTGCATGAGGTCATTGTTCCCCATCATGTCTACTACACTCAGATCCAAGCATCATGACCAACTCTTTCAAGATGTACTTCTAGAATTTGTTTTCTTTATTATGAGGGAATATGAATACATCCAGTCTCTTTGTGAATAATTAAAGTAGACCATTATAACAGCATTTCCTCCTTTATATACTTCCGCTACTGATGTTTATAACTTAAAACATGGCAGTCTCTTATTTGGGTGATTGTGATGGAATTTTAGGAGAATGGATGGCAGAATCTGGGGGCAGAGTTAAAAGAGGGATCAGCCTAAAATCCCTACGTAGCCAGAAGTTGAACTAAGTCCAGCCTCCCTTGAATTCTGTTTACCCTTGTCTAAATCCAAGCAGCTGCTAACTGTTAGTTGTGTGTAGGCATGAGTAGCAGTAAATCAGTTTAACTGGACCTTCATATGTGGACCTGATCTTTTGCACCTGACACTAATCCAATTCATTTGTGGCTATGTAGGGATTCTAGGTTGATCTGTCTTTCAGATCCACCCTCAGATTCTGCCACTCCTTTTCCCAAAAGAATGTAAACCTGGAAAAGTAGTGGAAGGAAGTCTTGGCAGCACAGAACTTTCCCAGGGAGGAGGAAGTATATTCTATCAGAAAGAAGCCCAAATTACGAGACTGTGTGCAGTTGAAGAGGGTAGCTACATCCTAGAATCCCTCAGGATATATCTAATAGATTAGAAGCATATAGCTTTAGTTTGGCAAGATTCTATCCATTAGGTGTAACAAATAAATGGCTGAACTCAATTGGATTTTGCCATGTCATCTTGGGCTTAGATCTAACAGTAATTGATCAATTTTAATCCTAATATAACCAGAATAGATTTAAATTGCCTCCTAAATATAAGAAGGAAGGGGTCATCCTCACTTCTGGACTAGTAGAGGTTTCCACTGAGAAGGCCCATCATACACATCATGTCAATAGACCCTCTCTGGATGTTTATACCAGCAAAACAGATTCTATCTTATGAAGACATTGCCCAATATCATTTGGTACAATGCAGTGAAGGGCTTAAAAATGAGCACTTGAAATTCTGTCCAGCAGCTAATGCAACTTCAAACTAGATGGTATTCTATGCTAATGGGATTGACTCAACAGGAGCCTTGCCACCAGATTTTGAACTACCAGTAGCTTCTGAGTTGTCTCCAAAGGTAGCCCTACTAGGTAGACCAGAAAATCAACTCCATAGAAAGATTTGAGCTATACTTTATTTAATTAAGCTCTTGACTCTTGGTTGAGGTATGCTTCCTTTTCTTAGCTTCAGTGAGTCAGAGAAGTGTTTGCCCAATCTGCTTCTGAATATTATCTTGTTCCACTGGTTTTTAAAAATGTTTCACCCCTCCCCCCTTGCCTAGGTAGTAGTTCTTGCATAGTTTCATCAGAGCCATCTCCCTTGCTCTTACAACAAATCACCATCATCAGGGAATCCCAACTGCTGCAGTAACCAAATCTGAGGAAAGACAAGTATGAAGAATCCTCAGATCTTGCATTAGCTTCTTCAAGGGACCTTTACTCCTTGAATAGTGAGTACCAGAACTGTGATCAACTCTGACTTAGAGGAATAAGCAGCTGAGGGCTGCTTAACAGTCTCAGCATTCAGCAAGATGTCAATTAGAAAATAAATGAGAATTATTTTACATTAATGTGTATTAATTTTATCTTCCTTAAAAAAAAAGCTTTGTTGTATTATTATTTTTTTTTAAAGATTCAGTAAGCTGTCAACCACCTGAAGTTGACTGATCCAGGCAGATAGTTATGTAGGAGAATCAGATGATAAACAAATCATCCAAAGACAACCTAGGTGGAGAACAGATTGGGAACCCGAAAATACCAAGCACAGACACTCTGCTTTTCAAGAAACAAAGATGTTGTATTTTTTAATCCTTGGAGCCTGTCTATATTGGGCTAACTGCCAACAGTCAGGCTCTTTGTTGGGAATAACCAAACCAAACTCACTTCTCTGCTCCTTCCTGTTTGCAATCTGAATCTTAGTTGTTTGACCCTGGGTAACTGATTAACTTCCTTGGCAGCTGGCTCCCTGGGCTACTATAGACTGTGCTTACAGTATCCTTGCTCTATTTTGACTTTGGAGTGAGCTGCCACAGAAAAAAAAACCTTGCTCTCCCACATTGGTTGAGTGTGAGAGAGAGAATACGAGAACTCATCAGTTCTCTCCCTGCCATGTAAGCAATTGCTTGCCACTCACTAGTGAACTTATTTGTAAGTAAGTTTGGCATGTATGTGCTCAACCTGAAACAAGACAGGGACTGATATTAACAGGTTACTCGAATGGCATCAAGTAGCTCAGTCTTGGTAGATTTAGTCCGAGCTTGTTATGTCTCACTCTTCCTAACCACTTGCAGGCACTGATTCACAACTTGTATGACATCTCCATCTCAGCCTGGGATAGCTACGTATAATTGACTGTCATTGGCATATTGGTGACACTCACCCTGAGCCAGCAGATGATCTCTCTCAACAGCTATATGTATATATTAAATAATACAGGAGAGAGGCTCAAATGATGGAAAACCCCACAAAGGAGGTCCCAAGGGCTCAATTCCTGCTCTTCCAGCACCCCCAATTAAATCAAGAAATTGTGGTAGAAGCAGAACCATAAAAATGTTGCCTTCAACTCCCTGCAGGCAATTCAGAAAGATACTGTGTCCCATATGTTGATGCCATAGAGAACATTTTCTAATGTTGATGTTGTTGATGTCTCCTCCCCAGCATTTAGGAATCTGCCTAGTTGACATATTATGTCCAAAACTTCCATGCTAGTCAAACAAATGACTCCGTACCCATCATGAAGTCATTTCTCCATATTTCTATTAAATCTCCTATTACTAGAATACAAAGTAGTTGCGCACATACTAGTCTTTTAAGATCTGCTTCAGAGACTGAGTAACCTGACTGTATTGTAAGATTTGCACATGAGTCTTAACTTGCTTAATATGGAGCTGCTGCCTGAGACACTTCATTGCTGGCTCCTTCATGCTTGTTCAACCAATTTCAGAAATAATTTTCTGCACTTGTTTAACATTGTATTTGTTTTCCAATACGGAACACTTAACATCATAAGATTTCTGTCTAAATTGAAGCTGAAAGTAAGGAAGCTTGAAGAATCATCAGTGGAGTTGACTGTGATATCAGTTCGGTTCTAATAATGGCAACACATTCCTGGACTCATATGAACTCAAAAGTATGTTATTATTATGTATACTTATTTGATATATTTAGTACCTAGCTGGTGGATCTTGGCATAACTGTTATAAGTTTGCTTTTCATTGTTGATAAGGCAAGGTATGTTTTTGTGATCTTAAATGTTATAACTAGTCTCTGAAAATGAGAGGGGGAAATGATTCCATGGAATTATTCTTGACCATGATCTGCATAGTTTCAGAATCAAAATGTGTAAACAAGTATTACTATGTTCTTTCAGATATCAGAAAAGAAAGGAAAGGAAGGAAAATCTGTATATGGAGGTCCAGTTGTCAGCTCATTGTATCAAGAAGAAACCATCAGGTGAATTTGTCTGCTATTTTTATAATTTATGGCATTTTTCAGAATATTTGAAACAGGATACTTTTCCTCTCAGATTAGAAATAACATAAAAGTACTTTCTAGGCATATAACAGTTTAAATCAGTAATTGTCTATATTGCTGGTACTAATTTATCCCTAATGTGAAATGTTTGGGTGTATCTATGTGTATGTTATATGTATTTTTTTCAGGTTAAATTGTTTAAATTTTGTAGAAAGATTAATATTTGGGAGGAAATATTAAATAAGAACTGTAATGATTTTTAATCTCCTTGCCCTTCACTTTTATTTATAAGCTGTATTCAGTGCTTTTTAATTGAATGTTCTAGCTGAAGATATAGTCTTATATATCTAACTGGAAACCTCCCTGGAAAATCAGTTCCGAGTTCTGATGTAAGCACTGATAAAATTGTCTGGTAATTCTTTATTAACCTCTTAACAAAAATAAAGATTATGCTAAATGATACAGCTGGTCAAGACAAATTAAGGAAGCAGTATAAATTTAAGGTTACTAATTGAGGTCAGTTTGTGAAATTAAAAGAAAAATGTGTGAAGATTAAATATGAAAGTTATGATTAAATAAAAGAAGCTAAGAAATGGAAAATATAGAGTAATGAAATAAGTAACGTTTTTGTTCTGTTAAACATACTGAAACTTTGAGCTGATGCCAGCCATACAAGATAGACCCAGATCAAGAAAACAATGTCATGTAGGTCACTACTATTTTTATTATAAATTATAACTTTTTAAATTATAAATTTAATTATAAATTATAAATTTTTATTTAACAGATATAGTAACAGAGTCTGGCAATCTGATTATGCTTTCCCTCTCCTCCCTTTGCATGGACACATTTTCTCAAGGTCTTTTCTTGGCTCAGGCCCCCTCCAATCTGACAATTCCCTTGTTAGCTGCTCTTCCTCTATCCTTTAAAGCCATTCCCTTTTCCTTCCGTTGGTAATAAATACATTTGTAAATTCAGCCTTTAGATAAGGGTAATAATGTTGTTGGTAAATGGGCATCTCCAGAATTTCTAGATTGAGAATAGAGAACCAAATTGATAATACCCACATGCCTCTGTTGTGGGTAAGGTATTTGATTGGATGATATTCTGTTGGTTTGTGTGAGTAAAATTCTTTCCTGGATTCCAAGCAGTTCAGTTCAAGTTCAGACCAGGATTTGAAACAAAAATCGACTATCCCCAAAGATCTATTTAGATAAATGCTGAAAGCACCACACCTGAAGAACACTTATAAACATTCTGTTGCTACCTGGAAAGATGTTCTCTGAAGCTCATTCTTGCAAGTGCAGATGTATCTGCATTATCTGTTTTGCCCATGTTGTATTACCCTTGAAACTGGTCTGGAAGCTTCAGTTGGTACTGTTTCAGAAAACAAGATTTCCATCTAGTCCTGGATGATATAAGTAAGGATTTTGACAGTCATTTTCTTTCTGTACTAATGGGCATTTGAAGGAGCTTGCTGCTTTGTCAGAATGAAATAAGCAACATGTTTGGTCTGTTAATCAGATTGAAACTTTGAGCTTATGCCACAAGATCCGTTTTATTTATTCATGGACTGCATGCAGCGTCATGGTACACATACAAGAGACCTTCTGACCTGTTCCTTGGTTCTTCTGTTTAAAAGTGAATGATGAAAAATTCTATCTTCTCTACTTTTTTTGTTGTTGACCTGTTAACATTTTATTATCTTCAATGAACATTGATTCTCTTTCTCTTGTCTCTCTCTATATATTACTATCCTTCACTTAATTGAAGTTTAGCTTTCCTGACATCTGCTTTACAATTCTGGTTGTATGAGTCTTCCTTTGTGATCTTTCCTCTTTCTATTTCCTGTACATGTACATTTTCAGACCTTCACTAACTTCTTAGTCTGGTTTTTTCCACTGTTATTTATTGTTCTTATTGAAATGTTTGCAGTTGTGCTGTTGTGTTCAGCTTGACTTCTTGTAATTCCATAGAGTACATAAATGTTTATATTATATTATCTGTAATAATAACATGGATTTTTTTCTGTCACTTCTTTATTCCCATCCACTTTTTCATTGTCCTCTTTTATTTCCTTCAACCTTAGTAAGCATAGTCATTTTTTTCCAATTTGATATCTATTTACATCATGATCTTCTGACTTTCTGTTTGACTTTTCGTTGGAGATGATGATTAGCAATTTTTATTTGGTTCAGGATTGATTGATCAGTTCTTATAATGACTGACTCAGGATCTATAGTTTGAAAAGTATATTTAAAGGAGTTGCCATTTGGCTTCTAGATGCAATTCAAACTGCTGAAGGTCACTTATAATGACCTTCGTGGCATAGGGCCTGGTTATTTGAGGGATTGTCTGTCTCTGATTCTTTTTGCTGATCCAGTGAGATTGGGCAGAGTGAGTGTACTTTATCTGGCAGAATTCGAGAAACATGCTTTCTCTCTTTTGCAGTGTCCGCTCTCTATAATAATATCCCCCCTCTGAGTAGCTTCTACACTGATGTCATTCAGAAGCTATTAACAGCCTGAATGTTCTTTGAGGCTTTAGGGCAAAATGATGATTGATTAGGGTCTGGGGGAATGATTGGGGAGGGTTGGTTTTTTGGTTCATATATTTGCCTTCACGCTGTTCATGAACTCAATTTTGTTTTTTGTATTTACTTTTTAATTGTAAGGTGCCCAGCGTAGTTGGGAGTCAAGTGGCCTATAAATTGTATTAAAAATAAATCACATGAGTAATTATTATAATAGGTAATTGTCACATCCTTTTTAGTATAGGTTTAGAGAATGATCTTTCTAAATTCTTAGGACACAGAATCTTTTCCTGCATTTGTTTGTATAGATACAAACTGCTTCCTCTTCCTCAGAAGACTAGTTTATGACATTAATTTCTTCTTCATCTGCAGCTTATGTCTATGTTTATTTTTTCAATTTTGGAAATAGAACCCATATATTTAACAAAAATAGTTCATGGTTTCTTTGTACTTGGAAGCAATCTGTTTCAGATTGCACTTCTCTATCTTTGGTTGCCTACTATATAGCTGATTTGATTCCAAAGTTGCATATCAATGATAACCATGTGTCAAGTCTGTATTAATGTTGCTTAAAATAAATTTCAGCAATAAACAATGGATTCTCTTCGTGAAATACTGTTGGTCTATGATTTGTACTGTTGGGTTTCTCTTATTCTAGATTTCTCCATTTCTTCTGCTTTTGCATTCCACTCATTTATTAGTTGTAGTAAAATACAGATGGTTCTCGACTTATGACTACAACTGAGTCTGGAAATTTGTTGTAAGTCATTGTAGTCATCAAGCAAGTCACCCATGTTGGCTACTTTGCTCAGTGGCTACAATTCCAGTTTGTCCTGTTGCAATTGTTAAACAATCATATAGCAGTGCCTGAAAAGGTGGGGTTTGGGTAGTCCACCAGCATGCACAAAGTTGGTATGGGCCGGAAGGCCCTAGTAAGCTAGCTATGATGCATGTCTTTGGAAGATGATTTCTAAATGGGAAAAACTTCATAAGAAGTTACTTTCCATTTGATCTTGTTCTTCATACCTGAAGCAAAATTAAGAAGTATAATACTGTACTTAACCTTCCATTATCTGGGATAAGAATTATGTAAATAGTATTTATTTACTTTTTAGCACAAATGAAATTTGTAAGGGGAGTATTATTTCTCAGATAACTTTTAAAGAATACTACAAGCTCTTATTGTAGAATTCCTTTAAAGTTTGAGTATTGAAGAAATGGAAATGTCTATAACTTTTAAATATGTGGTTTCTTTTCAAATAAAATATGGAATTGTCCTTTTTATAGAAATTAAGGACATCCAGTTTTAGAAAAATAGGTACAAGTGGTGTGGTCTTATAAACAATTTCTATGCAAACAGCAAATGTTATACAGTATAATGGCTTCTTAATCTTATTAAATTACACCAGGAATAGTCACATTTGCCCTTCTTATCTTTTGATTATCTTTTCTTAGAAATATGTTTCAGATTGCTCTATGAAAACAGATCTCCTGGACTAATGGATTTTGTTTTCTTTTTTAGTAGAAGTCTTATAATTTTAGACTGAGGAAAGCACATTCTTCCTACAAGAAAACATTGATCTCCATCTTTATCCATGATTGTCTTAACTAAAAACAAAACAAAACTGAGCAACCAGGTCAAACCTCTCATGCCTCCATATATTCTATTTACATCCTCAAGAAGTAAATAGAAAAATATGAAAATAATTCAAAATAGTTGGGCAAACGGTTGCTGTGTCCATCTAGTCATTTCAAATAAACATGGTTCCTTGAATCCAGATAAAAAGGATGAAATTTAAAATCAACAAACATTTTATTACTGATTCCTGTCTCTCAATCTCCAGTTTTATTTTATAAGAAACATGCTTGATAGTCCCTATCATATTTTTCACTCTGATGCCATGTAATTTATCAGAATGTTATTAATCCCATTAATCCAAGCAGCCATCTGGCAAACTCTTAGGGTTAGACCACCCTAGTACTGAAATGGAAAGATTGATAGCTCTAGAATTGATTATTTGATCTGAGAGATAAATGAACAACTTTGACAGAAAGTACCAGAGGTCAGTATACATGGACACATATGTACTGTAGTCCTAAAAAAATTAAGACCAGCTTTCCTTACATAGTTTATACATTTTCCCTAAATAAGTAATTCATAAATTATTCAGTCTCAAGTTTTTGTTAGGAATGTTAATTATTAAATTGCAGAAATAAACATGGAGCCATACAATGGATATCATTGAGTTTCTCCTAGCATTAAGTTTGTGCTCACATAAAAAATGAGTCCGTTCCTTGGAAGATAGAGAGAGGGGTATCTCAATTGTTTTTTATATATAACACAAACAACAACATATGAAAGACATTACAAAATTATAACAGATTCCCAAGTTTCAGCCAGATTCCTTTCTTGCATACATTGGAAATAAGGAATATAAATTCTTAATTTCAACATTTTATGTTACCTATTTGGAGGTATACCTCAAAACCTTCTTTACCACTTTTAAGTTATAAATAACTTAGGTTTGTCTTCACTAAAATGAAGTTTCTCAGACCCCAGGGTCTTTGATAAGAGATCCGTCATTTGTGTTTTCCCAATCTGGTAGAAAGAGGACTTTCTCAGTATTTTGTCCAGAAGCTACCGTACAATATTCTTTCCAGGAGCTATTCCATCCTCTTTTTGAGAAGTAATTTTTTTTTCATTCCAAAAGATATAGAAAAGTCACTTTGGAGACTGACTATTCATATAGAAGAAAGAAATGGGCAGCATATAAATTCAGTAAATAAATATTTGTCTTATCAAGATTAATATTTATTTTGCAGGTAATAATTTCTTTTACTAGAATCCTGATTCTTAAGTTGTTTTATTTATTTTTGTTCATTCTTGTGTTGTACTGTAGGTAATCAAATTCTTTCAATAATAGTCAATGCCTAAGTAAAAAGCCCAAACTATGAATGTTGGGCTAGGCTTCTACATTCCCCCTTCTTTATTTGCAATTTACCCATACATTGACATTGCATTTGAAGAAGGATGTACAGCAGCTAAATGAAAGAGAGAGTGATGCTTAAATAAAAAACAGTTCCGTACATCAAAGTATTGGGAAGCTTAAACTGTGATCTAAGATGCTGTATAAATTTCTTCCAATAAAGAGGTAAGGATAAAAAGAAAGACTTCTACAGTAAATTAGAATTTAGGAATCAAGATTATTGTCTTTTAAAGAGCTATTGAACTTCATTCGTGATACTGCCAGATTTAAAGGTTCTCAAGCATTGGTAAAGAACACCTTATTGTAAACA